>NC_056743.1:1870848626-1870941126 GCF_019279795.1 Protopterus annectens | reverse complement strand
GTTTTAGTAAAAATGAGAAAAGAAAAATGCTAACTTCTTTACTGGCTTTCAAAACTGTAAATCACTTAGCGAGTGCTTTCAGAATGTAGTGTAACACTGCCCCTTATGTTACACTCACTTTGCCTCTCAGCTCTCTAGATTTTTGCAGAATATCCACATTTTTGTGTCATATGTTGGTTGCGCTCCTCATAAAGTCAGTGGTTTTCCGACAAATTACTGCAAATGAAAGTCACTTAGATTTCAGACTTTGTACCTTTCAGAAAATCAGCCAAACACACATCCTGAAAAGGAATAACAGAGAATAAAATAACCTCATAAATAGATTTTGTTTTTCTAACTATACAACAGATAAGAGAAAAAATAAAAGACAGTGAGATTGTGGAAAAAGAGTGACAAGGGATAGTGGTTTGAGACAGGCTGTGATACTTGAGGTTTCGAAATGAAATATAGAAGTTATGTAGGAGAAAAAATACATTTAGGTGAAGTGGGAAAAATTAGTTAGGATGTGAGCAACAGCATAGCCAGGTGGAAGTAAAATGTTATTTCAGGTTGTGCTTAAATGCTGATGTACTGCTGTTTAGTTTTAGTGTTGTGGGCTCAGAGTTCCACTGTCTGGTAATATAGGAAGAGTACAGTAGGTCATCTGTTGTATTACGGGATGTGGTAGCGGCCAAAAGGCTTTTTCTACAAGAGCAGATTTATTGCTTGGGAATAGTGTTTGAGGGTGGTTTGCTGTGAGGGTTAGGCATAAGGTTTCTGGATTATTTTAGGGCAGTAAGCTGGGAATAGGTAAGGTAATTAGTTAATTTAGCCATTTTAAGTTCTTTTGTGCTATGCATTTGTAAGTGCAGTAAGATGATTTGGATGCAAAACAGCTTTGTTTGTTGTAACAAGCTTCAAGTTTATTTTGTAATGTGGACTGCAGAGTAGTTATCATGGGTGATACATAGAGGAGAAACTGAAGGCATAATGCTGTTAATGTTCTTCTAGTGGTGTCAATGAGAAAATGTCCATTTTATTGTAGAAAGACCAGTTTTTTTTTTTTTTGATGGCATGGTTGATGTATAGGTCATCTTTTGGATTATTTTCTATTATGACATCTAGTAGCTTTGTTTTAGATACAGACTCTATTTTGATATTGTTTCTTAAAGTGACATTAAATTACAGTTTATGTATGAGCAGAGATTTAGGTGTAAAGAACATTCATTTGCCTTTTTTTTGCCATTTAGGAGTAATTTGTCATCCCTATACCATGACTCAGTGGAGGGTAACAAGTCTCGAGTTATTTGCTGAAGTGGTGTGAAGCTTTGGGCAGAGGAAATGAGGGTGGCATTGTCAGTGTATTTGACAATGGAGATCAGTTTGGTGGTTTTCTTAAGGTTTGTTGTGAAAATGTTGAAAAGGAGTTGGTCAAGAGTTGAACATCGAGGCACACCTACAGCAACAGGTAGGAAAGGAGAGAGGTCTTGTCTCCATTTAATAGCCTGTATCCTGTCAGAGAGATAACTGTGGAACCAGGAGAGAGAGAGAGGACTGAGATAGAGATAGGGAAGACAGTTCATCAAATAATTGCTGGTGGGGAACAGTGTTAAATAGTTTTGATATATCCAAAAAGACAAAAAATGCAAGGTTGGTGTTATTTCTGTTAGAGTTTATTGTTTTGGTGCACTTAAGTTGGGTGGTGGTTGTGCTGTGCTATAGTCTGAAACCATGTTGTGTGTAGAATGGGAAATTGTTGGTGGTGGTTGTGGTGAGACAGGCTGAAGTGTAGAGATTGTATGCATTTTTCTAATATTTTGGATGGGGAGGTAAAATTGTTATGTACCAGTGGCTGGAGAGATTACTGTGTATCCCACCTTTATGAAGAGTTACAATATGAGATTTTTTTCCATATAGATGGGATATATTTTTCTGAACTGTATCTATTTATCAGGATAGAGATTGTGAATGCAAGAATATTGGCTGCAATTTTCCGAAGTGCTGGTGGCAAATTATCAGCAGCAGGATCTAACAGCTATAGGTTCTAAAGATGTTTTTTGATAGTGGCAGTTGATACTGGATGAAGACAGACTGAAGAGAAGTTGAGATTATGGATGGTAGGGATAGTAAGGTTAGGGGATGGTTATGTTTTAAATAAAAATAGGACAATCTGAGTGAAATGACTGTTAAAGTGGATGGCTGTGGTGTCTGTATTAGAAGAGACAATATGGAAATAGTTGGGGAGTCTGAGTTTATAAGTAAGTAATCTATATTTAAGATGCCATAATAATAGTATTACTATTTGTCGTAGGTGATAGGATGGTAGATTTTCTGGGGAACAGTTAGTTTTTTTTTTTTTTATTGTTGTCAAAAATAACTTGGGGTTCTGTAGATGACTGTTTTGGAGCTCAAGAAAGTAGCTGGATTTGTCAGATTTTTTTTGTGTGTGAAATTTGTAAATTGTCTGTAATGTTGCCATTTGGGTTAAGTTTTGTTTCTGTTCCACATTTTCCAGGCCTATTCAGCATGAACTGCCTGATTTCCTTATTGAGCCAGGGAGCAGAGTTGCCTTTGGTTGTTTTTATTCTAATAAGAGTTTATTCATTATGTATGCTAAGGAATATGTCACTGAAGTGGTCAACAGCATCATCTGGGGGTAATGTTTTTGGGTACTCCAGTTATATTTGAAGAGGGAGTTGAGAAAGTATCTTTGTTAAAGGAGGAAAGTTTATGCACTTGCTTAAAGATCTGGGGGTAATTCAATAAACCCTACATGTTTTTTTTCATGCGCACATTGTGGCACGATGCAAACACAAGTGCAAACAATTTGAGATTCAGTAAGCCTCGCTTAGCAGCGTGCTAATTTGTGCAAACAAGAAAAGATCTGTGCATTGCAAATTCCCACTTAAGTAGGTGAATTTTATGCAAATTAGACAGGGGGAGTGATCTAACAACTTGAAAGTTATCCATGTAGACTCCTTGTCTGTGTTGGTAGTGTACACGGAAATGTTTCATGTACAGGAGTCTACACAAATAGTAGGGGATGAAAATGTCCATAAATATGGACATAACTCCCCTAAAAAGGGTATATCACATGGAGTATTGTGGGAAAATGCATTGTGGATGTGAAAAAATACTAGGGGAAATGTATAATAAATAATATTTTTTTTATTAATCTCAACTTGTTTGCACTGTGCACTGCGATGTGCAAACAAGCTTAATGCAACCAAAATAAAAAAATTGATTAAAAAAAACAATTAATAAATGTATTTTACAGAAATGTACTGCAGGACCTTGCATCAGGTCTGTATAATGATGCATCCATACTGTTGCCTGGTACACATGGGTATGATCCATGTAGTTTCCAGGCTGGCAGCATGAATATGCATGTGAATGAGGTGAATTTGTTGAATTACTAAAAGGCTCAACCGTTTACGCAGATCCCTTTCATGTTGATTTCTACATGGTGCTGGTATTCCTAGTGAATGTGGATGACATCAAGGGGATGTGTCATATATACTTTTAACAGATTTCATGCTAACTGCATGTGTTTGTGCAGTGCGCTGCATAGCTAAGAGTGGTCACATGACCGACTCCCCCCAAGGCACAGTGGTGATGTAGGAAGCTATCAATTAAAACTGCAAATATTAAATTACAAATATCTACTTTGTATGCTAAGCTACATGGCACTGAATGCTGTGGCATGCAAATAAGTAGGGCCTTTAAATTATGTTAACTGTATTCTAAGCAGCTGACATGCATCCAAATTAGCCAATCCCACAACTGTATAAAGCATGCATATACCATTTCCCTCAATACTCTGAACCAGTGGAGCACAGACTTGGGAAATTTACATTTCACATATTAATTACACATGTGTTACTGTGTCATGGTTCTAGGAACCATTTAATAAGTCCTTTGTTACTCTTGAATAACTTATTAGCAGAACTGTAAAGGCTGGGACATAAAAACATATATCAGCATGCATATGTAGAAAACACATCCAGTACCTCCTGTAACATGATGTAGTATAACAATATAATAACAGTTGTGAATGAAAGATTGTGCTGTGATGTGATCTGTGTGGAACTGACAGACCCATACAAAACACACTGATCACTAAATCAGAACAACAAGGTATTGCTGCACTCTAGATAAGATGGATGGCTGCATGGCTTACATATAGGAAATGGCAAATATCATACAGCAATTGGACAAGTGATATTTATGGTTACAGTCAGGGTGACCCACAGGGCTCCGTAGTAGGCCCGTATTTGTTTACATTTGTCTGAAGACCTATCTTTCTCATCACAGTTTTTCTACAGTCTGTATGCAGATGGCTTGAGATTGGGTATACTGTTTAAATGTGTTATGGATTGGTCATGTCTGCACAAGAACTTGGTCACAGGAGCATCAGATGCTGTTAAATACATCAAAAAGTAAGCCTATGACATTTGGAAGACAGAAAGAGAAAGGTGACTATTAAATACAGCACACAGTGATTGAAACTATAGATTAATTTGAGAAACTGGGTATATAAGTTGCCCAATTCATCTCAGACTCCTGGCCTGGAGTACACCTAGGTGTAGGATGGATTCAGTTTATGCAACAGGAAGTCTCATACGTCAGCAGTGTGCCTCCAGTATGTGAATTGCTAAGCAATGTGCAAACAAGCCAAAATGCCACTGAGCATGCTCACACACTTAGTTAAGTTATATATATATATATATTTATAAACAGATATAGCTATGTATATATGTGAGTGTGTATGTCTGTATTGTCCTACATACACAGATAATGGATAATAAAGCTGCAATATGACACTTAGAACACTGGATGAAGGGACACAAGAAAGGCTCAACATTAGATAATGCACTTACAGCAATTTGCAACTGCATAGACTAACATGTGTTTCAGTCTTAGGACTAATGGGATATCTGAAGTTCACGGTTCTGGCCATCTTCAACCATCATGTGTAAATGATACCACATGTGACAGCAGAACACATTGTACTGTGAAACACACATAACCATGCGTCACACCTGTGTACTTACAAACAGCTGGACAGTGGTGAGTTATATCATTTCTCCCTAACGGACCATGTGGAACTCTTGTGATGTATGGCATGGTATATGAATACCAATTTCATGCTTCTTAAGACAGAAGTGGTGAACTTCATGACACCCATGCAGATGGACAATACAGTTACAACTGCTGAATCCTACATAAATGCACTCTATAAGCACTTACATGAGTGCATGGATCATGCTATCCCAAACAGAACCAAGATGCTATCCTCCAAAAAAGAGAAGCCAATCTGGTGGTCCCCTGCTATAAACAAACTCTACAACAGAAGGAAGAAACTGTTGCAAAAGAAGTACCTCACAAAGAGGATTACTGGCCTTAAACAAATGCCCTACACTGACCGCCTCAAAAAACTCCAGCTTTACTCCGTAGCATATCGCCTACTCCGAGGTGATCTCTGCCTAACATATAAAGCTATGTCAAACCCAAAGCTGTTGGACATGCTACACCTAAAGAAATCCCAATCCCTCCAAGCTACACGCTCTAGGGACCTAAACCTTGTTACCATACTAAACAGGACACGCTGGAAGGATAGATTCCTGTCCCAGAGACTTCCTATACTCTGGAACAAGCTACCCATCTATGTCAAGCAAAGTTCTTCATTAGCACTCTTCAAGAAAAATCTTGATGAGAGGATGGGAAATAGGAAATACCCCCGGGGATCTCTTCTGTGTCTCTGCTGGACACTGGCACAGGAAAATAACTTTCTTGGGTGGCATAAGCTATGGAACCTTGCTGGCTAGGCTTACATAGGCCCTTGGGCTAATAGCCTAGTACCTACCTACGAACCTATGAACCTATGAACATACATGTATTGTGAGGTCATATGTATATAGCTACACCAGCAACAATATCCACATTTACTACAGTCCTCTGTGTATGTCTGATTTCAACAAACACAATCAATAACTGAGGAATTTGTGTAATGTATTATGTTGTGTGCCCACTCATTGACAGGATAATTTTACTTTTGCCACAGGCCTATCCATCCACATGCATACAGACACATATGCCCAACAGAGGCTGTTGACATATAGCTAGGCTACAAGACAGTTGTTTCATTGTTAGACTACTAGCTGCAGTTCACAGTAAGAAGCTGTGTGACTATGCAGCCCTCCAAACCTGTTAAACACAAGGCTTCTTTATGTTCTCAATGATAACTTAACCTGCAGTCATTTGTAATATTAGACTTAAGGTGTGGAATGTGCAATAAATACTGTGATCTGTAGTGTGTAACAATGTATAAGTAGGGGTTCTAATCCAGCTCACTTGCTGTGTGTGTGTGTGTGTGTGTGTGTGTGTGTGTGTGTGTGTGTGTGTGTGTGTGTGTGTGTGTGTGTCTTCCAAGCAAATATGGATTTAAAACTGCAATGGTTCTACATTTTTTGGCCTTTGCACTTGATGCAGGCCTCCAAAGTGTTCTCCTCCACAAGGCCAGCTGATGCCATCTACCATAACAGTACCTAAAGCCATATCAATGTCAGACTTAAGCCACGATGTGTACAGTAAGTACTGTGATCAGCATTATATGACAATAGAAGGTACAGGTTCTAATCTCATTCCGCCTCACTTGCTGTGTGTGTATGTGCATCTCCCTTCCAAACAAACATGAATTAAAAACTGCAGTGGTTCTGCATGTATGACCTTTGCATTTGATACAGGCCTCCAAAGTGTTCTTCTCCACACGGCCTTCTGATGTCATCTACCATATCAGTACCTAAAGGTATGTCATGTCAATGTTAGACTTAAACCATGGTACATGTGATAAGTACTGTGATCTGTAGTGTATAACAACAGAGAAGTAGGGGTTCTAACCTCACTCCAGCCGACTTGGTGTGTGTGTGTGTGTGTGTGTGTGTGTGTGTGTGTGTGTGTGTGTGTGTGTGTGTGTGTGTGTGTGTGTGTGTGTGTGTGTGTGTGTGTGTGTCTCCCTTCCAAGAAAACATGCATTTAACTCATTATAGCTGAGAGTGACTCCAGGCATTTCTACAGTTTCCTCCTACTGTGCCTCTAGGCATCAAATATGGCTTGTTCATATTTGCATTACTATTCCAAAATCATGCTGCATACAAGGTATCAGAATATTTTATCTTGAAGCATACATGATGGCATACACAATAATATTGATATTTACCTCTGTCAATGGGTATTTGTTAGAATTGTAAGGTGATAACTTCATGTTTTAAGGCTCAAGATACACCTACTGGGAGTTATAGGCACACACTCAAAAGAGCTGCACTTGAGGGAATAAGTTAAAACTGTTATGGTTCTGCACTCTTTGACCTTTGCACTTGATGCAGGCCTCCAAGACGTTCTCCTCCACAAGCCTGCTGATGTCATCTACCATAATGGTACCTAAAGCCGTGTCAATGTCAAACTTAAGATGTGGCGTGTAATAAGTACTGTGACTTGTAGAGAACAATAGAGAGTTAGGGGGTTCTAATCTCACTCCAGCCCACTTGCTGTGTGTGTATGTGCATCTCCACACAAAGCAAGTGTGTATTCCAATTTCCATACAAACCAAGTGTGTATTCCAGAATGCCTTAAACAGAGGAAGGGTTTGCACTGTTTTGGGCCTAGCAGGTGCTGCAAGCCTTCAGACTCTTGTTCTCCACAAGGCCTGCTGATGTCCACTACCATAAGATTACCTAAAGCCACATCAATGTCATACTTAAGCCGTGGTGTGTGTGATAAGTTCTGTGATCTGGAGCATGTAAAACTATATAGGAAGGGATTCTAATCTCACTCCAGCCCACCTGCTGTGTGTATGTGCATCTCCACTCAAAACAAATGTGTATTCTAGAATGTCTTAAACAGAGGAAGGGTTTTGCACTGCTTTGAGCCTAGCAGGTGCTGCAGGTCTTTGGACTTTTGTCCTCCTCAAGGCATGCTGATGGCCACTACCATAAGATTACCTAAAGCCATATCAATGTCAGGCTTAAGCTGTGGCGTGTGCAATCAGTACTGTAATGTGTCATATATATAGGTATGGGGTTCTAATCTCACTACAGCCCACTGTGTGTGTGTGTGTGTGTGTGTGTGTGTGTGTGTGTGTGTGTGTGTGTGTGTGTGTGTGTGTGTGTGTGTGTGTGTGTGTGTGTGTGTGTGCTGTTCAGTGTTCTGTACACATAAATAAGTAGTGGTAATGTTCTAACTGCATCCATGTGGGTGTGTGTCGATGTTACCCATAATTTTGCATCAGCCTATTGTATCTTAGGATCGTTGGAATGCAGTTGGCTAACAGTCCTAAGGCCCTTATAAGCCTAGCAAACTTTTTACCCTTATTAACATGATCAACAACAATTGCTCCTCACCAGGATGTACACAGGTGGAACCACTATGTTGTAATTACAGTCACCCATCCAATCATACAGATTGCATCTGTAAAGGGCAAGTGAGGTGCTCTGCTTGACAAGATGTGGAAGTGTTTTCCAAAGGTGTGGTAAACTCTGGTAGAGTTTTCTCTCCCTCCAGCAGGTTTTATTAAAGTTATAAAGTAGGTTAAGTTCTTAACTACAAGAAAATTGGTTATCCACTTGACTGATGCATGTGCAGAATTTTTAATAAAGCAGAGTCAGAGATTGACTCATATGCAAGGCATAAATCACCTCTGAGTACTCTCCATGATGCACACTAAATTGACGGTAATTTTCAAACAATCCCCACAGGACAGATTGAATCCCCCTTGTGAGGAACCTTTGTGGTTTCTCCAATTGCCACAGCTGTTATATGAGTAACATAGCAAAAGGGGCATTACACTCAAATATTGGCCTGATGAGGGAAGAGTACATGGAGATACTAACTACTTTTACTGGAGACAATGTCCTCATGTATGACATGAGCAAGATACAATGTCCTGCTCACCACTGTGTAGACATGGTGATCTAAGATAAGGTATCTGTCAACAGGTGTCACCAGATCTCTCACCCCTGTGTATGCACTTAAGGTGTTGCTGTAGCTGTGGTACTTAGCTGGAAAATCACTGTTAACAAAATGAGTGATAATACGTATATGTGCATTGAGTTTAAGAACATGTGTTTGGCAACAATCATCTGTTCATGTAACACCCTAAAGTAGGATGTTGCTATAATATGTATATTGTATGACTGCTCCAGGTTAGCAGGCATCATCACACATTGTCAGCCATAGGCAATTATATTGTGCTTGTATGTCGGTGACATGGAATCCAAATGGTAGACGACCCAGGAATAAAGCCTGTGGGACACCACTGGTTAAAACTGTGCTATTGGTGGTGTCTTCCTCTATTTGACTATATGACTTGTATCAGTGAGCCAGTTAACAACCCCTCTAATGATATAAGGGTTGAAGCCTAGTTGGGTGAGTTTTTCAATGATGCCTGCATGGGGGACAGTGTCAAATGCATTCTCTAAGTGCAAGTAGACTGTGTGCACAGATTTCCCATCATGTCCTTGGTGACTGTCTCAAAGAAGTCCACCAGGATTAACAACCACAATGTCACTGACAAAACCAAACTAAATAGGGCAATTAACTGAATGTTACCTACATTTTTGTTGATAATGTCCATGATGATCTGCCCCATGGCCTTGCAGATATGGATAATGAGGCTGATATGCATATAGTTTGCAGGGTCAGTGGATGCACCACATCTGTGCAGTGGAATAATGGTGGATGCTTTCCAGTCAGCTGTGATAAAGCCATTGGTTATACTATGATTGCAAAGAGTTCCCAAAGGTGTTAAAAGTCCATGTTGGGGCCCATGTAAGACACAGCCTGGGATTTTATCAGGTCCCATCGATGCTGTTATTATGTCCATAGAGAAGTCAGTTATGATATGCCCTTCAGAGGTGGTAGGGATGTCATGGTGTACATGTGATGGGGACAGGGGAGTGAGGTTGTTGTAGAACCTGCCAACCAAAAGATGACATATGTCTACAGCACCAGCATATCTGGTATCATGAAGTACAAGTTGGCACTAAACTGGGCCTTTCCTTTTAGTTTAAATATGTAAGTATAGAATGCCTTGTGGTTGTTCTTTGTGGGGGAGGCTAATTTGGGCCAATACTTAGTTTTGCAGGACTTCACAACAACTCTTATTTACTTGTTCATGCTGATGAGGTAGTGTTTCCATTTCAGGGGACTCCCACCCTCCTGCTCCTAGCAGCAATATCTCCCTCTTATTGCAAAGCCTGTTAATGGCAGTCGTGTACCAGGCAGGTTTGATCTACCATAATGAGCTTGTGTTGCAGCTATCGGGTACAGACAATTCATTGCAGTTTGTTTGGATAAAGCATTGGTGTACAGCTCAGCATAGTTGCTAGTTCCTTCTGAGGAAGGAGGTGCAGTGAAGCTATTGATACCATCCTGTAAGAGGTTATAATCTGCTTTGGTGAAGTTTATTACTCTAACTTCCACAAGGGGGGTGGGTGGCAGCTGTGATATGTACATTGAATGAGACTGATTAGTTGTCATATCTCACCAGGAAGGGGCACAAAGTGGGGGTGCTACAGTGGTCCACCATATTGGTAAGCACCCCATACAGTATGTAGGCAACCCTTGTGGGGATGTCAACCAGCTGGTCCAGGACACTGTTGTTAAAGAAGTTGGGAAACATTTGTGCAAGTGATTTTGAGCATGACTAAAATACCCAGTTGGTGGCTAGTTAACATCACCTAAAACAATGGTGCCCAAATGTATCATGATAGACTCAAGTAGATGCAAATACGCATAGTGGGTGTCCTGATTCATGGAGGTGCTCCTGTTGCTCAAAATTACTTGAATAGGTGCCTACAAAAAGTCCATACTACCAGGGAATCATATTGTGTAACCAATCTGGATGTGTATGTATCCTTTATGAATATTTATACACCAACTCCATTACTTTGCATGCCATCAGTTTGAGGTCTGCATGTGTATAAGGAGTTGTAGACTGGTATGGCTTTGTTGCTCTCCACAGCCCTGATACACGTGTCTGTGACTGCACAAATGTCTGTGTCTTACAAGGTGAGGTCAACTTCCAGTGAGTGGAGTATTGTGTTGACACTCCTAGCATGTAGCAGCATAACATTGAGGTTGTTTGTAGATGGGCTTTTTACATTGGAATTTTGTCCCTGGGACACCACCTAAAAGGAGCAGTATGGGGTTGATGAGAACCTTGACCAGTAGGCAAAATTCCATGGTTGACAGATGAAGGACATCTCTGACAAAGCATTGAGGTCTGTTGATCATGTCATACCAGACAGACAGATAGTAGATCCCCATCGAATGACACCAGATGTTAGGACAATTATTGATGACACTCATTTCCTTTTTGCATTTAGGCATCACCCCAGATGAAGGTAGCATGAAGCTGAATGCCAAGGGCATACCTGCCTGAGACACGTAGTTTGAAAGCTAAGTCATGCCTCTCTTCATAAACTCCAGAGAGGTACATCTCAACTAATATACACAAACAATAACTAGGACATAGCCATAACAGTACCTGCTGTTGACAGACTTGAGTGCATGTGTGATATGGCTATCAGGGCATCTCACTTACAGCTAGCCGTGACTTTTCCTTTATGTAGCCTGATGAGTGGGACATCAAAGTGTCTCATGATGTAATTACCTATGAGTACTATGTTTGATATAGTGCTTTGCCTTAAGGGTTTGAGTGATGATACAGTGGTCCATGAGCTATTATGGCACTGTTCTGCCAAGGTAGTATCATATGCAGCATGCTTCTATCTATGTTTGTGAGGTGTGTGGTGTGCATGTATGTTTCTGTTAAGGACCTTTGCATATGTAGGTATGTGTGATGTGAGTTTAGGTGGAGTAGCAGGTGAGATGTGCATGTTGACAACCAGCTCATTGTTATATGTATCATATGCAACTAGTGAAGATGTGGATGTCCTTGCATGCACAGGAAACTTGCTTAACATTGCAGTCATTACTTTGGCCTTGCACATCTACACTGCCTGTCAAACAACCATACAGCAAATGGATGATGTGTGAAATTATGTAGGAACACAGTGTTGTGACCTGGGAACATAAATGTACAGTATGACATAACTAGCACATGTGGTAGGAACAGCTACATTGGCCAAAGGTGGTCACTCATCTGCAGTAGGCCTCACATCCATGCCATGCAGATGACCACAATGATGCTGTTGAAGGGCAGGCTGCATGACTTGCTGTGAAACTGCCAATTAACATGGACAACTGTCACTGTGGAGTTTGCTACATCAACCTTGAGCATCCATTTCACCTGACATTCAACATTATATTGTGATGCAACAGCTGTGCTCCTAATCAACATCAGGTCAGTACCCAGTCAAACCCTACAAGACTTGGAAACCAAGTCATAATGCATGCAAAAGACAAATGACTGGTTTGGTTGCTAATCAAGGCATCTACCCAGAAAAGACTACAGAAAGCCTACAGATCCTTGCATCATGTGTGACAAGTGTGTGGATCAATAAACAGGCTGTGGCCTGCCTCATATCTTGAGCTTGGTGCTAATGTTTTGCTTCTGGTGAGAGACAGAGAATAGAAGCTTTGTATCCCAGCAGAGTGATGCCATGGTAAGATCAGCAGAGTAGTAGCCAGGCATCAGCAATTTAGGCTGCTCACCTCTTTTCAGCAGTCATCACAAGGTAATTCTGTGTTTTCAATAGGCACTGTTTGATTAGTGTCTAACTTCAGAATAACTGCCTACATACTCCATACTTAAGTTTACAGGTTGTACATATTAATTTACCCTACAATGTTTGGCAGAGCTGTGTACAAAGTTAGACACATTGGGTTACATTTGTCTTGGAAACTATGATGGAAATAACTCCAATACTGAGTTGCACACATGAACTTTCAGGGTTACTGGATGTACTATTTCACTGTAGCCACCAAACAGGCATTGTGCTTTGTGAATGGAAAACAGAAACAGTCATTCCTCTGCACAATGGTGGCCCATCTACAGACAGTGGTGACTACAGACCTACAAGTCTCAGTAGTCTGATATGTACAGGCATGAAAAGAAATATCCTGGAAATAATCCCACAAACACTGGCCCAAACACTATTTGGTTTAGTCATGGACAGATCATGGCTACACTACTTAGTGAACCTATTTGATAAGTAACTTAAGCAATGGATGAGGGAAACAGGAATCACTCCACCTACCATGGTCTGACAAAGCATTTGATACTATAACCTCATCAGACATTGTTGAGAAACCCAAATGGTTAGGTACAAACTAGTATGTCAGCCGGTGGATAGCCAAGTGGCTGAGAGACAAGATCCATGATGTTAGCAATGAAGAGTCCTCCTCTACAATGAAGCCAGTCACCAGTGGACTCCCTCACAAATTATTCCTTGCATTACTCCTTTTAGGCATTAACTTATCTGCAAGCATGGCCACTGTCAGTGGTCTGTGGCTCACTAAATTTGCTGAAGATTGCAAACTAAGAGCTGTCATTGAACAACAGTAAATGCCAAGAATTCCACATTACTATCCTTTGGGGAGCCATCCTGCCATTGTAACTATCATATTGACAGCACACCTCTAATAGCTGATCCAGTAGTCAAGGACTTATGGACACATAGATAGTGATGTAACCTTTGACTTACACATGTCTATAATATTGGGGAAATCATTCCATGTAGCACAACCTGTAAACCAAGGTAGGGCAGGTAAATCCAAGGAAGTCATTGTTCCACTGTATTCAACATTCATCAGACCTATCATTGAGTGCAGTGCCACGCTAAAGCACTACCACTACACTGTGCATGCAACATGTCATATGGAGACAGACTCAATGCCCTATCCATGTATTCTCTCTCCTACATGCTTTGTAGGAGTGGTATATGGCTGCAATACATGGCAGTTTCATACCCCACTGTGCACCACCTGCATATCCACAAAACAACTAGTGCCAGACTTACCTGTTCTCCAGACCTACACCTTGCCTGTGGTATAAATGGGACATGCTGGAGATACAGGTGTATAATCCAGAGACTACACCCTATATGGAACAGGCTCCCCATCCATGTGAAGTAGAGTTCCACCCTAATGCAAATCAAGTGCAAGTTACACAACTGGATGGGCAACAGGACAATCATACGTGGTTTAGTACCAAGGTCTGTAATGGACACAGGTAAAGTGGAGATTGTTCATCTCCCTTACCCCAGCCTGTAAATGTTTCAGCATCCAAAACCCTGCTTACACTTATTCAAGGTATCAGACCTTGTTAGAGTTTAGGGATGGATCGCCAGACTTTAAGATGCCCTTGTGTTCATTAGCCTATTAAATAAATATGAACCTATGTCTCAATGAATCTATATGTTTTACCTTTCTGATGACATTTTCTGCTTTGCAGACATTCAGTCCTGTGCTCTGATGTTGATGGTTTGATTGTAGATGTTTAGGCAAAGCTGTGTCCTACAGAATCCTGAAAGTAAATCATAGAAATTTCTATGAGACACCTTTCATTGTGTGAATACAAAGCCATTTCTACAGAACTCATGGTAACATAGTAACGTAACCACATGGTATGAATCTAGGCTAATTATAAATGGCATTGTGTAATATCTGTAAATGGCCAGTAAACGTAGCATACGAAAAGCAACAATGGATGAGAAGTCATAGTAATGTAGATAGTCACATTGTGCATCAGACATATAGCTTTATTTTCCTGCATCCATGAGAAAGATGACAAGGATGTGGCACAGGTATCATCACTTGGACAGGGTGTTGTGTGGGGGTCAGGAGGCCTAGGCTAACCCAATAGGTTGACATGCATGTGTGTGAGTCAGGAAGGGAAGCAGGCAAGATGGAGCATGGAACTGTGGCATGTGTGTGTAGGTTACCTGATTTTGACAGTGGTGTGTGAGCGTGTGGGTAAAAATAGCCAAGGTCAGTGCTAGCCCTGCATGTCTGTATGTTGGACAGCTGTGATCTGTGCATGGTAGAGCTGACAGTTCATTGTCTCCAGCCCCAAACATGTCAACTGGCTCTGCCAGGAGTTGCACTGGCATCTCCCCAAGGTCAGATGCTGTGCTACTACCTGAGGGTGACTGCTGTCTGCTTGGAATGTGTCCTCCACAGGACCATGAGCCCATGGCCTGCCACATCTTGGTGCAGACAGCACACTCCCCTCTGCAGTGCTGGATGTACTTCCTCTATGGGAGCATGATTGTGCATGGCCAAGTTGACTCTCAGCAGATGTAGTTACTGACCTACTTCCACAAGGCCGACACTCAACTCCAATCAGACGTTCCATCACAAAGACCATGTGTTCGAAGACAAATACTGTGTGATCTGTCTCAGACCACCATCTTTTCACTGCATCAGTCAACCATTCCAGGGCATTGGCAACACAGTGGAGGCAGTCACAGATGTCAGACTGTGCTGCATCTATAACTCTGAGCATTCTGTGGGAGTACCTTTCAGAAAGTACCTGTGCCTCCATTAAGGCCCTAAACATATGCTGAGTGACATGTGACAAGACATCTGCAACAGGTGGTGGAGAGACAGCATGCCTCCTACGAGCACCCCTATCAATCCACCTTGGTGGAACCTTGCCAACTGTTTGGCTATGGCCAGTATCGACACTCACTGCAGCCACAGTAGCCACACTTCCCTGTTCAATATTCTCACCCTCTGTCCAATATCTGTGGCCACAGGGGACTGGGTATGTGTAGGCAAAATGGCTGTGGATGGTGATAATGAGGGCAGATGAGGGATGTCAACCTCTGTGTCAGATTCAGCTCCTGAAACCCCCAACTGTGCCTCACTTTGGCCAACATCATCATCACAGTGTGGAGAGAGTCTGACATCAGGTTTTGAAGGGGACAGAGACCAGTCCCCATTGTCACCTGTGAAGAAAAGGGGACAGCATTACATGAATACTTACACTACTATGCTCTGCATTACTATGTTACAATATATGTCATGCTGTATACACTGCTGTCACTATCACAGACTTGTGTAAACTTTAATTTCTAATACTAGGACATGTGGACATTACAGTGTAACACAAATCTGCAGTTACCAGCAAATAAAAGCTCTTTAAAGAAGAATGTCATGATGAAGACGTAAATGATGTCCAACGTGGACATACTGAAAACCCCTTGCACAGTTAACACATCTGGCAATCTGTAATGTCCTGACAATATTGGCAAATCTATTACTGTGGATAGACCTACAGGGCATAGGTATGACTGTAAATTGTGTACTTTCAGAATCTATCTCTACATTTGGCAATCAGGCAGACAGTACATCAATCCAGCCATCAGGCCTGGAAAGATACTTTAGCATGTACATTTCACTAAATATACATCTGTAACAAAACAGTGTTGTGCTTACCAGGAGCAGGATCATGGCCTTGTTCAATTCCTGATGGTCCTGAAAAGATTTGAGAGAGGTAATGTAAACAGCACCACATGTTACATTATAACAGGGAATACATTA
This sequence comes from Protopterus annectens, assembly GCF_019279795.1. NCBI lineage: Eukaryota > Metazoa > Chordata > Ceratodontiformes > Protopteridae > Protopterus > Protopterus annectens. The sequence continues at coordinate 1,870,924,638 of NC_056743.1, read as the reverse complement.
AAATACCTCACATTTACAGTAGCTAGTATATGTTAATTGGTATGTTGGTCACAAACTGAGCATGAGACTCAAACCACAGCTACCTTCTTCCCCCTCAAAATAAAACCTGACACACACATAAAACTATGTACACCCTGACACACTGAATGCTACAGTATTCCAGTGATGAGCCTACTAATTATACCTGGACACTAATCTTGTGTTGAAATGGCGGCACCCACATCCACGACATACTGGATGATGGAAGGCTGGGAGCTGTAGTGTGTTCCTAGGTTCACCAGGAATTCCTCAGTGGGTGACAATGGGTGTTTTCAACCTCTTAGAGCATGAAATGGGGACAGAGCCATAAATAAAAATGGAACAAAGGCTATAAACTAGGGATCATTTTTAAATATTGTTGTTACAAACTTAAGAAGTTGATAGAATAACAGGTTGTGCATTAGGATGAAATTTCTACAGGGTATGACATCTGCAATTCAAATGTCCTTAATTATATTCCAACTTCAATCTTTAATTATTAGCAACAAATTTGCCAGAAAACCACAACTTTATGGAAAATTGACCAAACATATAAGACAATATCTGGACAATCTCCTAAAATAGGTATGGTTGAGAGGCATGACCACAACATATAAAGGTAGTGGGCACAAGTGGTGTAGTAGCAATAGTCAACCATTCCTATTTGTGGCATGACAGATACAGATGTATGATCAGACACCCAACACAGGAGTCCAATGTAATGTGCTCTATAGGAGTAACCCCCACCCCCAAATTCTATACAACCAACAGTGCCAAACAAATAGTGGTGTTATCCAGGGGACCTGTGTCCCTATTTAACACATAGCATTCTACATTTGTTGTACTGTAGTTCCTCTGTAGGTGTAACACATCTGGAGATCAATGATTTGTTATCAGTACAGTTCTAAGAAAGGCTTACTGACATAATCCCATTCCCCATAAATATATTCCACGGTATGTATGATGTTGGATAAAATGATTACATACCTGATGGAGTGCATTGCACTTCTTTTGATAGAAACTGATATGTATATGTCTTGTGCCAACAGGTTCATACAAAGTAACTCTCATACACAATGGTTCCCCTAGCTAGAGGATTTCCTTTTTAAGATGCACCTCATTAGCAGGTGATTGCCTCTGAACCAATCTGTGGTTGAATAATGCTAAATTAATTAGCTGATTTGCAGTGTAATCAGGCAATCCACTGCAACTATTGAATGAGATATGTCCTCAATATAGAATCAATCCCCTTTCTCATATGATGAGGTGAAAATGCTGGGTATAAATACTATGTCAGCACAGAAAGGATGCCTGTAATAGATACTTCTTGCATGCATGTATGTGTGGCCGACAGGCTGTAGCTGATGGTACTGCTGCAGGCAATAGTCATAGTGAGAGAAGTTGCAGAATGTGGAGGACAACAGGAGTTATGAGTAAAGGTGTGACCACTGGCAGCTCTGGTGTACAGCTAGAGCCTGACTGAGGGAACCCATCTCACAAGATATTGAGGTATGTGTTTAAGGTAAGTATGTTAGCCAAAGGTATCATTAACAGAGTAATAGGCAACATACTTGTTGTGTCCTTGAACAACATAAAGGTTAAATATACCATTATGTCCACCATTTGCGCAACTGCCAAGCCATGTGTTACATTATGGTAGTCATTTGGAACGTGTGCGCTGGCAGTTCTTGTTGCTAGCAGGATCTCCATATGTGTATATTAGCTGTGCAGCTGTGCTAATCTGCCATATTATTATCAAATGATTGTGTGCTGAACTCTGATATTAGTGGGCCTCCTTTGCATTACCTAAGTTATAATCCTCTGTGAATGTGTATTAATGCATGACCTGCAACTCTATGTAATTTATAGTGTTGTTATAGGGATATGTCAACTGTGTTCCTGACTGCAGACCTTTGACTTCCATCATTGAACAGCAGACATTCCATTTGAAATGCATTGGGTGGATAAATAGTTGATGGCACAGTCATAGACTGATGGATTCACAATAATGTAAATTAAATGCTACACACCACTGGATTTGAGCCCAGTATCAGGTGTGGCCAGCATTACTGTTTTCAAAGCATTTAACAGACTGAGCTACTGAGTCATTGTTACAGCAGGTGTATTTGTCATGATATAAGTGCACACATACAGGCTGTGACATACCTCATTTACATACATTATTATGTGCATGGCTTTATATGGATGTATTTCTCCACCAAAGTTCCAGTTAAACATGTATTTTGCCATTAATGTTTTAGCAGGTGTATTTGTAAATGTTGCTGAGAAAAGTGCACATTTACCTCCTGTTACAGACCTCACTTACATCCATTACTCTATGTGTGGCTGTCTAGTGGTGTAATAATGTACCAGACTGCATGTTCCACAACCATTTTTTCCATTACTCTTTAAGCAAGTTTGAGTGATGCAGTGCAATGCGTGGCACTGCTTAAATCCACTTAATGATGTTTACTTGCCAACTAGTAGGTTTTGCTTAAGCCACCTGTGTTAATTAACAGCTGTGGGGCTTGGTGAGTTGATGCATTGGTCTGCAAGTGCACTGGTCCTGGGACAAGAGAGGGTGCAGGTGTACATTTTGCACTTGATCACTATTATTTCTCATATATATATATATATATATATATATATATATATATATATATATATATATATAGCACCATTTAGTTGAGTTTAGCAATGCTGAGCATTGCCCAGCAATGCACAAAAAAAATTTAAAGAAAAGAAAAATGGGGAGATAGGACAGTGGTGAAATGGGGTGCAAGTGGGGGAAAACATGGTGAAAGGCAGGTAGGTATGTGTGATAAGGGTGCAGGAAATAACCATAGCTATCCATTTCTTGTATAGCAACAACTGTGCACTTTAACAGAATTTGCAGATGACTTTGGACTGTCACCCCCAGAGGGAGAGGGGTGAGGACAACATAAGTGCATTGTCAAGCCAATTGGACCAAATTGAACATGACCAGTGGACACATGTGTGAAATGGAGAGCTATGTATGGGACGATATATTTTTTGGGGACAGGTGCCCTTTTTTTTAAGGTGAGAGTGGAATGTTGGGGATGGTACATAGGTGCACGTAGCATGGTAAGTTGGGATGGTGAGGAAGTATTTGCTGGCAGACAAGACAGGCAAGACAGCAAACAGGGTCAGTGTGGGACACAAGAGGGGGTAGACAATTTGGTTGGGAAGGCTGTTGTGGAATTCCAGTCCCATGAGCATCACACATAGCAGCAGTGGGACTCAAGTCCTCACCCATGGGACTGTCAGCAATACTCCTTCACTGCCCCTGTGGTGGCAGCAGTGGATGATGGCAAGCGGGGCCAGGCTGCCCCACCAGGATGGACAACATGAGCTCCACCAGGCATAGATGTGCACCAAAAGATTGATGCATCAGCCTATGTACTATACCTGGAAGTTCTTCATGGATGATATAATCACCCCTCCATGTCGCTCCTAGAAGGGGGTCCAGCCACAGCCTGTAGGCAGAACTACCTGATGCCACAGTTAGTGCAGGAGCAGCAGAGGGGCACCACCAGGCTGCAACCCAGATTAACTGGGCCCAGGTGCTGCGGCCGGGGGAGCCAAGGTAAGTGGACTGCCAGGAACCAGCCTACCTTGTCATGCCACAATACATTAATTATAAACATTAGTAAAAAAATCAAATAAGCAAACAAATGTTAATATTAACATATTGGAACATAATGTCAATTAATGAAATAACAGATAAAGGGATATTATGAGGAACACAACAATAAATAATAAGGAAAGTATGTTAATAGCAAACCAGTATGAAATAATGCATAAGGCCAGCATAACAGTTAGTTCCAAATAATATAGTAATATCAAATCATAACAACAAATAACATTAATAAATTAAAGAAATCATAATAATAAATAACATTAATAAATTTAAAGAAGATATGGGCTGGGGAGAGAGAGAGAGAGAAAACATACCATTACCAACATCACAGTTAATATTTCTACACAGTCTACTAATACATACTTCTAAAGATGTGCAATTTCAGTTGTGAGGAGAGTGGCTACAATTCTTGTATAGGTGATACTGTGTGTACATACCTCTCAACCTGTTAGCATGGGATAGTATGGGCCAAAAACTAACAAATGCTTGTACACAAGCACAACTATAGGGAACTGTTGTGCTCATACATTACTACCAATGTGTTCTGTAAATGGATTTGCCAATAAATTGCATTCCAAGGACTGTCATGTATCTGATAATCAATGGCCAGTCATAAGAGACAGTAGTCATTACATTCTTCAAAAGCATGACAGTTGAGAGGTATGTTCGTGTACAATAACTACAGTACATAGCTGGTTGTCATCCGGCTGCCATGGGATTAGAACGCACAAGTAGTGACTGTTGGAATTATATGCACTTTATTTTAATACCATGAATTCTCAAAACAGTATTCTCCTTTACAACTTTTATTGCAACCTTTTGTGTGAAACCCTACATTTACACACATGCATAGCTATATGTGGTAGTGGTATAACATTGGAACCAAATGCAGTGAATGCATTAATTGTGACCACTTTATTTGAATGCAGCAGTTATCAAAGAACAATCCTCTTTTAAACTTTATTGATAATGTTCCTCTAACACTGGCATTTTGACACATAGGTAGCAGTCCAGGACTTCAGTTACCTTACCATTATACAACGTTCATTGCCTGGGTGGTATGTACAGGATTATTTATGACATAATGAGCAGAACACAGGCTTAAACCTTACTCTGGTTATTGTACTACATGCATTTCAGACATTTGTGGCTACATTCTGTAATCATCAACATTTAACTCTGGCATGTACACCATAGATAGCAGGGAAAGACATATCAAAACACTATTACCCTTTAAATTTTATTGATTAATGCTGCTTCAAGTATGGTATGTGGACCATGGCTAGGTGTGAAAGATAATTACTTATCAAAGCACCATCACCATTTAGATTTATTGATTAATGTTGCATCAGGTCTGGCATGTAGACCATGGATAGTTGTGAAAGATAATTACATATCAAAGCACCATCACCATTTAGATTTATTGATTAATGTTGCATCAAGTCTGGCATGTAGACCATGGCTAGGTGTGAAAGATAATTACTTATCAAAGCACCATCACCATTTAGATTTATTGATTAATGTTGCATCAAGTCTGGCATGTAGACCATGGATAGTTGTGAAAGACATCTCACGGATAACCCATATACCCTGTTCATTAATTGAGTGTAACCTACAGCATATTTTAGACAATGGGCAGACCAAATCTGTGGCTCTAAATATTGCTAGACCACAAGATTAACTGATGTGTGGAAGCTATACTACACAGTACTGCATAACCCCAAATTGTTCTGAAACTCTTTCCTCTCTCCTAAATCCTGGTACTCAACACAACCCCTCTCCATCTCCTGACAAAGACCCTGAAGAAATTGCCCAAGCCTTCAATTCTCATTTTATTGATACTATCCAAAACTTGTTAATGATTTCTCTCTACAAACTAAGAAAAGTATAACTGGCTACATAAACACAATACACTCTCTAACCACTCCCCCCACATCAATTGTAATTCCAACAAAAACCCATCCACTCCTCTATTTACATTATAACCAGTACCCACCTCTCTAGTTCGTAAACTGCTTTAAAAACTAAAACCAGGCTCCCCTTCTTCCAATGGCCTTCCAACTGAATACCTAAAACTAGCAGCAGATTCTATAGCTCTTCCAATTAGCATTCTCATTAACTGATCAATCTCTGAAGCATATGTCCCACAACTATGGAAAAACTCAATTATTACTCCCCTTCACAAAGGCGGAAACCCCAGTGATCTAACTACCGGCCCATCTCCATACTTTCACCTCTCTCTAAAATTTTAGAAAAGTGTATTCATTCTGAATTGCTAAAACATCTCACAGACAGTAACCTACTTGCACCCACCCAACATGGTTTTCGGCCAGCACACAGCACAACAGCCTTACTGTCATTTACCAACACTGTATACAAAGCTCTTGATGCAGGCCTACTAACATCAGTGATCCTACTAGAACTATCAAAAGCTTTTGATACAGTGTCCCACTTAAAACTACTTTTACAACATGAGACCGTAAACTGCTCACCATACATGTTATCCTGGTTCCATAACTATCTACACAACAGAAAACAATCTGTTAGATGGCAAAGTAAGCAATCAGATTACCTACTCAACAGCACAGGCATTCCCCAAGGTGCTTTTTAACATATTTATTAATCATCATCATCTTCTTTCGGCTGTTCCCATTAGGGGTCACCGCAGCAGTTCACCTGTTTCCATTTCTTCCTGTCCTATGCATCTTGCTCTGTCACACCAACCACCTGCATGTCCTCTCTCACCACATCCATAAACCTTATCTTAGGCCTTCCTCTTTTCCTGTTACCTGGTAGCTTCATCCTTAGCATCTTTTTCCCAGTATACTCAGCATTCCTCCTCAGCACATGTCCAAACCAATGTAATTGTGCCTCTCTGGCTTTGTCTCCAAACCTTCCAACCTGGGCTCACCCTCTAATATACTTATTCCTAATCCTGTCCACCCTCGTCACACCCAGTGCAAATCTTAACATCATTAATTCTGCCACATCCAGCTCAAACTCCTGCCTTTTTGTCAGTGCCACTGTCTCCAACCCATATAACATAGCTGGTCTCACTACCCTCTTGTAGACCTTCCCTTTCACTCTTACAGGTACTCGTCTGTCACAAATTACTCCTGACACTCTTCTCCACCCACTCCATCCTGCCTGTACTCTTTTCTTCACCTCTCTTCAACACTCACCGTTACTCTGAACTATTGACCCCAAGTATTTAAACTCATCCACCTTTGCCACCTCTACTCCTTGCATCCTCACCATTCCTCTATCCTCCCTCTCATTCACACACATATATTCTGTCTTAGTCCTACTGACCGTCATTCCTCTTCTCCCTAGAGCATATCTCCATCTCTCCAGGGTCTCCTCCACCTGTTCCCTACTCTAACTACAGATCACAATGTCATCTGCAAACATCATAGCCCACGGGAACTCCTGTCTGATGTCGTCTGTCAACCTGTCCATCACCATTGCAAATAAGAAAGGGCTCAGAGCTGATCTTTGATGTAACCCCACCTCCATCTTAAATGCATCTGTCACTCCCACCGTAGACTTCACCGCTGTCACACTACCCTCGTACATATCCTGTACCACTCTTACATACTTTTCTGACACTCCTGACTTCCTCATACAATACCACAACTCCTCTCTAGGCACGCTGTCATATGCTTTTTCTAAATCTACAAAAACACAATTCAACTCCTTCTGATATTCTCTGTACTTCTCCATCAACACTCTCAGAGGAAAGATCGCATCTGTAGTGCTCTTTCCTGGCATGAAACCATACTGCTGATCACAATCGCCATAAAGCATCCCTGCAAAGTACACTCATTCAATACGTGGATGAAGCGACAATAATTACATCCTCTAACAACATCTCAGATCTCCTAAAGTTAACACAAAATGCATTTACTTCCATCGAATCTTGGCTTAACAAAGTTCAACTGCTGAATAAAAAAATCACCAACCAGTGGCAAAGACTTCACTAGGAAAACGAAAACTATGCTGGAAAAACTGAATTTATTGTAAAAAACAGTAGTTAAGCGCTTTCTACAGTACTAGACTGTCTTCATCAGAATACGGAAATTGACATTGTAAAAACAGCCAAACTACTTGGCATCACAAATGATGACAAACTATCCTTTGAGAATCATATACTCAACTCAATCAAAAAGATCCATTTTAAGCTTGGCAAACTCAATAGGCATAAACTCTATTTGGATAAGTCTACCAAGTTGAAACTAGCTAATAGTCTACTTCTACCATCCCTCCTCTATGGTTGCCCCATTTTCACTAACCTACACACATCTCTGCTGAACAAACTGCAGTCATGCTACTATAAAATTGCAAAGTTTGTCTCCAACATGCCAACTCGCACACATCATTGCCTGGCCATTAACTCTATAAACTGGTTTGAGTTACCTCATTACCTACATTACTCCCAACTTACTCTTGCCCACAAACTACTAAATAATCCAAACTTCTGTCCATCCCTTCAAACTACAATGCAAATACACACCCCTACTTGGCATCTTAGGTCCTCTAACAAACAACTCTTAACCATAACTAAACCCACCAAAAGAGCTGGACAATGTCTCTATTCCCATGCCATTGCCAAACTTTGGAATGCGCTCCCTTTCTCTCTCTTACTCAACTAGACTCTTTAAAACATTTAAATTTGCACTAAAAGAACACTATCTCAATAACCGTGTCTGCTCTTGTCATATAATTAAACCACCTTAAATGTTTGGGCCACTAAACACTACAAATACTTTTAATAACTTAATATAGTTGCAGTTCACTATCTGTCTTCATATCCAATCTCTCTTGCTTTCTTTATTTCTGTGGCTGAATAAACAGAATTGATTAAGCATTATTCTTACTTATGAGGATATACAAACACAATTACTAAAAATATAACACACTGGGTTCATTTTTCTTATATTGTAGACCTCTAAGTATGTATTTGTCTTGTATATCTACTTCAATTTGTATTGTGTAAAAACTTTCTTAACTTTCAAAGTTAAGCCAATGTTATGTAAAAATTTCTGTGATTGTATGGAGCTTTTCTCTCCGGGCCTCCACTGAAAATGGGTCATTGGCCCAGTGGACTTTCCCAGTTAACAAATGTCAATAAGTAATAAATAAATACACAATAAATAAATACGTTTATTTAACTTGCTCTTATTTCAGGTGGGCAGTGATACATTATAACACATGTTACATATCCCAGGCATTTCATACCTGACTGTTAAGACTGCAAACTCTGCTACTAATTTAATGCAAGATCACTTTATGCGTTATGTTATTACTTTGGTGTTTCCCTACTTACCACACTCTCACCATATCCTGGCCAAGGGACCTGCATGGGACTGGACATTGTGAGTCCTCTCTACTGCAGCTGTTGAAAGATTAGAAAACCATTATGCATACCGGTTTTGCACACATTTAGCTTGTATATTCCTAAACTAGTGGCACACATACATACATACATATCTGTGGGGTCTGCCCAGCCTGAGCTTCTTGGACCCAGGTGTCCAAGGTTTCCCTCTTCCTATGCTTCAGTTCATCATAGTGGTGACAGTACTGCTCACCAGTGCAAGGGATACCAGTAGCACTGGTAAGGTCCCTGGCCAACCAATTCCAGGCTTCAGGCGTACACTCTAAGCCCTGTTAATCACCCTGCAACAGTTGGGGTTCATAGTGTTTGACTAAGAGTCCAACAAATACTCTGGACTCCTGCACACCCCACGTCTGTGCCAGAAAGCATGCTCTCTCACCAATACCACCAGGGATATCAACAGCCAAGTGAAAATTCTATTGGATGCTCTGAGATTCCCACAAACTGGTCATTAGATAGGCTGCATTCCCACCCTTACACATCATATGTAACTTTATAAATGTGCCATGTTGCTTAGCTTTGCTCAGAGTTGTAGAAATGTGATTTAAGCACCATTTAGCATCATGCAAACTATTTAAGCAAAGCTGAACACAGCACAAATGGGGGTAGACCATTGACATATTTAAGCACTGTGTAGCTTTGCACAAACTCACATAAATTGTTTAAGTAGAGCTTAGCATGGTCAGACTGTTAAGCATGTTTAAACAGAGCTAAGCATCACTTAAACCCGCACAAACTGTTTAGGCACCAGTGACACTCATTTAGTGCTGCTTAGCATCATGCAGCTTTGTGAAATATCACATATTTTTAATTTTCAAATACACCACTGTTTCAGTCACCTGACACATCTTCACTGCAATAAATATTAAAAGTATGACTGCATAGGACTCAAAGCCAGGAACTACTGCACTATAGGTCATGACTAAACCTATATAGCCACCAGGATAGTGAAGAAAACCCAAGTATCTTCACATATACTACACAGATGGTTATATGCAATAGCACAGCTTTACTGCATGAGTATGTTGCTAAGCACCACAGTACAACAATAATTGAATAAATCTGGTTTCTATTTTTAGATGTCTATTGGACATCCCCTGTATCTGTCAGTGAAGCTAAGCATTGCTAAGCAGCGCACCACATCACACAAACAAGCTCATGAAAAAAATAATAAAAATTTAAATTAGATAATTAATTGAAATTCATCACATCCAGTTTCTATTTTTAGATATCTAGTGTATATGTGAGCAAAGCAATACATGGCTAAACTATGCACCACATTGTGCAAACAAGCACATAAATGTAAAAAAAAAGTTATACTGCAATTACATGAAGTGCAATCTGTTGTACATGTCAGTCCAAGTCTACGGGTCAAGAGGTGTTGTGATATGCCTAACAGCTGCCCTGATTTGTTCTGGACAGTCCAGATTTACAGGGCAGCTCATAAAGTCAGTCTTACATGGATTCAGTATCCATGTCCCAGTGATCTCCTTCAGCAGCATGCCATAATTAATATGGCATGAGATGCTGCCAAGGAGGAACTGTGGCCATGTACATGGATACATTCCCTGTGGGCTCTACACGGAGCCTACACAGATTTTACTAAATCCTGGGACATGTGCTTATGGGGGTTGTAAAGTTTGTTTACCAGCAAGACAGCCAGAAGAGTTGATTTTTGAGGGAGCTGTTAGGATCCAGTCCAAGACTGATTGCTTGTTAGCATCTTTATCTATTCTTGTAACTGCTAAATAACAAAAAGAAAAAAGAAACAACGCCGTTGCACAACACTGGTAATGAAAATGATTAAGCGCTTTTCGTTTATTTTGATGAATAAACTTCTTCAGATCAATCAAAACAGGAAATCACAGTTTAAATACTCCCTTAACTAGTACCTACAAAATCAATTACCTACTTAAAGTGGTAGCATACTTACAGAGCAAATCCTGTTAAAAGGCACGACTAAACTTAAAAACTGCTTATATGACAAAAAATTTAAAAAGTAAACTCATGATACACAAACATTATTGATAGTAATATCTAACCTACTAAATAAATAAGTAGGCTATTATAATAAATAAATAAGTAACTAAGAAATGAAAACGATAAATATATAAGGAAATGAATGAAGAAGTAAATAAAAAAACCCACTGATGTTTATAATCTAAAGTCATATACTAATAACTGTGTTGGCACACTGGCTATGTGTGCCATAACACTACCAATGTAACAAACCTTAACAATATGATAAAGAATACAAAACACAACAAGATAGTACTGTAAAAACAAAGTTGCTCGTCAACAATGAAGTAACCTAATCATACTACTGTGTAAAAAACTTTGAGTCTTAGTAGGTAGGATGTGCAAAGTTTTTTACACAGTAGTATGATTAGGTTACTTCATTGTTGTCGAGCAACTTTGTTTTTACAGTACTATCTTGTTGTGTTTTGTATTCTTTATCATATCGTTAAGGTTTGTTACATTGGTAGTGTTATGGCACACATAGCCAGTGTGCCAACACAGTTATTAGTATATGACTTTAGATTATAAACATCAGTAAGTTTTTTTATTTACTTCTTCATTCATTTCCTTATATATTTATCATTTTCATTTCTTAGTTACTTATTTATTTATTATAATAGCCTACTTAGTTATTTATTTAGTAGGTTAGATATTACTATCAATAATGTTTGTGTATCATGAGTTTACTTTTTTAATTTTTTGTCATATAAGCAGTTTTAAGTTTAGTCGTGCCTTTTAACAGGATTTGCTCTGTAAGTATGCTACCACTTTAAGTAGGTAATTGATTTTGTAGGTACTAGTTAAGGGAGTATTTAAACTGCGGTTTCCTGTTTTGATTGATCTGAAGAAGTTTATTCATCGAAATAAACGAAAATCGCTTAATCATTTTCATTACCAGTGTTGTGCAACGGCGTGGTTTCTTTTCCCTTTTTGTTATTTAGTAGTTTGTTTCTGCCCGTTCCTTTTACAAGTTATTCTTGTAACTGAGCAGATAATCTGGGTGAAGATGTAAAGATTTATGGAAACAGTTGGGGAGTCAAAGTCTATGAGTAAGTAATCTACATTTAATTCACCAAGTATAGTGATTTCATTGTTTATATTCGAAGAGATCCAGTAAAGGATGTCTACTGATGTTGGTATGTTTTTTGCAAGGGGGGTGCATATGGCAGTGATGCATATAGTCTTTGTGTTTAATCATTAGAAGGAGAGAGAGAATTATTACAGCATCTTTAAAGTTGTGGTGGTGTTTTTATAGAATATTCTCTCCCTCCAGCTTTCTTGCTCATTCGGTCATTTCTCATTATAATGTAGCTTGGGGGGAGAATTTCCTAAATCTTTGGTATTAAGATTAAGCTAGGTGTCAGTGGTTATAAGTATATTGTGGTTGTGTCTTCCAATGAATGCATGGTGGTCTGGTTGCTTATTGTAGATGTTTCTGAGGATTAAATGCATCAACAGTAAATTGTTGTTTTTATTTATAGGAGGATAATGGGCTGGTCTGGATAGAGATAAGGTATTGGATGTATGCCTAGAATGTTCCGATGGCCCTTTGTTTGGGTACATATTGCTGCCTAGGGTGAGAATGGATGAGAAGTGATGGTAGTGAAAATATTTTTTATATTTATCTCTAAGTTTTAAATTCCATTCTTTAGGGTATTAAGTCTCTTTGATATAGCTGTATTTTAATAGGATCAGTGATGTGATAGGAGGGTATAGACTGGGAGAAATTTTCTGGTGATAGTAGTCAGGCACACTGATGTTCCACTCACCAGGCTAAACAAGGAGAAAGTTACTGTCAGCTGCCTGTAGGGTGCCAGGATCTTCCACATAATGCATGTACTCAGGTCACTCCACAACAAGTACAAATATGACTCTGTCATTGTCCATGTTGGTGTGAAAGACATGAGACGTACCTCCCTGGACTACATGAAAAGAGACATGGAGGAGCTCTCTGATCTTGTAGCCCTGAGTAGCATCCTGCCATCACCCAAAATGATACCACAGTACAAGGACAAAATGATTCACTTCAACAATTGGCTAAGTTACTGGTGCCATTCTAAGGGGATCCAGTATCTGTCTGCATGGGATGACATGATCGACAGACCACGATGCTTTGCCAGAGATGACCTGCACCTGTCACCCTTGGGAGTCCGGATACTGGCTAAGGCTCTTGCCACCCCTATAGTGCCTTTTTAGGCAAGGTTCAAATGACAAATTAACCACCATAACAGGTACAAGCAAGCAAAATCTGAGGGTAATGCTACTCAATGCAAGAAGTCTAAACCTCAAAATGCATTCACTCGAGGCACTCCTTAAAATGGAGAACATCAACATCTGTGCAGTGACAGATACCTGGTTCAAGGCTCCAGAGAGCACCCCACATTACTAGGCTATAATTCATACCACACCTTTCGACCACCTAACCTGTACCAAAACACTAAAGGTGGAGGCGTGTCCATATTCATTAAGGATATCCACACCTCCAGGCTAGTTGCTCAATATAATGCATCCGGAATTATCCAAGTGCAACTAACTGGGCAAGACCGCAATCCAAACTGTAACTTGCTACAGACCCCCCCCATGCTCCAGCATTCCCACTCCTCATTCCTTGATACACTGGAAAATATTAGGGTACAACCCAACACCTTAATAATGGGTGATTTCAACTACCCCACCATTAACTGGGAAAACTACTCGTACCAACTCTTTTGCTCAACGTTTTCTTGAATTCATAAATTCCAACACCTTGGATCAACTTATCCACACCCCCACCAGGGGCAGCAATATCCTAGAGCTGGTGATTACCAACATGGGTGACTAGTGCTCCACACCAGAGGTCAATTCCTCACTGGTTAGATCTGACCGCAAGCTAATCAGCATAGACATCCACATTCCGCCCCCATCCCCCATTAGGGAAACCACTGTAAAAAATTTTTCCAAAACTGACTTCACACTTCTTAAGACAGAAGTGGCAAACTTCACGACACCCATGCAGATGGACAATAGAGCTACAACTGCTGAATCCTACACAAAAGCACTTTATAAGTACTTACACAAGTGCATGGATCATGCTATCCCTAAAAGAACCAAGATGCTATCCTCCAAAACAGGAAGCCAATCTGGTGGTCCCCTGCCATAAACAAACTCTACAACAGAAGAAAGAAACTGCTGCAAAAAAAGAGTAAAATCCCATGACTGGAAGAACTCCCTGGTCAGCCTCAGTAAGAAGCTGAGATCCCTCATAAAATCCTCCAAAGCTAGTTATGAAAACAAAATCACCACTGATTCTAAAGACAACCACAAAGCATTATATAGCTATGTCAAGAATCTCAATGGCAACACTCAGATCTGCTCTGAGTTACACCACAATGGCACTAAATATACAGAACCAACTGATATTGCCAACATTCTGGGAGATAGGTTCAGTGATAACTTTATCCCCCCGGACCCTTAAAGGGCCCACCTCTATACCAGAAGAATGCAAAGTTCCTGTAATCACGGCTGCACAGGAAAAAAACACACTCTCCAAAGCCAAGAACACAGCATCCATGGCACCTGACAACATCCCAGGCTGCATTATACATGAACTACAGAATGAACTGGCACCCCACCTAAGCACCATGTTCAATCATAGCCTCACCTCAGGCTTTGTGCCCACTGAATGGCGCACAGTGACAGTAATCCCACTCCACAAAAGGGGAGCCATCACGGACCCCAGAAACTACTGCCCAATTAGCCTAATGAGCCTGGTCTACAAGGCCATGGAATGTATCAGCATGGAACTTATAAACAAAGACATTGGTAATCTCCAAACTCTGGACCCCACCCAGTTTGGGTTTGTAAAAGGCAGATCATATCTCCTAAACCTGATTGACTTCTTTGAAGCAGTCACCAAAGCCATAGATGAGGGTAAGGTGGTTCACACAGCCTATCTAGATCTCGCCAAGGCTTTTGACACCATCCCCCACTCTGAAATTATAGATAAACTCACTAAACTAGGTATAAATTCCTATGTCACAAGATGGGTTGCCAATTGGCTCACTGATAGAACCCACAATGTGAAAGTAGCAGACTCCAAATCTGACTTCAGACCAGTGACAAGTGGAGTACCACAGGGTTCAGTTCTGGGTCCTCTCCTGTTTGGTATATACTTTTCTGAAATACAGGATAACACATAAGGTCTTTGGCTAATGAAGTGTGTAGATGACTGCAAACTAGGAGCAATAATTGAAACTTCTAATGATGTGGACATCCTACAAAAGGATCTCGCTGAGAAAGATGCCTGGTGTCAAAGCCATGGCCTCAAGCTCAGTGCCAAAAAGTGCATTGTAATCCCCTTTGGTAAAAACTCTCTACCTATTAGCTACCATATAGGTTGTAGTCTACTTAACACTGAAAGTGTGATAAGAGACCTTGGGACACAGGTGGACAGTAGTCTCTCATTTGATATTAACAAAACCACAGTAGTCAGGAAATCCTTCTATGTGGCACACCTCATCACAAAAGGTTTTTTATCCAGGAAAAAAGAGGTCATTGTTCCCCTCTACTCGTCACTCATTAGACCTGTTCTAGAATACAATGCCCCTTTTGGTATGTAACTTACAAGACATCTACAACAACTGTTAAGGCCACAGAAATACCTCACAAAGATGATTACCAACCTCAAACAGATGCCCTGCACAGACCATCTCAAAAACTCCAGCTTTACTCTGTTGCATATCGCCCACTCAGAGGTGATCTCTGCCTAACATACAAAGCTATGTCAAACCCAGAGCTGTTGGACATGCTCCACTTAAAGAAATCCCAATCCCTCCGAGCTACATGCTCTAGGGACCTAAACCTTGTCACCACAATAAACAGAACATGCTGGAGGGAAAAGATTCCTGTCCTAGAGACTTCCCATACTCTGGAACAAGCTACCTATCTATATCAAACAAAGCTCCTCATTAGCACTCTTCAAGAAAAATCTTGATGATTGGATGGGAAATAGGAAATTCACCCT
The DNA here is from genome assembly GCF_019279795.1 of Protopterus annectens. Taxonomy (NCBI): domain Eukaryota; kingdom Metazoa; phylum Chordata; order Ceratodontiformes; family Protopteridae; genus Protopterus; species Protopterus annectens. Next base: position 1,870,908,543 of record NC_056743.1, on the reverse strand, counting down.
GGGGCTTACGTCTGTGGCTCTGCTCAACAGGGGCACAGGAAAATAATTTTCTTGGGTGGTAAAAGCCAGGGTACCTTTTTGGCAAGGCTTGTATAGGCCCTAGGGCTGATAGCCTAATACCCACCTATGAACCTATGAACCTACGAAGAAGTTAAAGAAATAGAAATTGAAGTTGTACAATACTTGTAAAGTGAAGGATTTAGTGTAGAAAATCCAATTCTGGTAACATTACAGCATGATGGAACAATGAGTCCACAAATTAGGGCGAAGCAGGTGTTACACAAAGCATCTGATCAGTTGGTACATGAAGATACTCTGGAGCCTTCAGCAGGAAACTTGTGCAAAAGTTCAGCTGGAGCTATACAGCAAAGGAAGGAGTAGGAAACAGTGGCAACTCTGATGCAATCAATGCTGTGAAGTGATAGGCCAATAACTTCGCATATAAAAGAGCAATGGATGACACAGGATGTAGCTGAAAATGGGCTCACACCCAGACGGACTATCCCGGTGAATAAATGTAAAATAAATAAATAAATAAAATAACTGAAGATAATATGTCACAGGAAGATGTTCTGGAACTTTCTGTAGAATGCCTGCAGGAAACAGAATAAAAAATGTACTCTCAGTTTAAAAGTAAAAGATCTAAGGGAAGCGTTGCTTGATTTAATAGCGATGAATAGACATATTAAGATCGATGAAAGAAATAGATTACAGAAAGCCAATAAGACTCAAAATGTTGATGTCTGATAAAACAAATGAACACAGTAACCAAGACTATTAACAGAAACTCATGGGATATAACAAAAATAAATTATTGTGCATCTAAATTATTAACAAAGTCTTACCACAAAAATACAGGGCAATCAGGAAAAGGAAAAAAAAGAAAGGAAATGCCATTATGGAAGTATTGAATAGAAAAAGCCATAAAGCAAATAAGACAAGACGTGGCACTGTTAGAACAGCATAGAAGGGGGAACAGATCAACAAAATAGAGAGATAGACGTGATAATAGCAATGTGCCGTATTAGAAGAGAACATAATCTGTCTCTGATTATTAAATCAGCACAGGCAGACAGCAGGTAAATATAAAGGAAAAGTACAACATAAGCAATTCATTGATGACCCAAAAAAAGTTTTATAGAGGATTGGGAAACAAAGGTAAGGGAACAGAAACATCATGAAAAAAGAAGAAAGACCCTGCTGAACAAAACAAAAATGTTGAATGGATAGAAAAAAAGAAGCAGTAAGTTCAAATGCACAGGATATGAAATGGGGTGAGGTAATGGCCTGGAAATTGAAACAAAATTAAGAAGAGCTTCTAAATGGATAACCCAGGCCCAGAACCAGTACATAACATCTGGCTAAAAGTATTATCATATTTACATGAAGCTTTAGCCCTGAGTAAGAACTAGTTATATGTGCATCCCAAACAGACACCAACCTGGTTAACAACAGGAAAATTTATACTCCAGGACAAGAATGTGATATAAAGAATGTGAGCAGGAGGGAGTGTGTAAATATTTGAGAACTGGTGAAGGAACAACAATAAAACATGAAAAAATGCAAACAAAACACAGTAAGAAATATCTTAGAAGATTAAAATTAATACCCAAAACATCCCTGACATCTAGGAACAAAGTCCAAGCTATAAACCAATCTGCTCTTCCTGTCCAAATGTACCATTTTGAGGTGATTGACTGGCCTCAAAATGTATTTGAACAGATGGACAAGAAAACAAGAAAAATGTAAATTCAGTGTATACCAAGATTATATATATTCCATATTCTGAAGGAGGAATGGTCTCCCTCAAAATTGATTACCTGTATAGACCTGCAATCCTAGAAATGCATACATTTCTGATAACCTTGCCAGACCCAAACATAGTTTATGTTTTAAAACATGAGGAGAGCAAGTCTAAGATGACTTCCCTGCTTAGTTTAGCAGAAGCATATTGGTGTCAAGTGGGAATGGAAATCAAAACAAAAGAAAGAATTTAAGGAGAAGGATCAGATGAGAAAGCAAGAAATGTAGAAAAGGCATGAATATAGTTTTAAATACTGAAAACTCTTTGAACAACCTCATGTTGATCAGCATCGAATGCAGGAATGGCTAAGGACAGGTGAATAGGAACCAAAAGATGAAAAGCTAATATTGGTGGCCCATGACAGTAGCCTACGTATGCATTTATTTACAAAGTCCATTGAACATGTGGGAGAAATAGACAAATGCGGGTTCTGTAAAGCAAAACTGGAAACAGTTGCACAACTTGTTGCTGGGTATGATACACTAATGGCAGAGGGCTGGTATACTGAAGGCATAATAAGGTGGTAAGACTGTTGCCCTGGGGATTGTGCAAACATTACAATAGTGAAGTAGCTGAGAAGTATTGGAACCATGAGCTACAAAGCATTATAGAGAATGATGAAGGTTATATTACATGGCATCACCTATTACCAACAATTCAAAAATAGATGCAAGAAAACCAGTTGTAATAGTCCATGAAAAGATGACAAAAGTAGCATTGATCATTGAAATTGCTACACCCAATGATTATGGTGTCATACGCACTGAGAGACACAAAGTCATAAAGTATCGCGATCTTCTGGCAGTAATGAGGGCAATGTGAAAGGATACCCAGACAGTTCCAATAGTGGTAGGAGTAATGGGTCTCATAAAAAGAGAATCTACAGACATAGTCAGATATGCTACTGATATAGTTAACTCTAAATGAATTGCAGAAGGAGCCAAATTATGCCCCCCCTGCACCACCTCAGTAATTGTTGCTAGCCTTAACACTAGCACTGCCCCTTCCCTCAGCCTTAACCCTATACTTGCCTTCACAAAAAAACCTTTCCATAACACTGCCACTACACAACACACACACAAACATTCACAAATACACACAGTCAACACTATATCTATCCCGTAACCTGCCATGACCCTAAACCTAAACTACACAAACTCATACACAAATGTACAACACCTGTCCTTCACTCATCTCTGACCTAACAATAACTCATACACATGCACAAACATTCTCACCCCTCAAATCCCGCTTACCTGTCTTGACATTACACACCATCAACATTTCCACCTCTCAGCTATCCGAACCATCAACATTAAACCACACCCCCTATGTCTGTTAAAGAAATATAATTTTGCAAAACATGGGGATCCTTATAATAGATATATATATATATATATATATATATATATATATATATATATATATATATATATATCTACACATATATCTATATGGATCTATATCATAAAATCAAAAAAATGGTCAATGTTCTGAAACATCAACAACCATAAAAAAATAAAGCAACACCTTTCTTTGTGCTCATATCACCTGCTAATTATATATTCCAATTTTGAGATTACACTACAGCCATGAAAAGGGAAAATTCCCCAGTCACTACTGTACTGCGATCGCATTAAAAACAGTCTTGCTGCAATACCCAGTGGTCAGCATTTCTGACCATCAACCATGTGGATTCAAGCTTAATTTAATTTTATTTTAATTGCTATTGCGTCTTCGTGCACTAAAATCAGTGGACCACTGGCAGGCACAGCCTGGGTGAATACTATCACATAAGAAATGAACCAAACATATTTACAGATACAAGGATATGCTGAAAAAACAAATATGTATATAGATAGATAGATAGATAGATAGATAGATAGATAGATAGATAGATAGATAGATAGATAGATAGATAGATAGATAGATAGATAGATAGATAGATAGATAGACAGATATACATATTTACAGATGCAAGAATATCCCACAACATTTATTTCAAAACGCAGTTAACAATGTGAACATATGGATGGAAAAATGGAATCATGCTTAGCAGAGCTTTAAGGATAACATGCCGCCATAATGATATGGATGGTTTATGCTACAGGGATAGCAGCATATTATTATATAGACAGATATGAAGTCATTAAAGACGAAAGGGAAAATAGTTGAAAGAAAGGATACCATGGGGAGAAGAGAGACAAAAGTTGTAAGAGGCATATTGAGGGAAGAGGAGTAGAAAGGAGAAGTGCGATATATGTGTGTGTGTGTGTGTGTGTGTGTGTGTGTGTGTGTGTGTGTGTGTGTGTGTGTGTATATATATATATATATATATATATATATATATATATATATATATATATATATATATATATATATATATGGATTTGTTGCAATTTATCGAAATGCCACAATATTGAATCCCGTTTTGTTGATGCTGAAAATATTGATTCTCAATTCATAGATCCACTGGAACTACGAAGAAATTCCCAGGGTAAGTAACCACTTACCCAAAAAGAAGGAAAACCCAAACCACGCCATCCCTAATCCCTAACCCACCGAGGTAGGGAGGCTACACCTTCCACGCCCTCAAATAAATATACCAACTCCAAGATCACACTACAGTTGAGAAAAGGGCAAAGTTCACCATCTCACACAACAGGTTACTTACCCTGGGAAGATCTTCATAGCTCTGGTGCTTCGATAAAGTGACGTTTGATATATTTAGTGTTGAAAAAATGGGATTTGATATTATAGCAATTCGACAAAATTAGGTAATCTCATATACATATAAATATATATATATATATATATATATATATATATATATATATATATATATATATATGGTGCAGTGGTGCAGTAGTAGCATTGTCGCCTCACAGCAAAAAGTTCTCTGGTTTGATTCTCCGCTGGAGTGCCTTCTGTGTGGAGTCTACATGTCCTCCCTGCGTTCGTGTGGGTTGTCTCCAGGTACTCTGGTTTCCTCCCACATTACAAATACATGCATTTCGAGCATTTCTCCCCAGGCCTCTGCTGAAAATTGTCTTTGTTCCAAGTCAGACTTTCCTGGTTTTATATATATATATATCTATATATATATATATAGATATATATATATATATATATAGATATATATATATATATATATATATATATATATATATATATATATATATATATATATATATATACACACACACACACACACACACACACACACACATATATATATATATATATATATATATATATATATATATATATATATATATATATATATATATATATGGATCTACATTTCTTTGTCAAAAGTTCATTACTTCAAAAAAGAAAAGTAGATGGTCACTTCAGTGAAAGTGCACTTTCACTGAAGCCTAGTCACCGGAATGGCTGACTAAAAAAAAAAAAAAAAATCACAGAAAATGTGTTATGCATGGGGAAAGACCCCCCTACATACATCTTTCCATTGAGAAAGGAAATTTCTGTATTTTCTGCACATCTTATGCTTTGCCAGCAAGATTATTTCTTTCCTTTATAATAAACTGTCTTTCTTTGAAGCTGAATGCATACATGTCTGACTCTATATTTTGAGGCCTTATTTTACCTTAATGTACTATAGTAAATTCACTAAGAATACCCTCACTCTAACACCCTGTATAAACAGGTGCCAACCAATTCCTATTGCCTCATAAAAGACTTAGCTCTTTGTATACTTTTCAAAAGAAGCGAAAATAAAGAAACTGATGATTTTTAATAAAAAATAGTGACCCGAAACAAGCCTGTGTTTTAGTGTGCGATTATTATGTTTTTGAAAACAGGGGTTAATATTGACACTGGACACCCTATGACTCTACATACAAATTAGGTAAATTTCTTCCACTAACCACACACACATTGTTCCAGGCAAATAAGGTGGATTTTTTTCCGCCAAGCATATGCACATGCACACAAACAAAACCCCATTACTTTGACTCCAATGAAGCTGACTGTCTAGCCCAACCCCTGCTATAGCATTTAAAAACCTTGCTGCTACTGTTGATAAAAGCGATCATCATGAATTTGTTACAGCCAGCTGAGTTTTATAGTTTGTAACAGTCAGACTATTATTTTGGACTATTACAGAGTTTGTTACAGCTAGACAATCAGGCTTGCAGCATTTGTTACAGCCTGCCAAGTTTGTTATGAAATAAAAGCTACTATTTGGGATTATTTCAGCTTCACTCATCTTTTATTTGCTGTGGATACCATTCCGTGGGGCCCATTTTTATCATGAAAATGGTGAATATTGTGAGTGCTGGATTTATTTGTTTGTGACTTAAATGTATATATATATATATATATATATATATATATATATATATATATATATATATATATATATATATATATATATATATAGCTATGTGTTTGTGTGCGTGTCTATCTATCTAGCTATATGTATATGTATATGTATATATAGCTAGATAGATATCTAGAGAAAGAAATTCATATCTCACTCTCTCATCATCATCATCAGCCCCCTTTTTCCCATTTTCTACATGGGGTCGGGGTATCATGTTGATTGTCACCATCTCTCTTGATTCAGTGCCACACTCCTGCATTCTTCAACACTCCTCATGCCTGGGTGTGACAGATCTTCTTTCACAAAATCTAGCAACCTCTTTGCTGGACATCCTCGTTTCCTCTTACCTTCTTCCTGTCTGTCCCAAAGCTTCTTCTCCAGAATGTATTCTGCTTTTCTGCACGTGTCCAAAACATTAAAATCTGTTCTCTTTGACCTGTTCTGCAATTGGAACTACTTTGGCTTCTCTTATGTCTTAATTTCTTTGTCAGTCCCAAGGTGTGCATCCTACCACCCTTATCAGGCACTCCATTTCCCTCCAAGCTACACACTCTAGGGACCTAAACCTTGTCACCACAATAAACAGGACATGCTGGAGGGATAGATTCCTGTCCCAGAGACTTCCTATACTCTGGAACAAGCTACCCATCTATGTCAAGCAAAGTTCCTCATTAGCACTCTTCTAGAAAAGTCTTGATGAGTGGATGGGAAATAGGAAATACACCCCGGGGATCACTTCTGTGGCTCTGCTCGACAGGGGCACAGGAAATTAACTTTCTTGGGTGGTGTAAGCCAGGGAACCTTGTTGGCTAGGCTTACTTAGGCCCTTGGGCCGATAGCCTAGTACCTACTTATGAACCTATGAACCTATTAGATTTAAGACAGAAAGGAAGAGCAATGTCATAAATACACAAAATAAGAATTACTAGTTTCTGTGTTTTTGACATTGCTAATACTAGACAAGAAATCTTTCTATGTAAATAAACTGAAAAAAAATGAATCACCACCACTAAAAGCCATTTTTTATTTGCATTCAATTTCTTCATTAATTCATCCACCCACTCATCCATCCATCCATTACACATTTTTCCCCATCTTTATACATGGAGTCAAGTAAACATCATCTATAGATAATGTTCACAATGTCAGGTTACTTAATGAAATCAGTTTCTCACTTTTCCATTCCCATATCAAGAGGATGTCACCAATAAAATGTCCATAATACTTATGGAAACAATTACTGCGTACAAATATAACTTTCTTCCCAAAAGCTGGCTACTAAATTACTGATGCAGCTTGCTAAAGGAACACTTATCACCATGCCGATTTTCTGCTTAGAACAACTATTGTTGTTAATGACAAAACAAAAAAATGTAATAATAATGTATTCCTGTTCAGTGTGAGATCACTAAAGACAGTGATTTCACATCCACTGCAGCTAACAGACTATTATTATTAATCTTAAAATTTCCAAACTTTTGAATCAAATGTGGAATGTCTCTTACATATGATTTAGAACCTTTCATGTTCTAACTAGTAACTCTATAAATACTTTTGACCTGAAGTTTCAATGTGATTCAAGGGAGGTCTACCCATATCCTTATATATTTTTGTTTTACCAAATATATGACCCAGTCTGAGGTAAGAAACTATGACATAATTAGCTAGTTCCTCTGTAATAGTTGTCATAATAATAATATGACACTGTCTACCATTTCTCTAATAACAGAATCTACAGTTTTATAGGCTAGATGTAAGCTCAGCCTTGTAGTCTTTACAAACATAACAGTAACAGACATTTACTCCTTAACAATAATGCATAACAAGTCATTATTTTACTGCTGTTTTCTTTTGTTGCTATAGAATTGCAATCTTTTTACAGCTGTTTAACTTTAAAGTCCTATTTTCCCTGTAAATTAGTAGTTACTAAAATTTATATATTTCTGTGCTCAGTAATCTGGGTGTAACAACATGTGAGTGGATTGCTTTATTTTGCAGAAGGGCTTTGGTGTTTTGGCAAATTACTTGAGCCGGTCTTTCTGTTTTTCCTGGTTTTATATTTGGGTGCACGGACACACGTTCCTTTGTTTTTGTAACTCTGATTATATAGATCACACTACTAGGATGTTATGAAATTTATATATATGACAATTATTATGCATTTTTTAGAATGTGAAGGTATATAATATATTGTTTAAATACACTAAGTTTTGTAAACAAAACAAAAAATACTAGATCACAAGGCACTTGGCATGGACTATTTAAAATATTATAGGTTCATAGGTTCATAGGTTCATTCTAGGCTATCTGCCCAAGGGCATTTATAAGCCTAGCCCATAGTTATGTGGCTTTCGCCACCCCTTTAGTTTGAAGAAAACTATGCCTATTATTTTGCTGTGCCTCTGTCAAGCAGTGACACTGAAGTAATCCCTGGGGCATATCTGCGATCTCCCATCCATTGGTCAAGATTCCTCTTGAACAAGGCCAGCGAGGTGCTCTGCCTCACATGTACCGGGATTTTGTTCCACAGCATAGGAAGTCTCTGGGTGATGAATCTGTCCCTCCAGCACGTTCTATTAATAATCGTATCAAGGTTTAAGTCTCCCGCCCTTGTGGTTCTGAGGGATCTAGATTTTTTGAGGTGAAGCATATTCATCAAATCTGGGTTTGACATGGCCTTATATGTCAGGCACAGGTCAGCTCTGAGCAAGCGGTATGCGACTGAATAGAGCTGGACTTCTTTCAGTCTGGCAGCATAAGACATATTTTTGAGACCCTTTATCCTTTTGGAGAAGAACTTTTGGGGCCTTTCCAGCTGCTGCAGGTGTCTGGTCAGATACATTCCGAATGGGGCATTGTACTCAATTATACGTCTAATGAGTGATGAGTACAGGGGGACGATGACCTCCCTAGATCTAGATGTGAATCCCTTCATGATCAGGTGGGCAATGTAGAAGGTTTTCCTAACTACTTTTGCAACATGAGTGTCAAACGAAAGGTTACTGTCAACCTGGGTCCCCAGATCCCTGATGACTTCTTCTGTGCTCAGTGGATTGCCACCTATATGGTAGCTAGGGGTAACCTTGTTTTTCCCGAAGGGTATGACTATGCATTTCTTGGCATTTAACTTTAGGCCATGGCTCTGGCACCAGTTATCCGTTTCTGTGAGGCCCTTTTGAAGGATATCTGTGTCAGATGTGTTTTCGACTATGGCGCCCAGTTTGCAGTCATCTGCAAACTTTGTCAGCCATAACCCTCCTGTGTTTGCTTGTACTTCAGAAAAGTAGATGCCGAACAAGAGTGGTCCCAGGACTGAGCCCTGTGGGACACCACTTGTGACAGGCTTTGAGTCTGACATGGCACCAGCAACTCTGACCCTGTGGGTTCTGTCACTTAGCCAGTTTGCAACCCATCTTGTGATGTATGGGTTTACATTTAAGCTGATGAGTTTTTCGATGATACCTGAGTGGGGTATTGTGTTGAAGGCCTTTGCCAGGTCGAGGTAGGCTGTATGGACTGCCTTGCCCTCATCAATGGCCTTGGTGACTGTTTCAAAAAGTCAACCAAGTTTAAGAGGCATGATCTGCCTTTGACAAAGCCAAACTGGGATGGATCCAAAGTCTGCAAGTTCCCTATGTCTTTATTTATGAGTTCCATTATGATCCTCTCCATGGCTTTGCAGATAAGGCTTGTCAAGCTAATGGGATGGTAATTTCCAGGGTCGGTGGAGGCACCGCCCTTATGGAGTGGGACCACAGTCGCCGTGCGCCACTCCTTGGGTACGTATCCTGAGGTGAGGCTAAGATTAAACAGCTGTCCTAACTGCGGGTTTAATTCCTCATTGAGTTCGTGGAGCACACAGCCGGGGACACCATCCAGTCCCATGGATGCTGTGTTTTTTGCCTTGGAGAGAGCAGTTCTCACCTGGGCGTTGGAGATGTTTGGGGGGCTACATTCCTCTGGTATAGATATCTCTCCTTTTGGGGGGGAGGGGGGGGAGTTTGCACTGAACCTGTCAGCCAGTATGTTGGCAATGTGTGTAGGTTCAGTAATCTTTACATCATTTTGAACTAATTCTGAGCATATCTGGGAGTTTCCTCCTAGGTTTCTCACATAGCTAAAGAAGGCCTTATGATTGTCTTTTGAGTCCTTGGCGATTTGTCTCTCAAAATTTGCCTTGGATGATTTTATGAGAGCTCTTAGTTTTTTACTTATAATGATCAAAGGTGTCTTACCTTTCAAGGATTTTGCTCTATCTTGTAGTAGCTTCCTCCTTTTGTTGTAGAGCTTGTTTATGGCTGGGGTCCACCAGACTGGACGCTTGCCTTTGGTACAAAGAGTCTTAGTTTTGTTTGGGATTGCCTGATCCATGCAGTCCTGTAGGTGCTGGTAGAAGGCATTTGTAAGTGATTCAGCGGTTTGAGTAATGTTTACCACTGGCTCAGGGGCCTTAAAGGAGACCACACTAGTTTTTAGAAGTGTGAAGTCGGCTTTTGAGAAGTTTTTCACTTTGGTCTTTTTTATTTCAGGTGGGGGCGGGATGAGGACCTCCAGCGAGATTAGTTTATGATCTGATCTCACCAGTGAGGGGTATACTTCCGGTGTTGAACATTGTGATCCCATGTTCGTGATGATGAGATCAAGTATGTTTTCTCCTCATGCTTCAGAACTGAAGCTTTAGTATTGGTTAGTGAGTAATCATGTGACTGATGCTCACTTACTTTTGTGTCTACTTCCTATTCAGATGGAGGCAGTATTTGCTAGCTTTACAAGGTATGGTCAATGTGGGGTTAAGGTAAACATTGATATTACACATGCATACAGAAAAGAAAGCAATACATTCTGAACACACCTTCTGTATGATGGTATTAGTTAAAGAAAAGTGAAAAGAAAAATGGGCAAGACTTTTTCAGAGTTTCAGAAAACCTTTATTAAAGCAAATGAACCCTAGCATAAACATTTGCTTTAGTAAAGTATATCATGCAATGAAAAAATTCTTAGGCGCTTTTTTATTTTCATGTAAAATTCCATTACAGATACATATACATTGTCCTTCCCAAAGTTGCAGATTCACTAGACTAACTGATAAAGTGAAGAAATCTGTACACATCCCTTCACAGAGCATTTAATAATGCATGGTTCTTTTATATCAAAAAGGCAGCACAGGAATATAAGTTGTACAGAGCTCAGAGTCTTGTTGTTTGTAACCAATGCTAAAAATAGAATGTTGATATATTCTGCTCAGCAGCAAACTCCCTGGGCCGGATTTATGAAAGCTTGCATGGAGTGCAAGAAGAGTGTAGGAGCTCATGCAGGCAATATGTCTACTGTGCGATCCAGGTACAGCCGGCAGTGGTGTGCATGAGAGCTGCTAAAGCTACTCTTGCATGGACAGCGTCATGGTATGCAAATTACCTCATTTGCTGGTGAAAGCCATGCAAATGAAGTAAATTTGCGATCCAGGAAACACTGACCTGTCCGTGGAAGATTAGTGTTAGCTGCAGAAATGTACTCCGTTGGTAACGGAGTACAGTTCTGCAAATAGCTAAATAGAGCTATGACAGCTCCAAATAAAGGATGCATACAGATGAGGAAGCATGCCAGTGGCCAAATATAAGGACATTGGCATTTTAAAATGTTTAATAATATAAAAATTTTACCCCCCCGATCTCCGATGTTTAAGCATAGCGCAGCACCGCGCAAACGTGCGGCGCTTATAAAAACAAGAAAATAATTAAAAAAAAGCCAAAAATAGGCATTTTCACTAAAAAGCTTATTCTGCCATGCAGGTGAATGACAGGCTGAAGACAACATGCCTAAGGGGGGGGGAAGCTCAGTATGAGAGATGCAACCATGCATTAGTAGGCAATCCTATGCAAATGAGGATAAGGATAGTGAATCCCAATTTTCCCCAGCATGTGAGGCATGTCCCAAGAATGTAAGAGTAGGAGTAGGTGAGTTGTAGAGTAGAATATAGGTGACATCATGAGGGTGTGTGTTAGACAGGCTGTAAGCTAATTGGAGCACAGTGGCTTATGTTTGCTTTGAGTTGCTCAGGATTGTAGGAGGCGTGCCTGCAGTTGTCCTATTTGAAAACCTCAAACCAAAGGTGCACACTGTTAAAAGATAGGAAACTCCTTGCAAACATGCACACAGCATGTGTGCGCCTGTGCGCACATTTGCGCTTGTTTGCGTGGCGCTTCCCCTGGGTGGAAACAAAAAGGCAAAAGGAAGGAAAAGAAGTAGTAGGAAGTTAACCAAGGAGAACTAGCAGAGCTGCCAAGTGAAATATATCAGAATCAGCCAATTACACAGGCAGCAGACTAGCCCAGCCCAGCACTTTAAACTCTGCAAACACCATTCCCCCATTTTTTTCTCAAGAACTCTGCAACACTGCAGTATACAAAGAGGGAAAGCTTAAAAAGCTTTAGTCAGACAAAATGTTAGGGGCTGCTCTTGCTATCATAAACAAACATGTGCAAGGTGCTGAGGGTGGTGATGTTGTGAATGCTGCTGAGCAACCCACAGTGAGGAGACGGAGAAGAATGTACAGACCCAGGGTAACCTACCAGGGGCTACATGAGCTGGAGATAGTGGAGTGCTATAGGGTGGACAGAGACCTCCTACAGCAAATTGTTGAGCTGTGCCGGCCACGCCTCACACAGAACCAACTGAGGGGAACCCATCCCAGTGGATACCAAGGTATGTGTTGGCCTAAGAATACTAGCTACAGGTACCTTCCAAAGACCAACTGGTGATATGATACGGATTTCACAGGCATCAGCATCCAGGGTACTCCACCAGTTCCTGGATGCCATGTCAGCACATGTCGGTGACCATGTATATTTCCCCAATTCCCATGAGGCATTGGCCAGCAATATGCTTCTTTTCCACCAAATAGCAGAATACCCTGAGGTAGTGGGTGCAATAGACTGCACGCACATGCACATCAAAGCACCACCCGGTGAGCGGGGTAGGGTCTACATCAACTGCAAGGGCTTCCCTCCATCAACTGCCAGGTCATGTGCGATATGTGTGTGCTGGCTGCCCTGGAAGCTATCACAATTCCCACATCTGGCATCTGACGCAGCTGTACCAGAGATTTGCCAATGGGGACATCCCTGATGGTCACCTAGTGGGGGATGCTGTATGCGCACTGGAGCCATGGCTGATGACTCCCATCAGAAATGCATACACACCTGAACAAGAACTCCATAATGAGGCACACGCACAAACAAGAAACATAATTGAGCATGTGTTTGGGATGCTCAAGTCATGGTTCCGGTGCCTGGACACATCTGGTGGAGCCTTGCAGTACTCACCAACTACATGTACTCAAATTGTTATGGTATGTGCCATTCTACACAATATGATCCTGCGGAAACAGCTGCAGCAGAAACAGCATGGGGCAGGGCCAAACAGCCCCCCACCATTGCCAAGGCCTGCACAGGCACAGCGTGAGTCGGAGGAGAAACAACCTGAGCCTGCCCCAGTAGGCAGAAGGAGGCATGCCCAGTATTCCCTGGCCTTGGCAAAGAGACAACGCATAGCACATACACTGACTCAGTAGGAACCCTGGAAATGACACCTCTCTCTGACTTGCACATACAGTAAAAGGGATGCCTAACTTGACACTACCTGTTTTCAAACATGTATAGGGTGTGTACTATGTGCATCTGACATAGGCAGCACTGCAGCACCACCTGAGGCATGACTGCCCTGTTTTAAGCAATATAAAGCACTGCTAAGCACATTTTACCAGTATTTTACCAGTATTGAGAATATTTAAACACAATTGGGCGTAGCTGTGCACCGCTAACCAGCGCAACATTGAGCAACGTCAGGCAACGCTGGGCAAAGTCGAGCAAAGTCAGTTAAACACGCTCACACCCCCTTTACTGTACCTTAACCAGTCAGGTCTGCCCAGCAGGAAAATAAAAAGCAGTGACAGGGCTCAAACTCTGGATACTGTGCACTATAGTCACAGTACTGAGCCACTAAGCCATGACAGCATTTCACTGGCACAGACACAACTTAAGTCACTCACACATACCAGTTGTGGGGGTCACATACTTAACAGTCACTGCCAGCAGGACAATTGTAGACAAACACAAACACAAACAAATGCTGTAGCATGCCATCTGAAGAGGCATATGAGTAACCTCCCCCCAGGCCTATGCAGACAGATAACAGCAGGCCAGGCAGTATGATGTGGGATGGGTAGGCTATGAAGTCACAAACTAATATGCGTGTAATTGGAAGCTAAGGTCTGTAGTACAGTGGTATGCCTCAAGCCAGTATGATAGGCAACAGTACAGCCTAAAATGGAGTACCTGACATAGCAGTGCAGGCCTAGCAAATGTGTATAATTGTCAGGTGTACCCCTCATCCTATGTACACCCACAGTAACAATCAGGTGTGCCCCCCCCGGGTAGAAATGTACAAATTATAGCTGTCACCCCTGTATGTAGAAATGTTGATAAGTCTATGCAAACTGACTCATGAAAGCCCTGCAGACACAGCGTGCTTCCTATCGATGTACAACACAAAGGTGAGCCCTGAAGTAAAAACCAACTTGAATTTTCACACACATATATAGCATATATATGCCCATAGTGGGCATGCTCACACACTTAAACAAATTTAGCAAATGTCAGTTAGCAACATACTGAAAGGTCATACTGGGCATGCTCACACACTTAGGCCATGTCTGAGTACAGCAATGGGATACACATATCTGGCAGTTGCAATTCTTACTCCAGACACATGTCACTATTCACCAATCCTGCCTTGCGCACACAGTGATATGATAACAGAACCATATAATATATTGGTCCCCTGTCATAATCAGACTATGTAATACAAGTACTTAAGTTGTTCAAAGAAAGTGAAAATCCAAAGAAGATCAATAAATCTCCAATCAGTATCATCAAGAAACAATGAGTACTCCTAACATTTTCCAAGCCATGTTCTGGCAAAAATATTGCCAAAGAGTCCATAGAGAGCCATGAAGCTTTCTTTAGCTATGTCATAAATATCAATGTAAACTCATATATGTTCTGAGTCAGTGAAAAGTGTAAATGAATACATGTACATGACTGACATTGCCAACATCTTGTCAGACAGGTTCATACATACTTACCCCCTCTCACTGACAAAAGGGCCCATTACTATACCTGGAGATTGTGAAAAGCCAGAAATCACATATACAATGGTTAAAGACCTCTATCCAAACCTAAAAACAAGGTGTCTATAGGATGACATGGTGTCCCTGGCTGTGTTATATGTGAACTCCAAAACAAACAGACCCTGTACCTAAACAGTCTGTTGAGACTCACCCTCTGTACAGGATATGCAACTGTTGAATGGGTTACAGCAATGTTTGGCACACTCCACAAGTGTTGGTGCACAACAGACCATAGGAACTATTGTCTTATAAGCCTAATAAGCCTGATCTGCAAGGCCATGGAGTCCGTCATTATGGAACTCATAAACAGAGCTATTGGGAGCCTACAAACACCCAACCCTACCCATTTTGGTTTGTTCAGGGGCAAATCATGGTCCCTAAACCTAATAGACAGTTTTCAAGGCAGTTACCCAGGACATACATCAATGAAATGAGCTCCACATGGTCTACATAGACCTTGAAAAGCCCTTTTCCAACATCCCACACACATGTTGTATCCACAAAATTAACAACCTCTGCATAGACACGTATGTCATCTGATGGATTGCCAACTGGGGCACAGATAGATCCTACAAGGTAAGAATTGTGGTCTCCCTGTTGGACTGTAAGCTGGTAACAACTGCTGTCCCCCATGGCTCAGTCCTGGGACCCCCTACTGTCTGGTGTATACTTTTCAGAAATAGAGTCAAACACACGAGGGCTATGGTTAGCAAAGTTTGTGGATGACTGCAAAAAGGTTGTCATAATCGATGTTTGGGACAACAGAGACATCCTAAAAAGGGTCTCAGTCAGACATATGTGGTGTCAAAATTATGGCCTCGAGCTACAGTCATACAAATACCACATAGGTGCCAACACCCTAAATATGGAGGTAATAATAAGGGATCTATAAACACATGTGGATAGTCATCTCTACTTTCAGAAACACATTCACAAAGTGGTTAGAAAATCATGCTATGTGTTCCCACAAATTGCCAAAGTCTTTGCATGTAGGTCAAAGGAGGTTCCCTCTACTCATCAGTCATCAGACCCATCAGAGAGTACCACAGCACACTTGCGATGAATCTGACTAGGCACCATCAGCAGCTGGAAAGACCACTGAAGTACCTCAACAAGAGGATTACTGGCCTCAAACAGTTGCCCTATGCAACAAGACTGACGTAACTCAATCTGTACTCTGTGGCATACTGTCTACTCAGGCGATCTCTGCCCAACAGACAGGTCCATGTCCAATGCAGAACTGATGTACATGCTCTATCTGAAGTAAACCCAAGCTCACTGTGCCGTATGCTCTAGGGATATAATCATCACAACAATAAATAGAACATGTTGGAGGGATACATTACTAACTCACAGACATCCCTTGCTTTGGAACAGGCTCCCAACCTACATTAAGCTGAGTCCCTCACTGACACTCTTCTAGAGGAGCCTTGATGAGTGTATGTGAAACTGAACTGTCACACCATGGATCACTTCATCAGCTCTACTACACAGAGGCATAGGGAACTAACCCCATGTGTGGTGATAGCTGCACACTCTGGCCATACTAATATATGCCTTCAGGCAGATAGCCTATTACCTACCTATGTACTTCTATATATGTAGGGGGAACACAGTATAATAAGCCAAAGATGGATGAGCAGAAATGTGTGTAAGAGGGTGACCAGGAATGGGAGCCTTCCAGGACTGTCCTACCCAGCACACATCCCAATGGCACAAAAGACATGAGGTGCACATCTCACCCACTGTACATAATAGCCACCAGTATCTGTAAGCATTACAGTGTATGTGGTGCATGTGCCTGCTGTACAACATGACTGTACAATGAAGTACACATCTACTGTCTGTAGACACGTACCTGTCACATAGGTTCATAGATATGTAGTAGACCATCTTCACGAAGGCATATATTAGCCTAGGCAAGTTGTGCAGTTTTCACCACCCCATTGGTTAGTCTCCTAAGCCCCTTTCTAGTGGGGCTGCTGATGTGATGCCTGGCGTGAATTGTCTGTTTCCCATCCACTCATCAAGGTTCCTATTGAAGAGTGTCAGCGAGGGGCTCTGTCTGATGTACATTGGGACTCTGTTCCACAGTAAGGCAAGTGTCTGGGATGGTCCTCTATCCCACCAGCATGTTGTGTTCATTGTTGTGCTGAGGTTCATATCCCTGGAGTGTGTAGTGCGACTCAATTTTGTTATCCTTAGATGGAGCATGTTCAACAGTTATGCATTGGACATGGCTCTGTATGTTAGGCAGAGTGTGCCTCTGAGTAGTCGGTACGGAATGGAGAACAGATTTAGTTTTACCAGTTGTGTTGCATAACCCAACTGTTTGAGGCCAGTAATCCACTTGGTGAGGTACATCTGTGGTCTCTCCAGCTGCTGGATATGCTTAGTTTGAGTACATCCAAAATGGTGCATTGTACTCAATGATGAGTCTGATGACTTAAGAGTAGAGGGCCACCACTACCTCTTTTGATCCTGATGCAAACCCATTGTTGATTAGGTGGGCCACAAAGGATTTCCTAATCACTTTGGCAACATGGTTGTCAAAGGAAAGATGACTATTTACTTGTGTCCCCAGATCCCTTATTACCTTGCCAGTTTTTAGGGGGTAACACCTATGTGGTAGTTTGTGGGTACTTTGTTTTCACCAAAGGGGATTATTATGTATTCTTTCACATTGAGCTTGAGGCTACGATTCTGACACCACACATCTGTCTCATAGAGTCCCTTCTGGAGAATATTTGTGCCATCCGGGGAATCTATTATGGCAAACACTTTACAGTGCCTAGCAAACTTAGTCAACCACAACCCTCCTGTGTGGCATGTACTTCTGAGAAGTCTATACCAAACAGGAGGGGCCTCAGGACTGAACCCTGGGGACACCAGTTGTTACTGGTTTAGAGTCTGACATGTAGCCAGCAACTCTTAATTTGTGGGATCTATCTGTGAGCCAGTTAGCAATCCATCTTGTGATGTATGGATTTATGCCCAGGTTGGTGAGTTCATCTATGAAACCTGACTGGGGAATGGTGTCAAAGGACTTAGCAAGGTATAGGTAGGCTGTGTGGAGCTCCTTTCAATCATCTGTAGCCTGGGTAACTGTCTCAAAGAAATCCACCCAGTTCAAGAGGCGTGATCTGCATTTGACAAAGCCAAACTGGGTGTGCTCAACTGTGTGAAGGTTCCCAATGTCTTTATTGTTGACTTCCATTGTGATTGGCTCCATTGCCTTGCAGATCAGACTCGTCAGGCTCATAGAGCGGGAATGCCAAGGGTCTTTTGTGGCCCCACCCCTGTGGAGTGGGAAGAATGTTGCTGTGCAACATTCTATGGGTACATATCCTGTAGAGATGATGTAGAGAGAGGTGTAGGTATCCTTGATGAATATGGATACATCCCCACCCTATGTGCAATGATCCAGGTTCTGATGCTGGAAGGTATGGAATGAGTAATATCCTGGTAGTGCTGGTGTGCTCTCTGGAGCCTTGAACTAGGTTTCTGTTACTGCACAGATATCAATATTCTCCGTACTGAGAAGTGCCTCGAGTATGTGCATTTGGAGGCTGAGACTTCTGGCAATGAGTAGCATTTAGCTCACTTTGTGGTTATTTTTGTTGGTTATGGGGTTTGGTTTGTCCTGAGTGACTGGTGTTCCACACCTGAAGTCAATGCCTCATTGGTCTGATCTGACCATAAGCTAATTACCCTACATATCAACATTCTGCCCCCACCCCCATTAAGGAAACCATGTTAAAAAATTTCTCCAAAGCCAACTTCATGCTTCTTAAGACAGAAGTGGTGAACTTCATGACACCCATGCAGATGGACATTACAGTTAAGACTACTGAATCCTAGACAATTGCACTTTATAAGCACTTACATGAGTGCATGGATTGTGTTATCCCAAACAGAACCAAGATGCTATCCTCCAAAAAAAGGAAGCCAATCTGTTGGTCCCCTGCCATAGACAAAGTGTACAACAGAAGGAAGAAACTGTTGCAAAATAGAGTAAAATCCCACTAGTGGAGGAGCTCCCTGGTCAGCCTCAGTAAGAAGTTGTGATCCCTGATAAAATCCTCCAAAGCTAGTTATGAAAACAAAATCACCACTGATTCTAAAGACAACCACAAAGCATTCTATAGCTATGCCAAGAATCTCAATGGCAACACTCAGATCTGCTCTGAGTTACAGCACAATGGCACTAAATATATAGACCCAACTGATATTGCCAACATCCTGGCAGATAGGTTCAGTGCTAACTTTACCCCGCTCTCACCCATTAAAGAGCCCATCTCTATACCAGAAGACTGCAAAGTTCCTGTAATCATGGCTGCACAGGTAAAAACCACACTATCCAAAGCCAGGAACACAGCATCCATGGGACCAGACAACATCCCAGGCTGCATTCTACACGAACTACAGAACGAACTGGCACCACACCTAAGTACCATGTTCAATCATAGCCTCACCTCAGGCTTTGTACCTGCTGAATGGTGCACAGTGATGGTTATCCCACTACACAAGGGGGGAGCCACCATGGACCCTGGGAACTAGCACTCAATTAGCCTGATGAGCCTGGTCTGCAAGGCTATGGAACGTATCATCATGGAACTTATAAACCAAGACATTGGTAATCTCCAAACTCTGGACCCCAACCAGTTCGGGTTTGTAAAAGGCAGATCATGTCTCCTAAACCAGAGAGACTTCTTTGAAGCAGTCACCAAAGCCGTAGACAAGGGTAAGGTGGTTCACACAGCCTATCTCGATCTTGCCAAGGCTTTCAACACCATCCCTTACTCTGGAGTTATAGATAAGCTCACTAAACTAGGTATAAATTCCTATGTCACAAGATGGGTTGCCAACTGGCTCACTGACAGAACCCACACTGTGAAAGTAGCAGAATCCAAATCCGACTTCAGACCAGTGACAAGTGGAGTACCACAGGGTTCAGTCCTGGGTCCTGTCCTGTTTGGTATCTACTTCTCTGAAGTGCAGGCTAACACAGAAGGCCTTTGGCTAATGAAGTTCACAGATGACTGCAAACTAGGAGCCATAATCAAAACTACTAACAATGTGGACATCCTACAAAAGGACCTCACTGAGACAGATGACTGGTGTCAAAGCCATGGCCTCAAGCTCAATGCTAAAAAGTGCATTGTCATCCCCTTTGGTAAAAACTCTGTACCCATGAACTACAACATAGGCGGTAGTATACTTAACACTGAAAGTGTGATAAGAGACCTTGGGACACAGGTGGACAGTAGTCTCTCCTTTGATAATCACATCGCCACAGTAGTCAGGAAAACCTTCTACGTGGCATACCTCATCACAAAACGTTTCTCATGCAGAAAAAAAGAGGTCATTGTTCCCCTCTACTCATCACTCATTAGATCCATTATAGAGTACAATGCCCCTTTTGGTATGTACCTCACAAGACATCTACAATAACTGGAAAGGCCACAGAAATACCTCACAAAGTGGATTACCAGCCTCAAACACATGCCCTACACAGATGTCTCAAAAACTCCAGCTTTACTCCGTCGCATATCGCCTACTCAGAGGTGATCTCTGCCTAACATACAAAGCTATGTCACACCCAGAGCTGTTGGACATGCTCCACTTAAAGAAATCCCAATCCCTCCAAGCTACACGCTCTAGGGACCTAACCTTTGTCATCACAATAAACAGAACATGCCGGAGGGATAGATTCCTGTCCAAGAGACTTCCCATACTCCGGAATAAGCTACCTATCTATATCAAACAAATCTCCTCATTAGCACTCTTCAAGAAAAATCTTGATGATTGGATGGGAAATAGGAAATTCACCCCAGGGATCACTTCTGTGTCTCTGCTCGACAGTGGCACAGGAAAATAAATTTCTTGGGTGGCAAAAGCCAGGGTAGCTTTTTGGCTGGGCTTGTATAGGCCCCAGGGCCGATAGCCTAGTACCTACCTATGAACCTATGAACCTTTGAGCCTTGCCTAAAAAAGGTAATATGGGGAAAGCAAGAGCCTTGGCCAGTATTCAGAAGCATAGGGGCGACAGGTGCAAACCATCTCTAACGAAGCAACGAGGCTTGTCTATCATGTCATCACAGGCAGACAGATACTGGATCCACTTTGAATGACACCAGAAGCTCAGCCAATTGTTGAAGTTTATCATCTTTCTGTTATATTGCAGTATCATGTAGGTGAAGATAAGATGCTACTCAATATCAGGGTCATACCAGCCTGGGCTACATGATTACAGAGCTACTATATATCTCTTGTCATGTTGTCCTGGGAGGCATGTCTCAGATCATTCACACTGACATGTACAAAGAACACGTCATATATGTACCTCTCTCTTCTGGGTCCCCAGGAGAAGCGTTGAATCCACCAACCGCTGACAACAATGCACAGAATGCACAGAACGCACAGAACATTGAGAGGTCCCAAATGGAAGGTAACCAAAATGTCAACCTGGACATACCTTCCTTAAGAGACATGCTTCACAAACCCATGGAATTATTCATCAATAGTGGTTTGGGAAACACGCCTAATACTCCAAACAACGAGGCAGGTACTGTACAAATAAACATTTCCATTGTCGATCATCTTAAAGCATTTGACATTAAACTTTTCAAATGTAAAAAGCTACAGTTGGAAGTAGTTTATTTGTGTGAATGTTTACAGAGGAAACAGATTCCCAAAGGCCTCAGGCAATGGAGGTATCCGACGGGGCTAGTTAAAAATTCTTCTTTCCACTGTGAATTACTTCATTTATTTGATGAACAAGGTTGTCAATTTTTGGAACTACTTGTTAAAGACTATCAAAACCAGATTGACAACCTAACTAAAGAATTAGACACCCTGGACAAAACAATTAAATCGGATCCCGATTTTTTAAGATATAAATATGACTTTGGTCATATTTTTACAAGTATTGACCACAGTTTACTTAAGTTTAAAGAAACAAAAATAAAAAAGCTGGCCCGTGACAAACGGGACTATGAGAGAGGTACAGCATATCCACCACCTCCTCACTCTCAAAATAGTTCATTTATTAACACGAATACAGGGCATGAGACTGATACACAAGGTAATAGAGATGAGAACGACCTATTAAATGACACCCAGGGATCCTCAGTGGTCCACCATATGCCCCCTAGATGAAGTGAAAGAATTAAAGAGAAAGAACAAACTTTGTCCAATTCCTGTATGTCCCAGGATTTTCACAATCAAAATCAAAACAATCGGAACATAGGGGGAGGGGGTCAACATCGGAATCGTCGACAGAAAGGTCAAAATCACAGACAGAGGTGACCAAACAGGTGGAGCAACACACACAAAGTTCCAATATAGATGTAAAAATTGTAACCAACTCTGCTGGTGACTTTAATATTTACAATTTTTCAAATTATATTGTATCCCTGGAACTGTAGACTTTTTAGCCAAAGGTTTAACATTTGTTCCGAGTAAACCAGCAGATTTGGCCAGGACTCTCATTGACTTTAAACTTTTCTTACGTAAATTAAATCTAAAACTGGTGTTTGGAAATGAATGTTTAGTTAACAACAGTGAGACAAGAATTTCTAGTCTTTTTAACCCCCATTTACACCCCACTTTGGCACTGTTTGAAAAGATTTGTGAATTAGATTTAAGACATACTTTAAACAGGCCATTTAAATCTATGAACAACATTAGGGAAAGTGAGAGATTAGCCTTGGACAAATTGAGGGCACACAACATCCGAGTTATTAAACCTGATAAGGGAGGGGGTTTGGTTTTTATGGATGAAACCAACAATATTGACTGAGTTAGATCACTACTAGAGGTTGACACCTATGTTGAAGTCTCATTAAATGAGAGTAATGGAGCTTCTCGACGTATTAGATCTTTACTCAATGACTTATTTATAGAAAGGACTATATCTTTAGAGACTTACAACTATTTGTGTATGCCAGCCCCTAAGACACCCACCTTTTTTGCACTACCTAAAATACATAAAAATATTCAAAATCCACCCCTTTGTCCCATTATCAGTGGGCGGGGCTCTATGACTTATGCTTGTGAAAAATTTGCTGACCACAAATTAAAGAAATTTTTGGAAACAGAGTCACAAATTTGTTGTGGCTCTTGGTATTTTTTGGAACAACTGAATCTTTTTACTTATAATGAGTCTTTGAATTTCCTCACTGTAGATATCAAAGACCTTTATACAGTGATCCTACAAAATTTGGGTTTGGAATGGGTGAGGGATTTTTTGGTAGAAAAAGGTGCTAACAACAATGAACTATATCTGATTGAAACACTCCTAGATATTGTTTTGTCCAACAATTTCTTTCTTTTTAGAGAGACTTTTTATAAACAAAACTCAGGAGTAGCCATGGGCTCCCCATGTGGGGAGAGTTTTGCCAACAGCGTTTTAGCATTTTGGGAAATGAATTTTTTATTTAAAGGCAACCTTTTCAAGAACATGTTAAATGGTATACATGCTACCTGGATGATATTTTTATTCTTTTTGATGATGATGAAGTGATGGCTGGAGATTTTGTTAAACATCTCTCTTCCATTACTGAATTTTTGAATTTTACTTTTGAATTTAACAAACACAAGATACCTTTTTTGGATGTCCTAATAGTTTAAGGTATCCCTAATAGAAGATATCTCGGTAGCATGTACAGGAAGCCTACTTATTCTAATTGCTTCCTGCATTATGGAAGTTCTCACCCTTTCCACCAAAAGAAGGCAGTTGTGAAAGGACAACTTGTCCAAGCGGCAAGGATGTCCTCTCTTTACACCTCCTTCTTGACAGAAGTCAATACCCTTAGGGAAATGTTTCTAAAAAGATCTTATCCTATTGACTTAGTTGACAATGTAATACAAGAAGTGATTTCTAAAAGAAAAAATGGAGTCTTTAAACCTATTTTAGATAGACCTTTTGAAGAAGGAAATCCATTTCTAGAGACATCTTTGGAGATATCCACAGATATAACTTATGTGGTTAATGACACTCATCCCTCATGTTAGTATAATACCACTTTTATTACCCCCTTTTCAACTAATGCGGGCATTTTGAAAAAGGTTTTAACTAAAAATTGGGACATGATCCTAACTGACCTTACCATACGTCACAAATTAGGTGACAGACCCATCATCACCTTTAAAAGGGGTCATAATTTGAAAGCACTCCTGGAAAGACCTTCTACAAAACTGGTAACTAGCCCTGATATGTATAAATGTGGCAGGTGTAATTTCTGTAAATATATTAAAGTAGGTAAGAACTTAAACATCAACGGTCAACATCTCTTTATTTTAGATAGATATAATTGTGAAACCAAAGGGGTGGTCTATTTGGCCTTATGTGACAAATGTGACTGTTTCTATGTGGGTAAAACCGAAAGACATTTGAAACAGCGCATATACAAACATATTTACAACACACGTAGAAACAACCCCAATAACGCTTTAGCCAGGTACACCATAGAGAATAGTCAACACCATTTCTTATTTACTATTCTAGAAAAAGTGTTCCTTGATAGTAGAGGGGGGTCCATGGTCTTTAATCCTGGAGGAAAAGGAATTACTTTGGCATCTGCGACTTAATTCCTTTAGTTTTCCTGGCCTTAATGATAATTGTAATGTCAAATGTTTACTGAATTTGAAACCTTTAGACAGATGATTAGTATAATATGTACATTCATTATTATTTTTTAACAAGGCATGAAGTATTATTTTACTTATTATTCACAACTAGTTTATTATGTTTCTTGTTTTCATATAATGATGTATTTTTATGTATTTATTATAATTAATAATTTAGAAACAGGAAGTGATGTTTTTAGGTATTTACTATTTAAATGACGTATTTTCCTTTCTAATTCATCTGAAGAAGTTTGGCAACATTGACAGATGAAAGTGCTAATAAATTATTGTTTAAAACAGAGTGGACAGCCGACGTTTGCTTTGTTTTAGTTTTGGTCTTAGTTTTTATTCATTTTAGTATCATAATGTAGTTAGGTAGGGGTTTGATGTCTGCACTTACCAAATGTGAGTGTGTGTGTGTCTCTCTGGGGAGGAGCAACCTTTTTGGAGACTACTCATACCCCTTAAAGGTGGTATACTCATCTTTGTCAAGTCTGATGATGTCACCATCCTACAAATATACCTGTGGAAAGGTAAAATCCCAGTAATGTGTATAGCATGTCATGTAAATACATACTGCTGTAGTATCTTAATGTAGTTAGGAAGGAGTTTGAATCTTGCACTTGCTGACTGTGTGTGTGTGTGTGTGTGTGTGTGTGTGTGTGTGTGTGTGTGTGTGTTCAAGGTGTGTGAGAGTGTGTGACACCATTGATCAATGTGGAGTAGGTTTTGATTTTTCTAGTGTATGACATATCACAATGACAACTGTATGTGCATTACACATGTAAGGTAGCTGTGGGGCAAAGCCATATACATACATGTGACCTCAATTATTTCACAGGTGGGTACTCTGCTTTCTCCATGAAAGCATCTGTTATCTTTGCCAGAGCGTGCTGACACTTTACAGACCTTAGGTCACTTCTGTATGCTTGTGACAAGCTTAGCCACTGCAGTGATCTCTGGGCTATGTCTTCTATTTCACATCCACTCATCATGGTTTCTATTGAAGAGTGTGAGTGAGGGTTTATTTTTGAGGTATATTTGAATCCTGTTCCAAAGCAAGCAAATTCTGGCAAAGATGACAAGTCATTATAGGTGTGCAACAACCTCTGTGGATCTGCATGCAAACCCTTTATTGCTTATGTGCTCCACAGAGGGATTTCCAAAACCCTTTGGTAATGTGATTATCAAAGGAGAGATGACTAAACACATGGCTCCATGTATACATTAGTACCTGTTCCACATTTGGGGGCTACTACCTATGTGGTACTTTGGGGATACTCTGTTTTGTAAAAGCGGATAACTGTAGCTTTACAGCATGAGTTTAACACCAGGTATCTGTCTCTATGATACCCTTTTGGAGGATGTGTGTGTCATCTGGAGAATAAAGTTTAGCCCACAGTATGCATTTTCATCAAAAGTGGGCAGACATATCCCTACTGTGTTTGCTTGTACCTAAGAAAGCTATATGCCAAACAGGAGTGGTCCCAGGACTGACTGCAGGTGAATACCACTTGTTACTGGCATAGAATTGTAGATGAAGGCTGCAGATGTTACTGTGTGTCCTACATCTGTGCGTCAGTTGTCAATCCATCATCTAACAATCATTTATGGTCAGTCTGTTGAGGTTATGTATAATACCAGAATGTGGGATGGGTATGAATTGCTGGTGGGCTATAGCTTGGCTGTGTGGACCTCCCCTCCATGACCTATAACCTTGTTAACTGGCTTGAAGTCTACTAGGTGTAGGAGCCATGATCTGGCCTTTAGAGAACCTAAGTGGGTATGGTGCAGTGTTTGCAGGTTCATAATGTCTCTGTTAATGAGTTCCATAATGCTGTGCTCCATAGCCTTCAAGATAACATTTGTCTGGCTTATACTGTGAGAGTTTCCAGGATCTGTTGTAGTTCTACCCTTAATCAATTTATGTTAACATTTGCACTGGGTGTGATGAGGGTGGACAGGATTAGGATGGGGGGATCATAGGTTTACCCCGGGTATCACTTCTGTGTCACTGTTAGACAGAGGCACACAATACTAACCTCGAAACAGGGCATAGCAGAATTAATTTAAAATGGGTGGCAAAAGCCAAACACACTCTGGCTAGGCTTATAAATGTCCTAGGGCAGAAAGCCTAGTATGAACCTAAGGAATAAGTATATTAGAGGGTCATCCCAGGTTTGAAGGTTAGTAGACCAAGCCAGATAGGCAGGATTAAGTTGGTTTGTACATGTGCTGAGGAGGGATGCAGAGTATATTGTGAAATAGATGCTAAGGATGAAGCCACCAGGTAACAGGAAAAGAGGAATGCCTAAGATGAGGTTTATGGCTGTGGTGAGAGAGTACATGCAGGTGGATGGTGTGACAGTGCAAGATGCAGAGGGCAGGAAGAAATGGAAACATATGATCTACTATGGCGACCCCTGATGGGAGCATCCGAAAGGAGAAGATGTTGTAGCTCAACCCTTGTGGACTGTGAACGCCATTACTGTGCATCATTCCACAAGTATGTAACCTGTATAGAGGCTGCATCTGGACAGAGTGTTTAGGTGAGTGGTGACTTCATATGTCAGCTTGTGTATGACACAGCCAGGGACACTGTCCAGTACCATTGCCACTGTGGTTTGGACTTTGCTAAAGAGATGTTTTAATTAGAGTGTCTGTGAATCATCAGGTTTTACATTCTTCAGGTCTGGAAATGTGGCCCTTGTGTAATGACAGGGTGGTGAAATCCGCATTCAAACTGTCTGACAAGAAATTGGTAATGTCAGTCAGATAAGTGTACTTTGTGACCATTTACATTAACTGCGACCCAATCTGAGATTTCCCCTGTAGATTATAAACAACACTAAAGAAAGCTTTAGTGTTGTCTTTGGAATACTTGCCATTTTGTATTTTGAAGCTTGCCTTGTATGTTTAATGAGGATTTGTATTTTCCCAATGATACTGACCAGAGAGATTATCTCTTCTTGGTATGTAACTCTTTTTTGGTACAACTTCACACCTTCTATTATATATTTAGTTTATGGCAGGGATCCATGAGACTAATGCACTTTTACTGTATAAGTGGGAATTTCTTGTGTTTGTGATAGCATTGTCCATGCAACCCTGTAGGTGAACAGTGTGCATTACTAAAGGATTATGCAGCTGGGACAGTGTTAACCTTAGTAATGCAAACCAATGACAGATAGCAACAACAGCATCACCCACAGCACAGTGTCAACCCATGTCATACACACACATGCATACTCATGTTCCAAAATGTGTGTAGTACAATGCATACTGGCCACCAATATAAACTATGGAGTGTTAACACTGGCCAATACAGGGCATGTCACCCTGCCCATGTGTCCAATATGCATGTACATGTGTCTTTAGTAAACATGCATGTTCATGTAGACAGTGCACCTTCACCATGTTCACAAATGGACACCTACAAATGTGTGTTGCACACACCCCACACTTACTGTCCACTGTATAACGCATGCTGACACAACTACATACATCAGCCACATGGCACATGGGCAAACAACACACAATTGGAATAAACACTGGTGAAAACAATACAACATTGCTAATTACAGATTTAATGCATCATGTCTTCTCAGCTACACCTTCAAAGATATCATTACACTTTACTGCTGACAACATGCTACACATCTAACCATTGCTATACTTTATTAAAGTCACCCTGTGCATCAGCACCATGTTAGCCTGTTCCTGCATCAATGTTACAGATGACAGGAAGTGGCACAGGTTTCATCATATGCACAGGGTGTGTTGTTAGTTTGCCAGAGGCCTACACTGAGCCATACAATTGACATGTGTGTGTGTGTGAGTGTGTGTGTGAGGGCCATGAGTACTGTTATGGGTCAATGTTGATGTCATGTGTGCGAGTATGTGTTTGCCCTAGGTTTCTGGTTTATGTGTGTGTGTCTGCATGCAAACAGTTCCACCATGTGGCTGCCATATACGGGGATTTGTGAGACAGCTACAGACTGTACCTGGCAGGCTTTACAGATCACCATCTCTGGCCATGGATACGGAACCTGTGCCTGGCAGGGGTGCTACAGACAGTATCAGGTACTAATCCAGATTGGGTACTATCCGAAGAGGTTGACATATGTCCACTGGATCCAGGTCCCTGCTGGGACTGGCCAGAGCCACATGCACGTGGTCTGCTAGGATGGTCTATGGACAGCCCCCCCAACATTGCTGGGGCTGGTACTGGCACTACGGGAGCGGCTGTGACTTGCTGGATGTCCACAGTGACATCCAGCTGGTGATGTTGCTAGCATACGTCCACGTCGATGTCTCAACCATCCCGCACTGTTCTGACACATGGACATGATATTGTGGAGGACATCCAATGTCTCACTCCAACGTCTATCAATGACCTCAGTGTAGTTACATATGGCACCTGCTAGGTCATGGATACTGTCATTTACAGAGGTGTAATGAGCCATCTGTGCCCTTAGCCCCTGTCTGGTGTACCGCTCCATTTGTGTCTGTGCCTCCATGACAGCCTGAAACATGCTTGTGGTAGAAAGAGGTGTGGCACATCTGCCAGGGGCATGATGACCAGCAGTGCTCTGATGAGAACCCCAGGGTATCTGCCTATGTGGTACCATTCCAGACATCTGGCTATGGTTGCTGTGTCCTGCTACATGTTCCATCGATACCACATTGTCCTGGCCAGTGCCAACCGTACACTGTCCCTCAGCTAAGGGCAATGGTGATGATGGATGTACAGGCAGTATGACTGTGTGCATGGATGGGGTGGAGGCTTGTGTATTTTCAATTGATGGCCCAGCAACAGACCCTGACAAACCTGCCTGTGTCTCAACACACCTATCCTCATGATCACTGTCTGCCTCAGTGACATCAGTTTCCCTGCTGTCACTGAACCAGCCCCACCTTCCCACCTGTGAGAGGAAAACAGGAAACACACTTTAAGACCTGAACATGACTTCAGACCAAATGCACACATGCGCACATGTACACATGCCCACATGCGCACATGCGCACATGCGCACATGTACACACACAAAACTACACTCCTTCCAAAAGCAGACACACACAACACCAGCAATCACAGAACATACACAATAGCAGGTGATGGTGGGGTACAGTATCACAAGCAAAACAATCATATCACACATGTCAGCATGCAGGACATGTGTTGCTCAACAGCATGCAGTGCAAGTGTAGTCAGTCCTTGTTACTAACAGTATACATGGCTTTGATGCATGTGTTTTGTTATTAGGTGATGGCCCTCCCCCTGGAACACAATGCATACATGGACACAACATTGCTGTGCAGGTATTCATAACCCTGTGATGTACTGTGCACCATAACTCACAGGTATTCATACCATTGCTGGATGTGTATCTGTGTGTCAGATAGGTATCCAATGCTGATTACAGCCTCTGTGTCTTTAGCAAATAATTGTGGACACATTTTTAGCACATGCATGATGAGTATTCACACAACATCATCAGTGTTGCATAGATAATTGATGGAATACCATTCGGCCACATACCCAATGTACGGTATTTATGGTGAGTGTAGATCATATTGTGGACATGCCAGTCTCATCCATGATATGGCATGCTAAAACACAACTGCATATTTAAACACTACACATACCCAATATGTGTGAAATGACCTAGCCATTCAATAGCATCACAAGACATATATGTGTCAGTTGTGCAAATGGTGATTGGTATGCATACTGTTTAGAGGTTCATTTGTTTCCACACATGCATCATTATAGTGTGTAGCAATGACAGCTATGTGTAGTACTGTGGTTACAATAACTGGATGGGGTATAGTACCATAGGCCATCATCATGAAGCATCAGGTGGTCACTCAAGGCTACAAATGTTTCACAAACCAGCTCTAATCATGCTGTGCTGGAACTGTACTACCTTGGCTAAATTCACGATTTCACAACCAGTTGTTACGTGAATTTGTAAGGAGGCCAATAAGGAGAATTCCCTGACATGAATGTGTAGTGTGTTGCAGAGTGTTTAAATGCCCCAGGATAGGCCTCTACCCCTCCGGTATATTATGTGTAATGTGTGGATAAGATTTTGGATACTGGAATGTGTCTTTACAGAGGGTTTGGGAATCCTGTATGTGTAGCATGTTAAAATGCTCTGTGTATGACATAGATGTGTATGTTATGTGCATGTTGAGTATCAACTGTGCCTAACCAATGGTCACTACAGTCTAGCCACATTTGTTTGAGATGGTCTGGGTATTGCATGTGTTTGAGGCAGCTAATCACATTATTGAGATGTGCATGCTCTTACACCAAACATGCACAGCATGTATTATGGGTAGGTGTGTTACATGTGTACATGGCCTACACCTTAACTATGGCATGCACTTTTTATTTACAATAATAAATGTAGAAAACACTCACCAGCATCTGTCCACTGCCTTGATGTCACCCCAGAGGTACCTACATAGAGATGAGACAGTTTGTCAGTGGCCACAACTGTGGCATTGCTACTGTGTGTTTGCAATCTTACAGTACAACAACAGTTTACATTCACAGGGCTACAGATTATGTTTCAAATTATCAGTATTGCACAACAACAGGCTCCACATCTTTGAATATCACACTCCACATCTCACATATGCATGATCTACCAATACAGATAACAGTAGTCTACAGATATGCCATGTTACCTGCATGCTTCATGTGTGCTTGCTGGGTGGCTCCAACCTCCATCATGGTGTATGTCTGCTGCTGTTGTTGTTGGGCAGGTGCTACCAGGCTCATGAGCAGCTCCTCCACTCTGGTGAGGGGGGGATGGATATTAACACCACCCCCTGTTGCAAGCTGTTGTCTATGCACATCAGCTGCACACTGACGGACATGTCTGAGAAGATCACTGCAGTGGTGGCGTACCTGCTCATATGTCCAGTTATGCAGGCCTACCTCATTGACCCTGTGGACAACATCTTGCCACATTGCAGTACGCTCCTGCTGGTCCTGGCTGGTTTGTGAGAACATGAGACGGTAGTGCTGAATCATACTGCTAGTAATCATATCATCTTCAGCACTACTGTAACTCGGGTTCCTGTGGTGGGCCATAATCCCTGGAAGACATAAATACAAAAATATGTCTGAGCAAGTCATATGGCACATTTAACATTATACAGTACAGATATCACTGAACTGCCATATATAGCAACCTATAAGCTAACCGAGAGTGAAACACTGTAACTGCCACTTATCACTGCTCACCCCACAACTGCTAGAAAGTGCCTTGCTCACTCTCTATCTAATGAACCATGTTCTGCACAGCAACAAAATAAAATCACTATATAAGACTATACAATAGTACCTGACACATTGTATGCAACACGATGCACCACCTAGCCACAGCAGATATACATCAAGCTGATGTGTAAAGAAATCTATCATCCATCACAATCAGTGTAAGGTCCAGTAAATGTATTACTATTATACCACACAACTTGTTAATGCCAAACCTGTGGCCAAAATATGTGCACAATTGGAAATATAGGTCACATACTGCTGTAGTACACTATGAATATTGCTAGATACGCAGTTATATGTATTACCACACATATGTCAAAGGACATGTTACAGACATACCCACACATACATCAGACATAATTACAGGACACAAAGGTATGACAATCCAGATAAGCTTTCAGTGTGTACTATACAGTACTGTGTGTCAGTACTTACACAACCTTAATCTTGAGAAATGTAATCTGTGATGAATACAGGGACCACACAAAACAGTGGATGCAAGCAATGTGGACATACACCATACTTTGCTGTACAGGCCCAGAGCTTCAATTAGTACTACAGTACACACAGGATTTGCATTCAACATCGGTACCAATCAATAATCATAGATGTAGTTCTTTAGCCTCCAATGACACACCCTAGTTAAAACCAAGGGACTTAATCACACTGTATGCAATAGTACTTGTTCTGCCTAGCAACAGAATACACAGCTTTTGCTAGGAGCAAAGCAAGGACCCATAATACCATAACATAAACAGTTTCCCACTAAGCTGTCCCACAGATACATATCTTTGACGTATTCACAAACATATTGACTGTCACAGTCAGTCAACAGTACAGAGAATCTATTGTAACAAGTAGATGTAGGTGTGTATGAGTATATATATATATATATATATATATATATATATATAT
Source organism: Protopterus annectens (assembly GCF_019279795.1). Taxonomy (NCBI): domain Eukaryota; kingdom Metazoa; phylum Chordata; order Ceratodontiformes; family Protopteridae; genus Protopterus; species Protopterus annectens. Next base: position 1,870,875,359 of record NC_056743.1, on the reverse strand, counting down.
ATATATATATATATATATGGACATCCATTTGTCTACATATACATATATATGTAGGCACATATACATTTCACCTTTCATAGTGAGAATATCAATTATACAAAGGATGTAAGGTGTACAGTAATGTAATAAAATTGCACAGTCTTGGGATAAATGCATTGAAGGTGTTCACAGCCCAGGTAGCATTAGCAGGCCTTACAGGCTTCAACATTGCAAACTGAACAAACCACCCACAGTGTTTAACCACCACATGTCATATACCAGCACTGTATGCTGTCTTGTCACACACTAAAACCTGCAAACAAATATGCGCATACTAACCTTCACCAACATATATATCTCTCCCCTTCACAAACAGTTGCAATATGTCCCCTGCTCTATGCACATATACAGATGTGAATATATATGATGCATATATATTTCTCCATATGTGTGTGGCATACGCACACATTGTTCACACTGTTGTAAGTCCCTGGACCTCACAGCTGAACTGTTGGGCTTTGCTGCAACACAAACAGGTGTCACATATGAACACATACTAACATTGGGGGGGGTATATGGCAACAGATGCTAGATAAGCATACTAGACTGCTACAGCAGTTACCAATGCTAAGCTACACTTTAATATGACTATCATGCACGTGTTGTTCTGCCACACCCATGTTTATACAATGTCAGCGCTAATCCCCCCAACAGCCATTGGCCATACTACTGTACAGAATACAGATAACATGGATCAGATCTTTGACATTTAATGCTGAGCTACACATTTCACAGGTATGTCCCACTGCCCACAGGTACGCACAGTATTGTCCATAGCAGTAGTTAAGCAGAACATCTGTGCATAAAGAAGTACTGCTGCCACATATGAATGTTTCACATTATGTAGACTATTCTTCAATAACATCTACTACATGCCAGTAAATACATATGTGTCACATACCTTTCCTTTGTATAATTTGGTAATATTTATTTTTCCTTTTCTCTGTCTCTCTCTCTCTCTCTCTGTCAGTCTCTGCAATAGAGTGACTGAGTTTGTTGACAGAGATTGCAGCCTGCTTTTGTAGGAATTTACACATGAGCATGTGATGGCCTCTGCACCAATTAGTGGCCACCATTTGCTAACTGCATGCAGCCTGTTGTGTAGTAATTGCAGTAATCACTGTCATAGCAACTCAGTACTATAAATTGCTGACTCATGTAGGTGTGGCCCTTTCAGCTTTTCAAGATGAAGATCATCCTTGTTTGGTGTGGACATCATTGTTTAAGACAGAAGGTTGGTATAGTTCTTATATCAGAAGCCAGGGGTGTAGCCAGAGATTTTCATTTTGTACTCAGACTTAATGTTGCTGCTTCCAGTACCCACTTGTCAGTGTAGAAATGTACTCACCCCTCAAAATGCTACCCCAAGATACATGGAAAGATGTACTTTCTTTTTTACTGTTACAATTAACTGCCATACAAAGCTAGTTATAGAGATGTATTCCTTTGGCACAAGAATTGTTTGTGAACTGTTATACTGTGAATATTCATTTACTCAGTTCTATTCAGTTTGTGCTTTTTAGTGTTGACATTAGCACAAGCTGCTCAGAAAAACTGGACACATTTCAGTACTGTGAGTATGCTTACCTACATCCTTGGTAGACCCTGCACACACAGGTATATTCTACATTTGGGTAGGGTTGCAGAAGTACAGAGAACGTAAGTAGTATTGTGTGGAATTTATCATGCTGGACTTACAGGGTTGCTATGTACATGTTAGTTTATCAAGGCAAGTAGTCTGTCTGCGTAACTCCCAACTGTGGACCTATTCACATGATAGCCAGAGAATAGCCTGTTATTTTTTGTCTGTGCACTACACAGGTCTTTTCAGCAATAGAGCAATGGCATTCTTACAGTTGGTTGCTACCAGTACATGGCTAAATTCACCATTTCACAACCAGTTGTTACGTGAATTTGTAAAGAGGCCAATAAGGAGAATTCCCTGACATGAATGTGTAGTGTGTTGCATCCATTTGTATTTCAGTGTTGTATTCCTACATAAGGGTATGCTTCCGAAACTCCTTCCAAAGCTATTTGCACAGTATGTAACAGCAGAAAGGCTAATATGCCTCTGTGTTTCTGCCTCTGCCAGACCTCTCAACCAATCAGGTACATATTTGAACAGACTCAGGGAAAAGTCAAGAAAAAGTCAGGGACAATCAGGGACACCTTTAAAATATTAGTGCCATTAAGTTGAAACATTGACAGAATCAGAGCATATGAATTAATACACCTTTTCTGAACACTTGTCTAACTCTTAATTATTGTCATTATTCATTAAGTGTAATTCACCACCTTTCTGCCCAAAGTCAGTAGTTTTAGGAGGGATTCAAAGGGACAGAGCTAAAATTTGTGTCAAAATCAGGGACATCCCTGAAAATTAGGGACAATTGGGAGGTATGGCCTCTGCCCTAAACAGATATGCCAGTGTGTGTCCTGCTGTGATACTGTGTGGGGTTGTAAAGTGATGGTGTAACATTATTTCCTGCTAGAATGGCTGCTTCTCTTATCACAGTCATGTAATGTAATCCCACAACAACTGTTGGTCAACATCCACAGAACAAGTTGTGTGGTATGGTATTCCTAATTTTCCTTTACATTCACTCATTCTGATGCATGATATTATTTAAGCACCAACTTAATGTATATCTACTGTGGCTTAGTGGTACTTCATGTTGTGTAGTGTGCGCAAGGTCTGGGGTTTGAGACTTGCAGAGGTGTTTTATTTTGTTCCTGAGCAGAACAAGGACCCTCACATACAGAGTGACTAAGGTACTTTTAAGCAGTTGTAAGCAGGTTTGTGCGGATTTGCGCATTGCTGCGCATTGCTTAGCCAAGTGCAAACAAGCGCAAACCCGTGCAAACCCACTAACTACTGCTTAATAGTGCTTACTCCTGCTCACCTCCTCTGCTCTAATTTCTTTGAAAGAAAAGAAAAACGGGAGATAGGAAAGTTGTAAAAAAGGGACACAAAAAGGGAAAGACAGAATGGAAAATAGCTCGGGATGTGCAGGATGGGTGTAGGGAAGGTCCATAGCTGCCCATTTCTTCAACAGCAACAGCTGTCCAAGTGCAATAAATTTGGAGGTAGATATGAAACCTTCAACCCCTGAGAGAGGGGTGAGGACAACAAAGTATGTTGTAATGCCAGTTAAATAACATTTCATGTGTCCAGTGGACATGTGTGCAAAATGGGCTGCTATGTATGTGGGGTAATTATTTTTTGGGAGCAGATTGCCCTTTTTTTCAGGTGAGAGTGGAATGTGGGATAGGGAAAGTAGATACATTTGGGGAGGAAGGTTGGGGAGGCAAACAGACAAGACAAACAAGATGCATACAGGGGTGGTATATGACACATGTGGTGGGTGAACACCTTTGATGAGGACGGATGTTTGGAAATCATAAGCCCATGAGCCCCCAGATGGAAATAGTGGGACTGAGGTCCCCACCCATGGGCAGTCACCACTGCACCTACACGGTCCAGAGGGTGGCTGTGCTGGGGGCTGTGTAGGAGGGGCAGGCTGACCTGGGAGTTGCACCACTCGGGCCTCATGCTGGCATAGAGGTTCTGCAACAGAACATTCAATCTCTCTACACACCACAGCCTGGATCGTTCGAAAGGTGATAGGTGCCCCTCCGCCCACGCTTGCACGGGGGGCCGAGCCCCATCCCCTGCAGTGCTTCCACCCAAAGGTGGCACAGGGCCAATGGAGGAGGAGGTCCCAGGCTGGGCACCAGATCTGCTGGTGCCAGGTGCCATGGCCAGCTGAGGTGGGACAGGTGGGTCCGCTGGGACTGGCCTTCCCATATGAACTATGTTTTGGAGAGTTTAATAAAGATATGGGTTAGTAACAGTCAACAGCATTCCCAATTAGTTATAACAGCATGCAGACATATTCCCATTAAACCAACACACCAGATTTTCAACAGTTGAAAAGCAAGCATAACACATGCATATATAGAACAATAGTGGACATTACAACAGCATGCAGGTTGAATTGATGGCAACAGGCCACCAATACTGTGGTATTTTAACAGGACACATGCATAGAAATAAATAGAAATATTTATAAACCAATAGGACATATGTCCCAACAAATGTTTTGAGATTAGACATACCGATTGAGGTGTGGAATTGCATTTTTTATGCACATACAGTAGGGTGGGAAAAGATAGCTCAATTAATAACTTATATATCCTTCTAGTTTTCACTACATTCCTATTAACTGCAGTTATATATCCCTTACATGTATTATTACACTACCCAATGTCCTTATATGGTGCAATTGGATTTTGCTAGATCATTATATACATGAGCTGTATCATACATACAAACTGTCCAAGATGCAGATGTTATTGCAACATATTTTGAGAGTTGCTCACACACACTACTGCTAAGATGGTACACTGACAGATCTACTTTCATATAATTATCTAGATATACGTGAAAGAAAACAAAAGCTGGATAAATGCCTGGTAGACACCTCAAGCGAAAAAAAATGAAAAGACCAATGACCACAGCTGCTGATAAAAAAAATGGTATATCAATCATTGAAAAATAATCACTGTGCAGCCACAGTAAAACCCGTTAAAAAACCAAAAAAATAAGTAACTGAGTAGTAGTAGTCAAACAGGTTAGCTTGTCCTTGCAGTTTCACACAGAAGAGATTTCTGAAAGAGTAAATCTAAGTAAACTGGCATTTGTAACGCTTCTTCATCAGAAACATAAAAAACATCAGGTATTTAAAAAAAACAAATTCAACCAATGAAAATATATAGATATTAATATTACATAAAAGTACATATTTGCATTATTTAATTTAATTTTAATTATATTCTACATAAGATGAATACAAATATAAATATAACAGACACATTTTATGTTTTAATTATGTTTCCATAAGCTCGAAGTAAATTCAAAACCTCCTCTTCATTTTGAGATTTTTTCAAACAAGTTTGTAAGGTAACAAAAATATCTCTTTGAATCACTTCCTGCTTCCCCTCACCTTTTATTCATTCTTCTCTATTTCTTACCTTTATAAAATAGCCCATATGTTTCCTATCTTCTTCTTCCACTTCTTTTGCATAAATTAATTTGTTTCCTTTGTTTTTTTTTATTCTATCCTGTTTATATTATCAAGCTTGTTCCTTTTTCATTTTATTGATAATTTATATAGAATTTGCATGACCAGCAAGTTCATAGCTGCAATAAACCAAATTTTTAAATCTCTGAACAACAGCATCTTATCCATTATATATGTCTAATTATTAGTAATTTTATTATATGATCTCTTTAATATAAATTAGAGTATTCATATTCCAATATCTTCATAAAATTTCCCTTCTCAGTTTCTGGACAATTCTTGCTTTGTTCTTCTCTTTGTTTTAATAGTGTTGCTTTAAGCATTTCTTATTTCTTTAAGAAAGCAGGGTCTCATTTTCTCCAATTCAAAACATCTCATTTTTTCCAATAAAATCTTCAAAACATTCTCAATCTTCAACTATAGTCATCTTCCAAATATTTTCTTTATCTCATAAGTCTTCCTTCTTTTATTAACATTCTATTTTTATTAACATCTTTAGTATCTTTAGTTTTTGAGCAGTTTATATTCCATCTCCTATTTTTCTATGAATTTAGATATTTATTCTGTTCAATTATTTCTACAGCAACTTTTTCATTTTCACTTTACAACTTCTCAATTGTTGTAAGTATTTCCTATAGCTTCTCTAATATAGCATTTGTCTTCTATATTGAAGGACTTGCATATGTGTGTACAATTGTTGCGTCATAATTCTCCTTATGTACTTTACTATTGCTCCATGTCACGTTTCTTTACACACATCTGCTGTATTTATAACTATGTCTGTTAAAATTCTTCCATCTCTGCACGCATTTATTCAACACGTCTGTCTCTTTGCCCATATCAAATACTGAATCTTAAAATAATGTGCTGCTGACATTCACTCAACACTAGTACCATCCATTACATCAAAGCGCATTAAGACAACCCATATTTTGCTACAAATAACACCAGTCCCTCATCAGCTAATCTATTAATTGCATCTACAATATCTTGAGCATCATCCATACAAGCCTATCACATAAGGCGCACAGCCGCATAGCCATCATACTGCCCATATTGCTACTCAAAAAATTAAAGATATTTATATAACAATTACATTTCTAGTGCATTCCTCACATATCACTTAAAATTTGTTTCTATGCTTCATTCAACACGATAAGCATATCATTTCTCAATCATTTCAGATTATTATTATAACTGTGAACAGTGAAGTGACATCCATTGTCACAACATCATATTTTATATAAATATTCTGGTCTTTATTATATAACTTCTATCTGATCACAAACCTATCCTTACTGTGTCTATTTTAATGTTTTGAGAAATATTTTTTGTCATTGTAATATTCATATTTTCATATGGGCCTATCTATTTTTCACCAAATTCTCACAATAGGGACATATAATTTGTATTTTTTTTGTAGATATAAAATAATGGGTATATAGGTTAATCCTAAACAAAGGTAGTCAAACAACATAATACAAGTTTAAAGTCAAATCAAAAAAGTCATTATATCATATTAATAAGAACCAATTATACCTAGAAAAGCTGGATATATATAGTTCAACATATCAACATTTCTCATTTACATTAATTTCATCATTCTAAAAAACAAATTCCATTCAGAAAAATTTGCAAAAAATCAAGGTACATTTCCTTTCTCCATAGTTTTTATGCAGTGTACTGCCCCAGTGCATCAGAAACCCTGTTAGAACAAAGAAAAATAGCAGAGATTTTTAATATTATCAAGCCTTTTTCATTTAATGTTCATACATCACAAAAACTTCCAAATAAAAAAACAGTAAGAATGTTTTTAGGATATTTCTTTTTTCTTCTATTCTCAAAAACATATTTGTTTAGGACATTCCTCAACAGTAAACTGTATTATTTAAAAAAAAAAAATTTTTTGTATTAATCAAATACTGTTTACTTGTGCTTCTAAAGTTCAAAAGTTATTTTTTAGCATTAATTTACACACTGCATAGTTTATTACAAAAATGAATTAATACTGTTTTCTGTGCTGGAATAAATGTGTTGAAATCCAAGTTGAACAGGAAATTAATGAAAAAAATGTATTTAAAAACAATGATTTAAATTTATACTGCCTTTTGCCTTAAATACCTCTGCCCTATGGAACATTTGGATTGTTGAAATACATGAGTGTAGAGAGAATTTAAACAAAACAATCTGAATATTTTTGAATATGTTTTGATTAAACAGTATGAAATCAGAAACTAACATGATGTTAGAGAGTAAAGGGAGTTGAAATTCTCAAGTGAAATATAAGTAGAAAAATCTAAGGATGGGCAAGGGTTTTATCTAAATGACTTATTGTATATTGAAATGGGATCATTATGAAATTAATAAATAAATTAAATAATGGAACAAATACTAGGCGAAAGGTTCCTGAATATATACATATTATTACACAGAACTTTTAATGAGATTGAATAAGAACAGGAATAAGCTTGTTTACTTCATGAATGAAATTTAATCATGACAAGTCATTTATGATCTTTATAATAAATGACAAGTATTCATACAAATTTTAACAGACACCATGTGTTATAATTTAAATAAATTCAGCAATAATATACCAAATTATTGATAAATAATATATAATTCAAAGTTTATATTCACAGTGTTTATATATATAAATGAGACCAGTTTGTTAGAGATATTAGAAAAGACTAAGGACTCTAAAAAATTCTTGAAGTAATGAAGAATGAATAAGTGGTTTCAACAAAAATATGATGATAGTTTTTGGGATTGTTGAAAAAAGTTGTATATAATAAATGCAGGATATTGAAATTCTCATGTATTTTGAAAAAATAATCTTGTGTTTGGGAAAAGGCAATGTGCATATAAATAAGTGATAATTAAAAATGGTGATATATTTGGAATGTTGAAGTAAAAATAGATGCAGTGGTGTTATGGATGGTACTAGTGAAGATTGAGTTGGTATGGTGGAAAGTTTAGCTATTGACATGATATTGTGTATGTGCAGCAATGGGAAGCAGAAAAAGTTTTGTAGATGACGGCTTCCTGAGTATATAGAGGTACTAGGCTACTGGTATAATATGAAGAGTACTTACACGCCTTTGTTGATAGATAATTAACAAAGTAAACAATAATGAATATATTTTTGATGTAGTGAAATGATGAAGTTCAGACATAGACAAAAACAAAATACAGATGTATAAAAAATCTACATGAAGACTGAGTATTTAGAGAAGACTTAAATTGATGTTACAAAAAATGTATAGAAAAATTATGATGAAGAAAATAAATTCATTAAAATGTACATACATGAAGGATTCTAGAAAAGAAATAGTACGAAAGAAGCATAAGGAAGGCTTAATATTATATTTAAAGAAAGATATAGATTTTTTATAGAAATGAAATATAAAAGAGGGAACTATTTCTAGACTAATTCAACAGATTTATGAGATAAGGATCCTAAAAAATATAAATTTTTTAAACAGTTCTGTCATTAAAAAAAGTGAGTATCTAAAGTTATATGTTGGATTTTTAAGAAATAGAAGAGCATGATTTTAATTTATTTAGAATCCTCTTATGAGAATAGCTAGAAGGTTGTAGAAGAAATTTTTCCAAAAATGATTTTTATAGAGCAAAATCTGACTGAGAAAATTGTTAAAGTGAAATAATGCATCCATATGTTGTTTAAGAAAGGAAGCTGAAAAAAAATTTTAATTGATACTTAAAATTATAAATATAATAGATACATAAATTATAACTTTTTTTAAAATTTATAAAGACAAAGATTTATTTATATAATAAAAAAACATATTTTACAAAACATAATTTACTAATATATAAATAAATGAAATATTTATGGAAAAATGGGAAAAGAAAATTAAAGTAATTAAAAGTTGAACAAAAGATATAAGAAATAAAAAAGAAATATTTGTTTTAAAGCCGTTTAAAAAGAAATAATAATAATAATAATGAAATTTAGAGGTTTTAGAATTAAGGAATTAAAAATAGTGTCGGATGGATTTTAGAATTTCATCAACAGAAATAATTTTTAAAAAAAATTTTAATGATGAATAAATGAGAAAATGTTGAAGTTTACAAAAATAAAAATATTTTTACTTATATAAGGTAATTTTAAATACCAATGCAATTTTTTTTATTACCTTTAAATGCAGAAGGAAAATTATTTATTAAATTATATTTAAATTTAAATGTTTTTTATTATATTTATCAAATATTTTAATTTGATGTAAATACAATTTTTTATTAATATTTTATAGTGTTTTACTTGTATTTATATGTTCATTTTTTTAATTATCTAGATATGTTCAGGTGAAAGTATCAGTTATATGTTAACAGCTCCCTACATTTCTGGCAGCACACTGACATTTCTGGGGAACACAATACCAAGCTACTCATGTGCCAGATTAACCTGTACATGCTGGCCATGAACCAACAGTTGAGGGCTGTACATATGCATACAAGATACTGGCACTCCCTTCATCCACGTTATATGGGCATACCCAAGTGTGGGTTGACACTGCTTAATACAGCACTACTATTTAAAGAAGGCAACAGTACAACAACATATCAAAGAAAATGACACAGACGCACTCCATGAATCATACATTTATTAAAGGATTATTACACCTTTATTTATTGGGTTAAAATACTTTTTGAAGGCTCTCTCATTTATTTTATATAACAGTGCATGCAGAATAAGTACTAACCTGCCTCATGACGCAGCCTTTGCAGCCTATCATCATGGGCTTGCTGGTTCATAGCCCAGACACCTGCAGCTGTGAAGTAAATGCAGTGATATTGAGACATACCTATCCATAGTATAGACAAGCATAGCAATTCTTAACTACTTTATACAATGGCTACTTACTCAGTACTGGGGCATTAGGCATCGTACGGGATTCCTGGATCCACTGGTCCAGTTGATCCTCCCTATGTCACTTCAGGTCAGAATAATAGTGACTGACCTGCTCACCAGTCCGAGGATCACCAACAGCACTGGTGAGATCACGGGCAAGACTGTTCCAGGCCTCCATTTTATATTGGGTACCCTGGTACTGGCCCCGCAGGAGTCTTTCCTCATGATTGTGGACAAGGAGCCAAACCATTACTTTGGACTCCTGGATGCCCCAGAATTGCACTCTAAATCGAGTGCCTTCACCAACACCAGCCATGCTGACTGCAGAAGGAAGCTACAACCAGTTATAGCAAGTATTCCCGCCTGTGGAGCTTAAATATGCCCCATTTCCCGTACTTATTTGTGTTTGGCCAGTTTTGGAAAAACTCATCTGTAGGCACGTTTGCTTAGCTGATGTTGGCAATGTTTAAAATTCCTTTGATAGATATGTGTCTGTTGAAAGTGCATGTTTGTGAAATGCTGTCATGGCTTAGTGCTTAAGTACTGTGACTATAGTGCACAGTATCCTGAGTTCGAGCCCTGTCACTGCTTTTTATTTTCCTGCTGGGCAGACCTGACTGGTTAAGGAACAGTAAAGCAGATGTGAGCGTGTTTACCCGACTTGGCTCAACTTTGCCCGACTTTGCCCAACGTTGCTGTTAGAAAAATATATAATAGTAATATGCATGCTTAGTGCATTCAAGGCTTAAAAGGGTTAATACATTTATTCTGTTCACACTGCATGAATCTGCACAGCTATTAGAAACTTAACAAAAGGCATTTCATTTCTGCAAATGTCATGAAAATAACAAGAGACATTTCATTTCTGCTAATGTCATGAGACTTAACAAAGATATTTCATTTCTGCTTATGCCATGAGAAAATGTACAGCTGCTAGAAGCTTTGATAAAGAAAACAATAGATGCTTGAAAGTTTAAACCATAGTCAGCATTACTTATACCAAAGCTAGAAATGTACCTTGAATCTAGACAAAATGTAACACATGTATTAGAACAGTACAATTGAAGAATTGAAAAGTTAAGGTGGGCTAAAATAAGCCCAAGGCCAGGTTGTTTTTCTCAAAATGTTTTGCAAAACAGCAGATAATCTAATTTAGTCAGCAATAAGTCTAGTAACATTTTCTGTAGAACATACAGAAAGCTGTGTCTAACTACGTCAGCAATAGAATAGTAACATTTTCTGTGTGACAGGAAGAGAACTGTATAAGAATAACGTACTAATCACCAGTAATTCAGACAAACCTTGTGCCTACATGCTTTGTCTCCTTGCTGCAAGTAATAAAGGGTGCCTTGCTTGAACCTAACGTGAATTGGCCTTTGAAGTTTTTTCCTTTTACAGTTGTTCAACGTTGCTCGACGTTTCTCGATGTTGCCCGACTTTGCCCAACATTGCCCAATGTTGCGCTGGTTAGCGAGGTGCGCAGCTATGAGCAAATACATTGCGGTTGCACTGGTTAGCGCGGTGAGCAGCTACGCGCAATTGTATTTAAATATGCTCAATAATGGTAAAATGTGCTTAGCAGTGCTTTATATTGCTTAAAATAGGGTACTCATACCTCAGAATGCATAACCATTCCACCTTCATATATATATAATTCATTCACTACTACATTTAACATTTCAATGCTTTTTACAAAACATATACATAAAAAATGTCAGGAAATATTTTTGTATACAGATTTCCCACAGAAAATGGAACGTGCAGTAGTGGGACTCAAACCGGGAACACCTCCTTTTTGTGCGAAGGCTCTAACCACTACTCTATTTTGCTTAATTTGCATATATTTTTCTTATTATCCTCTTCTGGTGTCTAAGCTGCTAACTGTAGCTAAGCAATGGGCAAACCCGTGCAAACCCACGCAAATACGGGCAGCTATATCAGAAGAAAAAAAATTATTTTTATTTTTAATTTTGTAAGTTGTTTAACATATGGGGGAGTGTAGTGTTACATTGTACACATGTGAGCGAACTCGCTCATGTAACTCGAAATTGCGGCGTTTCTTCATTGCAGGGGCATGGAGGTGCAGCAGGGTTGCCCATATCAAAATTATGGAAGTGGTGTTTTATTTTGTTTTTGCCAGCATGTATATGTGCAGGAGTTGTTTACCTATTGCTTATATATAGGTAATTTTTTTTATTTGACTTTAACATAGGTGCTCATAGAGTAGTTGCTTATTAGTGTATTAGCTCATTTCTTATATATATATATATATATATATATATATATATATATATATATATATATTTGCTGTTGAGAGTTGGCATAATGACTAAAGTATTCACCTCAGGGAGAAGTGGTACAGGATTTGATACTTACCAAGGGAAAATGGACCCGAAGACAGTTAGCCTATTATTTACCCATGAATGTGTGTGTGTGTGTGTGTGTGTGTGTGTGTGTGTGTGTGTGTGTGTGTGTGTGTGTGTGTGTGTGTGTGTGTGTGTGTGTGTGTGTGTGTATCAACACACCCACAAATATGGGTGTCATTCATTCATTGGACAGTGAATGGTATGAAGAATATATCAAGAGGATTACACTGTCAAATGTTGCAGATGTCAGAAAAGGAAGATTGATCACATGTCGGTAAAGTAAATGTGTGTTTGGCTGTTTAATGCTGAAACATTAAGATATACCAAAAGTATTGGAATTATGTGAGTGCTTTTAGCCAAGGGTTAAAGTAAAGGCTACTTAAGGAATGCACTTAGTGTTGTGTTTCTGCACTGCTGTGTGTGTGTGTGTGTGTGTGTGTGTGTGTGTGTGTGTGTGTGTGTGTGTGTGTGTGTGTGTGTGTGTGTGTGTGTGTGTGTGTGTGACTTGTGTAGTAGTAATGGTACAGAAACAGTGGTGCAGGATCTGTCCATTCTTACTAGGACAAATTAACCATAACCCTGCACCTGAACCTAACCTCAACCCTACACCTTACCTTAGAAAACCTTGAATGTAGTGGTTGGGTTTTTGTTTAGCTAATCTTAAAATAATCTGGTTGTTTCTTTTTGTGATAGTTTTTTTTCCTGAATTTTGTATGCTAATTTTCAAAATGTTGGTATTGATACCTGTTTCAATGCTTATGCATTTTGAAAAATGAAGAGCATAAGCTTCCTGAGCCCAGGTTTAAAAGTAAACCCCACAGCAAAAAATACTACTTTTAAAGATCTTTGTTGAAGGTAATCATGTAACAAACACTGCAGGCCTGATAAACTGGCTATAGCAAACTCTGTAATAGTCCAAAGTGGTGGCCTGGCTGTAACAAACTCTGTTAACTCTATAACAGTCCAAAGTGGTGGTCTGGCTGCAACAAACTCTGCAAACTGGTTTCACCCACTGAAATTATCAGTGCAAAAGCTAGCTACTGCAAACACATGACTTAAATATATGGACATTTAAAGGTACAGTGTTCCAAAAAACATGACTTAATTCAATACACATATATTTAAGTCATTTGAGTTTGTTACAGCCAGACCACCACTTTGGGTTATTACAGAGTTTGCTATAGCTAGTTTATCAGGCCTGCAGTGTCTGTTAAAGCCAGACTGCTAGGCCTGCTGAATTTGTTACAGCCTGCTGAGTTGCAGAGTTTGTTACAGTCAGACTATTATTTTGGACTATTACAGAGTTTGTTACAGCTAGATTATCAGACCTGCAGCATTTGTTATAGCCTCCCAAGTTTGTTACAGAATAAAATCCACTATTTGGGATAATTTCAGCTTTACTTGTGTTTTACTTTCTGTGAATACCATTCTGTGGGGCCCATTGTTATTATGAAAATGGTGAATATCGTGAGTGCTGGATTTATTTGTTTGTGACCTTTATATTTATTTCTGTGTGCCTATTTGGTTGTGCACCTAATGGTGTTGTTGGACTATATATATATATATATATATATATATATATATATATATATATATATATATATATATATATATATATATATATATATCTATATATATATATGTATATATATATATATATATATATATATATATATATATATATATATATATATATATATATATATATATATATCTATATATTTGGGTAAAAGCCATGGTGATACAGCGGTAGTGTTGTTGCCTCACAGCAAGAGGTTCTCTTGTTCGATTCTCGGCTGGAGTGCCTTCTGTGTGGAGTCTGCATGTTCTCCCCATGGTCGAGTGGCCTCTGAAAGACATGTGTGAATGGGCATGCCTTCGCTTAAGGTTCGGTGTTGGGCTGGCAACTTGGCACCATAAAAATCAACTGCCAATTATTAGTGGACCGGCATTCCGCTGTGGCAACCCCTAACCGGGAAAAGACAAATAAACAATCTCTATATCTGGGTCTAGTTTTCTTTATAGAAATATCACAATCTTGAAAAAGAAAAGCAAAACCCTACTTCCGCAAAAGTGCACTACATCGAAAGTGCACTTTTGCGAAAGCCGATTCACAGAATTGGAAAAAAAAGTATAAACACTAATTTGCACTCCCCATGTGGGGGGCTGCACCCCCACTTAAATATACTAACTCCAAGATTGCACTACAGTGGGGAAAAGGATATATTTCCTTATCCCCACTGTAATGTGCTTCGGTGAATCGGCTTTCATGAAAGTATACTTCTGATGTAGTGCACTTTCGCTTAAGTGGGTTCGACCTGTTTGTTGAGAAAGTGTGTTTTCGACAAACAAAAGGAGACCCATATATCTATATCTATCTATCTCTCTATCTATATAATTAGATAGATATATAAGTATGACAAACATGCAAATTATCAAAAGTTTGAAAGCTAAGAGCTAAAACAGGGATTCACAAACCTTTACAAATTATTTTTATTTACAAAAAAGGTGTGTGTGTGTGTGTGTGTGTGTGTGTGTGTGTGTGTGTGTGTGTGTGTGTGTGTGTGTGTGTGTGTGTGTGTGTGTGTGTGTGTGTGTGTGCGTGTGTGCGTGTGTGTGTATGTGTGTGTCTGCAGATGAACCTTTAGAAGTGACAAATTAAATTTAAAATAACACCTTACAATAATCCTTATACCTATCAAAATTAAGAAAGTTGAATCTATGAAGCAATTCCTTTGAGCATACAAACATGAAGTTAGTCATACAAAGGCTTATGACTTGGACTCTGATCATAACCCACTTGTTTTGTGTTTTAGACATTGTGCCACAAAATTTGACTTGTGTGTAGGGCAGAGGAATAACTAAACACAAGCAGCAAAGTTTCAGTGTTTTATGCTCCATTTCTAAAATCTGTTCCCTGGCTATTTCTTCCCACACTGTTTACTTCCCTGGACCCCTGTCTAGCAAGGCGACTGACGTGATCCCCGGGGTGAATTTCCTTTCTCCCATCCAATCATCAAGGTACCTTGATGATTGGATGGGAGAAAGGAATTTCACCCGGAGATCACGTCAGTTGCCCTGCTAGACAGGGGTCCAGGAAAGTAAATAGTGTGGGAAGAAATATCCAGGGAATTGTTATGGCTAGGCTTGTATAGGCCCTAGGGCTGATAGCCTAGTACCAACCTGTGAACCTATGAATCTATGAATCTAACAACATAATGAACATTATATAATTGATATAATCAGATTGGACTTCCACTATAAATAACTTTATGTCAAACCTGCAGTTAGTGATTCCAATTGTATTGCTGTAGTTCAGTATACTAATTATTAACATTTCATATTGTTTAAGGACCACCTCATCCCTCAGTTTCTGGACCAAGAGATAGAGTGCTGCTTAATACAAATGTGACATTAACCTGTACATCATCAGGATTTTATCCTTCAAATATCAGTGTTACCTGGTGGAAGAATGGCACTGAGCTTCCTAACCCTAAAAAAGCTATACATTTATATGGAGAAGACAAGACATACCGAGTACAAAGTAACATCACTGTTCTAGCAGAAATAGATTCAACTGTCACCTGCAAAATTAATCACACAGCATTGGACAAACCTTTACATTCAGCTTTCAACATAAATGACATTGTAAAAGGTAAGGTGTTTTCCTTTTAATATTAATATTATTTTTTATGCAAAACAAAATTAGTATATCATAAAATGAACAGTGTTGCTTGTAATGTTATTTGGCATGAATATGCTTATTTATTGCAGGTGTGCAAAATGAGACATTTGCATTATAGGCCATTTCCGTTTTTTATGATTTGCGCTTAGGTAGATACAAGATAAGAATCAGATAAAGAGTATCTAATCATCAGTCTGCACAAGACAGAATTCACAATCAGAGCGTGCTTGCATAATTAACCTATGCATTCAGCTGTTGGAGTTGCAGACCTAGTATCATCTCTCTGCATATTTAGACGGGGAAATCTGTGACGTATTGTTTGCTAATTTGTAATGATGTATGGTACGGAGAAGAAGGAATTATGCCATTTCCTCAAAAGTTCAATTTTTATATAGAAATTTATGATGGTTTCTTGAAATTTGACAAAAAAATGAAACATTTCAGGCATACACTAACATGCCATAGAGTAAGGATCTAATATTAAATAATCTTCAAGCAGAACAGGATAAAGTTGTATAATGAGAATCCAGTGTCCTGGGAAGCACACTCAGTCAGTGCCATTCCAGTCCCCACTTGAATTAAAAAAGTAATGGCTTACAAGCTGTCAGTTAATTGCTTATAATCCATCAGTCTGTTCTATGTTTTTACAATAAATTAACTACTGTGACATATTGCAATCATTAACTCAAAAAAGAAGATGCACTTTAACCATATGCTTCTACATTTTCCACATTTCATTAACAAAACAGTTTATTCATAATACTCCCCTTTTATTGCAGAATTTTAAATAATGTACAGAACTAGTTCTCATCAAACCTGTTTAGTAAAAAAGTCACAGCTTTCAAGAATGCCTTCATTTTAGATTCAAAATACATGGAATATAGATCAGACTAGTCCTGATAACTCTGTCCAGGTTATTCATAAGTTTGCCTGTAGTGGGATTCCTTTCCCTATGGGTATCTAAACTAAGTCTTGCACTTTTCCCTCTCCACCCTAGTTTTTTTACCTTCCGGACTTCGTGTCTCTGTTAAAAGATACCAGCAACCACCCTATGAGGACCCCCTCTTCATCACTCAAAGTAAGAATTTGTTTTGTTTTTCATAAGCCAGAGTTTAGTAAGTTTGATATGAAGGTCCTGAGGAATTTTCCTAGAGGTGAATAGTTCCTGAAAAATATGAAAATGTTGTCTCCCTCAGCCCTGGATGCATTCTAAGCACTTAGGTAAGAAGAGACTGTATTTTTGTAATGAAACAAAGTCTCAGTTACAACACAAATACGGGTTTGGGTAAGTCCAGGGGTGAAAAGAATAGCCCTGCGGGCTGGGTGAACAAGGAGAGGCACTAGTGTCAGCTGATAGTAAGCTGTGGGGCAAAACTATTGAACAAAAAAAAATGTCGGTTTTGGCTAATCATACAAGATCATGGGTTAAAATGTGTTTTGCTCAAAGTCAGTTCCTTTAGATGAGAGGGTATCCTTCATGTTGTTCAGATACTTACATCTTTCCAAGATTATATTAAGTATGTCTGGAAATAATCACTTGTCGGTGAGCATTAGGCAGTTCCTACAGTGCCTAAAAATAACAAGTACTATGAATCTGGCAGGAGAAGGGATAAGAGTTGATTTGTCATTCAAATCAGCCGGTTGGGCCTGTTTATTGCAACATTAAAAACTGCTATCAAATATCATTGTCACTTTGTCAGTACATGCTACGGATCTTAAACACAAGAGGTCACAGTATCCAACCTCTGGCATTGGCAAATCTCACCTTCAGGGAGTTTAATCAAGGCAAGATAGTTTAGTAAATAACACATCTAACCTAGCATTAACAGCATGTCCTAACGTAAACTATATCTGGAGGATGTGGACTAATAACAACTACATGGTACATGACTGCTGGATGTGGATTGACCATGCGTGTAAGTTGGCGGGGTAAAACAGGGACACTAAGCTATAGTTAGAGTTTACTTTCAAGAGTATCTATGGATTGCAGTGATGTTGTACAATATATAGCTCTGTGTAGCAAAACCAAATGGAGGGCATCAAAATGCAGGCCTCTGCAACTTAAACACTTAAACAGACAGCCAACAAACTAGCCAATGCGGCTGACTGGGCTGTAATTCACACAAAATATCAGCTGACTGGGCAGTGATTCACACAGAACATCAGCTGATTCGGCAGTAATTCATATAGAACATCAGCTGATTGGGCAGTGTTTCACATAGAATATCAGCTAATTGGGCAATGATTCACACAGAGCATCAGCTGAATCCTTCCTCTTACAGTGCCTCCAGCAGTACTACCCAAAATCGTTGAATGAAAAATAAATAAATAACAAATGATCAAGGTAAAAGTCCTTGAGTGTCAGCAGTCTGAAAATAAATAAATAAACACTAACAACCTCAATCTCTGCTTTACAACAGGAAATCATTGCACAATGTGATTTCTAAGTGTGCTCTGGCAATAATTCATCTGTTTTGGAAGATTTCTCCCTTCTTTGGTTTGGTCCCCAGACTCTGGAATAGACTGCCCATACATGTCAGGCAGAGTGCCTCTTTGGCCCTATTCAAAAGGAACCTTGATGATTGGATGGGAGAAAGGAAATTCACCCGGAGATCACGTCAGTTGCCCTGCTAGACAGGGGTCCAGGGAAGTAAATAGTGTGGGAAGAAATAGCCAGGGAATTGTTATGGCTAGGCTGTATAGGCCATAGAGCCGATAGCCTAGTACCAACCTATGAACCTATGAACCTATGAACCTATGGTCCAACTGTGGTAGGAATTGGTAGTTGGCATATATAAGTTTGGGGAATCTTGGTGGGGCTTGCCCCCTGTAAAAAGCATTTAAAGGTAATTGTTTTGCCCTTATGCTATTTGGGCATTATTTGTCACAATTTTTGATCTTCAGGATTGTGGAAATCAGTGTTTCATGGCAGAACTGCAGCTTTCACTATTGAAATAATAGGAAGATTTCCACTTCCCAAAATTCTTCCACTAAGCAGGTTGAGATGTATGGGATGAAAAGAGTCATGAAAGCTTACAACATGAATGGATGAAAATACAGTCTGTAACCTGGATTTAGACAGATCTAAAATGGATAATATTGTACCTGATTTAACCATGTCAAGTCCTTAAATTATATTTTATTTTTAAACGAATAAAGGAAGTTGCTGTTAAAATATTTGCACGGATATAAATCTTTGTTAATGTTCATTATTTACTGTATTTTGAAAAATGCTAATAACTCTGTTTAAGTGAAATAAATGCCAGAGGAACAACCATTGTAAAAGCTTCCTAGTGCTTTGCATTGTGTGTTTCTTGCAGTAAGCCACAAAATAAAATGACCAGAAAGGTATTGTATGTTGGTTTGTTGTTAGTTTCATTTTCATTTTGTTGGTTGTGAAAATGTGATAAAATGATTAATGCATGGTTATACCAGCTTATTACTGAGGTGGAATATTATAGGTTCATAGGTTCATAGGTTCATACTAGGCTATCTGCCCTAGGGCATTTATAAGCCTAGCCAGAGTGTGTTTGGCTTTCGCCATCATTTTAAATTAATTTTGCTATGCCCTTTTTCGAGGTTAGTATACTGTGCCTCTGTCTAACAGTGACACAGAAGTGATACCCGGGGTAAACCTACGATCTCCCATCCACTCATCAAGATTCCTCTTGAAGAGAGTAAATGAGGGACTCTGCCTAACCTGGACTGGGATTTTATTCCAGAGTGAAGGGAGCCTCTGGGTTATGAATCTGTCCCTCCAGCATGTCCTATTTATTTCAGTGCTGAGGTTCAAGTCTCTCGAGCATGTAGCTCGATGGGATTTGGATTTTCTGAGGTGCAGCATGTCCATTAATTCCGGGTTGGACATGGCTTTATACGTCAGGCACAGATCGCCTCTGAGCAGGCGGTATGCCACTGAGTAGAGCTGGAGTTTCTTTAACCGGGCAGCATATGGCATCTGTTTGAGCCCTTTGATCCTCTTGGTGAGGTACTTTTGGGGTCTTTCCAGTTGCTGCAGGTGTCTGGTAAGGTACATCCCAAAAGGGGCATTGTACTCAATTATGGGCCTGATGAGGGATGAGTAAAGAAGCACGATGACCTCCCCTGATCTAGATGTGAATCCCTTCATGATTAGGTGGGCTATATAAAATGTTTTTCTAACAACTTTGGCCACGTGGTTGTCAAATGAGAGATTGCTATCAACTTGGGTCCCCAGGTCCCTAATTACTTCTTCCATACTTAATGGATTACCACCTATGTGGTAATTTGTGGGCACTTTGTTTTTGCCAAAGGGGATGACTATACACGTTTTGGTGTTTAGCTTGAGGCCATGGCTCTGGCACCAGTTGTCTGTTTCTATGAGGCCCTTTTGTAGGATGCTTGTGTTGGCTGGAGAGTCGATTATGGTGCCCAGTTTGCAGTCATCTGCGAACTTGGTCAGCCACAGTCCTTCCGTGTTAGCCTGTACCTCCGAGAAATATATACCGAACAAGAGAGGTCCCAGGACTGAGCCTTGTGGGATGCCACTTGTAACTGGTTTGGAGTCTGACATGGCTCCAGCAATTCTAACCATGTGGGTTCTGTCCTTGAGCCAGTTTGCAACCCATCTAGTGACATAGGGGTTTATATTTAAGCTGGTGAGCTTATCTATAATGCCTGAATGGGGTATTGTATCGAAGGCTTTTGCAAGGTCCAGGTAGGCTGTGTGGACCACCTTCCCCTCGTCAATGGCCTTGGTGACTGTTTCAAAGAAATCAACCAGGTTTAAGAGGCAGGATCTGCCCTTAACAAAGCCGAACTGGGTAGGATCCAGTGTCTGTAGGTCCCCAATATCTTTATTTATGAGGTCCATGATGATCCTTTCCATAGCTTTGCAGATCAAGCTAGTCAGGCTTATGGGGCGATAGTTTCCAGGATCCGTTGAAGCACCACCTTTGTGGAGAGGAACCACTGTTGCTGTATGCAACTCTTTGGGTACATATCCTGTAGTAAGGCTGAGATTGAACAGTAGTTTTATGTTTGGGTTTAGTTCTTCTTGGAGTTCATGTAGGATGCAGCCCGGGACACCATTTGGTCCCATTGATGCTGTGTTTTTTGCTTTGGAGAGGGCGGCTCTTACCTGTGCATCTGAGATAGCAGGGGGGCAGCACTCTGCTGGGATAGATATTTACCCTTTTGGTAGGGAAGGGGGGGGAGTTTGTGCTGAACCTGTCAGTTAGGATGTTGGCAATGTCTGTGGGTTTGGTGTATTTTTTGTCATTTTGGACTAATTCTGAGCATATCTGGGAATTCCCACCCAGGTTCCTAACATAACTAAAGAAAGCCTTGTGATTATCCTTAGTGTCCTGTGCAATTTTTCTCTCAAAGCTGTCCTTAGATGATTTTATGAGTGCCCGTAGTTTTTTGCTAATACTGATCAGAGATACCTTCCCTTTTTGGGATTTTGCTCTATCATGTAGTAGCTTCCTCCTTCTATTGTATAGTTTGTTTATGGCTGGGGTCCACCAGACAGGACGCCTAACTTTGGAGGATTGGGTCTTGGTTTTATTTGGGATTGCATGATCCATGCATTCCTGAAGGTGTTCATAGAATGCATTTATAAAGGATTCTGCTGTCTGAGCCGTATTTACCACAGGCCCGGGGGCTTTGAAGGATTCCACCTCAGTTTTGAGGAGTGTGAAATTTGCTTTAGAGAAGTTTTTCACTGTGGTTTTCTGGGCAGGGGCTGGGGTCGGGATGTGAATATCTAGCGAGATTAGTTTATGGTCTGATCTTACCAGTGAGGGATACACTTCTGGTCTGGAGCATAGAGTCCCCATGTTGGTGATGATCAGGTCCAGTATGTTTTCCCCTCTTGTGGGAGTGGCAACAAGTTGTTCCATAGCATTTGAGTTTATAAATTCTAGGAACCTTCAGGCTAGGGTGTTGGAGCTAGAGTAATGCTCCCAGTCTATGTTAGGGTAGTTGAAGTTGCCCAATATAATGGTGTTTGGAGAGACCTTCATATTTTCCAGTGTTCTCAGGAAGGCTGAGTGGGGTTCCTGGGTTTGGGAGGGTGTACTGTAGCAGGCTATAAACTGGAAGGCAGTTTTACCCACTGTTAGTTGCACATGGATAGTCTCTGATGCTTCGTGCTGTGCCACCAACCTGGAGGTGTGGGTATCTTTGACGAATATTGATACTCCCCCTCCTTTTGTGGTTCGGTCCAAGTTTTGGGGCCGAAAAACATGGTATGAGGTATAACTTGGTAGTGCTGGGATGCTCTCAGGAGCCTTGAACCAGGTTTCTGTTACTGCACAGATATCGATGTTCTCCATGCTAAGGAGAGTTTCGAGTGCATGCATCTTGATGTTTAGACTTCTGGCGTTGAGTAGCATTACTCTTAGTTTCTTATCCCTTGTGATACCTATGGAGGTGGGTTTGTCTTTTGAGCCTTGCCTAAAAAAGGCACTATGGGGGTGGCAAGAGCCTTTGCCAATATCCAAAAGCCCAGGGGTGACAGGTGCAAGCCGTCCCTAGCGAAGCATCATGGCTTGTCGAGCATGTCATCCCAAGCAGACAGGCATTGGATCCCCTTTGAATGACACCAATACTTAAGCCAATTGTTGAAATTGATCATCTTGTCTTCATATTGTGGCACCATTCTTGGTGAGGGTAAGATGCTACTCAAGGTCAGGGTCATACCGGCCTGGGCTACATGCCCAGAGAGCTCCTCTATGTCTCTTTTCATGTAGTCCAGGGAGGTACGTCTCAGGTCATTCACACCAGAATGGACAATGACTGAGTCATATTTGTACTTGCCTTGGAGTGACCTGAGTGCTTGTGTTATGTGGCGGATCCTAGCACCCGACAGGCAGCTCACCGTGACCTTCTCCTTGTTCAGTCTGGTGAGCTGGACGTCAGTGTGCCTGACGATAGAGTCACCTATTACAAGTGTATCAGGTGTGTTGTTTAGCCTCAAGGGCTGTAACTGTTTGGCACACTGGCTTTGTGAGCTATGTGTTGCACGTGTTTTGTTTTGGGGTAGTGTTTGCTTGGGTGTCTGCTTTGGAGGTCTCTGCTGCTTAGGCAGACTTTTATTTAGAGCCTCCGAGTATGTTTTTGTGTGTTTATGTGTTTGGTTTGCTGTCGTGGTAGGTCTATGTGAGACTGGAATTGTAGTGAGTGTGGTTTCCTTCTCCTCCTGACTGGTTATGCCAGTACTGAGTTGAGAGAGCTTAGCCTCCAGTTTGGCTATATGGTTGCATCTCTCACATGTGTTGGAATTTGTTGGGAGGAGGAGAGGGTTGTCTGTGTACATGAGGCAGTTGTAACATTGCCTCAAGATTCCCAGATTCACCAGCTGGACCAGAGAGGAGATTGACAACTGACCTTTGGACATGCTAGAATAGTATTGGGAATTCCTTTATAATTGAAAAAAAGGGCCAATGGGGAACAAAGTACTCAAGGGGAGTTTGTGAGGGTGTAGTGCTTTTAATTTTTTAGTGCTGACTTATATAATTGCTTTATTGAGTAAGTGCCAGGCTTTAGAGTGGGAATAGGGTGTTTATTATAAGAACTAGATCAGTTCTAAGGGAAAAAGTACAGAGCAGACTTTGTGGAGCCGAGAATGGTTTAAACCCAATTAAGCGGCGCTGCCCGATGCTGCGCTATGCCAAAATCAAGCAAAGCCACTCTAAAGTGGGTTTTAAACAGGGGGACTTGAAAGAGCTAGAAATTGGTCCAAAACGGCCAATAGACTACCAGATTCTTGTGCTGGGAACACTCCTCCAGGGATAGATAGGCTGCTCCAAGCTCCCCACTGCCACTGGTGAACAAAGAAGCCTCCCTTTATCCAAGAAAGGAAATGGGCAACACAGGAACTTTCCAAAAGTCCAGAATACAGCAAAGCCTGTATTTGGACTACTCTAGGTCAGGAAAGATGGGAAACAAGGACTTTTTTTTTTTTTGCAACAAACAGCAGAAAAATGCAATAAATATGTAACACAGGCTAGCGCACTTGAGTGTGTATCCTCAACAGGTAAATGCAACAAACAGGACAAACTTTAAAAGTGCAGGTGCAAAAACAACTTTAAACATTTTAAAACAGTTCACGAAGCAGAAATACTTGCAGTTTAGCTAGATCTGACAGTTGCCCAGGTAGAAGCAGGAAAACAAACACTTTTATCAGGTTAGCAGTCACTCTTTTAGCCTCTCTGCTGCTAGCACCACTCTGCAGGACCACAAGGAGCTTGACTGAGTAGTAAGAAGCGCAAAAAACATGCCAAAGTGGGTTTTATACATTGTGGTAGATGACCTGATTTGAACTAAAAGGTTTAGTGTTTTGGCCTGTATGTTTCTGTGTGATGGGTAGTCCAGAGTGGTATTTCCAAGTGGCTAAACATACTGGACTTATTCAGAGTTATCAGTGGTTATTTACAAATAAAGAAGCATGTGTAGAATTATTTATTTATTTATTTATTTATTTGTTTGTTTGCATTTGTTTACTGGGATGGTCCAGCTGGCCCAGAAGTGCCCATTTTCAGTGGAGTCCCAGGGAGAAAAGATCCACATATAAAGACATTTCACATACATACAGAATTTACATTAATAAAGATATTTAGCACATATTATTGGCAGCTTATACAATTGGCGAAAAAACAGTACATAAGTAATGATTCTCAAATCAAAGATATACAACAATACAGAGTATATACATGAGAACAGTCCATATGAGTGGCTGTCAGCTAGCAAAATTTATATAGGACACTTAATGCAGTGGGTGCAAAGCAGATATAGGAATTAATCAGAGACTAGGTACTTAAACTTTTCACACATTTAGGAGGTGTAATAGCTGAGTAATAGGCTATATGAGTCCTGTTGCAGGAATCAGCAAAGTCGGTGGAAATTGTTTCAGATATAAGTGGTGGTATGATATTAAAGTAGGCTGCGAGAGTACCTGAATGTCTCAACTAGTTCAATGGTAGGTCTATAAGGGTTAGGAAGAGAAAGAAGTAGACAGGAGAAAAGTGGTGCGCAGTCAATATGCACATGACATGGCTAATATCTATTATTTATTTATTTATACTTTGCTGTCTTGGTAAGCAAACTAGTCCAAGAACCCCTTTTCAGCCATAACCAGTGCCACAGTAGCAAAAATAATAACAAGTAAGAAATGCACTTTAGAAACAGAAAGAAAAAAGTGCTGTTTCCTAGGCATTAGACAAAGATCGCATGCACAGTAAATTGTTGAGGTGTGCCAGTGAAAAGTAAAACATTAAACAACACTTACAACAATGTATGCATTATCAATGCATAGGTATACAATGTAAATTTCATTGTATATACAGAATTGTATGTAAACATATTGCACAGGTGTTGCTACATTATAGTGGACAAGGAATCAGCTTGTAAATTTTACATGGATATACAAAAAGGATGTGGATAATTAGTATATTTGCATCAATTTTGCTATCCTAATGTAGTATAAAAACAGACTAAACATACAAAGTTTGCAATGAAACCACCATTTTAGTGGAGCCCAGTGTGCTTTGGTTGTATTAGCCTAAGGATCAGTGTATCACTGTGTTATCCCATGTCTCCACAGCACTTGAATGTACTTTCTTTCAACAGATGGCCTCTTGAGTTTTTCCCTTGAAAATTAGTAGTTGGCCAGTATTCTTAACAGACTCTGGGAGACTGTTCCAAACAACTGAAACTATTCTCAAGAAAGTTCACTCAAACCAGTGAATGGTGGACTGTATCATTATTTCAGAGTATAGGACTGGTTTCTAAACTGCTGCCTGCAGAGGAGTGGTGGAGAGTAGCCATCATTTAATGTCTTGTAAATGAGTGTATCAAGCAAAAAGCAGTTCTAACTGTAATAGACAGCCAAATGTTCAAGTTGAGTGTAGCGCAGAGATGTAGCTTGTGTGGGGCTGACACCCCGTGTATACAGTGTTTTGGGGGGTTTATATCACATAATCGAACTTCCAAAATATCGAACACCATAAGCTCAAACTTGGAAGTTCGAAATGTGATAACATCGAAATCTCAGAATAGTGATTTTTTTCCCAGGGAAAAAATTGCTGTTCTGAGAAACACACACACAACACAAGCACATCAAAAACCATGTCTAATGTCGGGGGGCTGCACCCCCACAACCCCCCCAATGTGGGGGGCTGTGCCCTCCCACACCCTCCTACTTAAATATACCAACTCCAAGATTGCACCACAGTGGAGGAAATAGCAAAGCCACGGAACGGCCCACCAAATTCTTGCCCTGGGTAAGAATTTGATGTTCCATGGCTTTGATATTGTCAGTGTTCGAGAATTCAGATTCGATGAAATGCCGTTCGATGTTGTGCAGTTTTGTGCTTATGATATAAACCCATTTTGGGACATGATCATCAGATGTCAATCGGTCAGTAGTGCAGTACCAGCATTCATTTCTGTACAAACATTACTGAATGTCAAAATGGAAATTAATTCCAATACTGCTTTTGTAGTCAGAACTGAAAGATGGGTTATGTTTATAAAGTTGTATTAACACATTGACTGTTTTATTATATTTTGTTTCCATTTCATTTTGCATTTTGTAATGTAATGGTGTATGAAGAATTGCATGTATATAGCATGCTTACAATGTTTAGCATGATTGTGCTGTATTCTAGAAAACAACCACATAGTGTGAGACAGGAGCAA
>NC_056743.1:1870756883-1870848126 GCF_019279795.1 Protopterus annectens | reverse complement strand
AGTAATTAGAATAGATCCCTGAAAGTCACAATAAAATATGTGTGGTGAATAAAATTACGTGTGAATATAATTATGAATAAGTATAAATATTACTAAAATCTATAGATAAAATACAAATCTATATACACTAAGAACTTCTTAGGAAATACATGGAAAATTATATATATATATATATATATATATATATATATACATATATAAAATAAAAAAAATAATAATTTATTTATTAAGAGCAATTCATGTGTGTTTTTGTGTTTGGTCTGATGAAGCAGATTGTATTTGTGAAAGCGCTTACTCCTGCATTGGAATAAAGGAATTTGTGTTTTCTACTTTGCCTTGTGGAACCTATTTGCTTTTGTTCACAATTTAGCATAGGTTCATAGATTCATAGGTAGGTGCTAGGCTATCGGCCATGGGGCCTATACAAGCCCAGCCAAGAAGGTACCCTGGCTTTTGCCAGCCAAGAAAATTATTTTCCTGTGCCACTGTCAAGCAGAGCCACAGTGGTGATCCCTGGGGTGAATTTCCTATTTCCCATCCAGTCATCAAGATTTTTCTTGAAGAGTGATAATGAGGAGCTCTGTTTGATATAGATAGGTAGTTTATTCCAGAGTATGGGAAGTCTCTGGGACAGGAATCTATCCCTCCAGCATGTTCTGTTTATTGTGGTAACAAGGTTTAGGTCCCTAGAACATGTAGCTCGGAGGGATTGGGATTTCTTTAAGTGGAGCATGTCCAACAGCTCTGGGTTTGACATAGCTTTGTATGTTAGGCAGAGATCACCTCTGAGTAGGCCATATGCAATGGAGTAAAGCTGGAGTTTTTTGAGATGGTCTGCATAGGGCATCTGTTTGAGGCCGGTAATGCTCTTTGTGAGGTATTTCTGCAGCCTTTCCAGTTGTAGATGTTTTGTGAGGTACATACCAAAAGGTGCGTTGTACTCTATAATGGGTCTAATGAGTGATGAGTAGAGGGGAACAATGACCTCTTATTTTCTGGATGAGAAACCTTTTGTGATGAGGTGTGCCACATAGAAGATTTCCTGGCTACTGTGGCAATGTGATTATCAAAGGACAGACTACTGTCCACCTTTGTCCCAAGGTCTCTTATCACACTTTCGGTGTTAAGTATACTACTGCCTATGTTGTAGTTCATGGGTACAGAGTTTTTACCAAAGGGGATGACAATGCATCTGTCTCAGTGAGGCCCTTTTGTAGGATGTCCACATCATTAGGAGTTTTGATTATGGTTCCTAGCATGCAGTCATCTGCAAACTTCGTTAGCCAAAGACTTTCTGTGTTAGCCTGTACTTCAGAGAAGTAGATACCAAACAGGAGAGGACTCAGAACTGAACCCTGTGGTACTCCACTTGTCACTGGTCTGAAGTTGGATTTGGAGTCTGCTACTTTCACAGTGTGGGTTCTGTCAGTGAGCCAGTTGGCAACCCATCTTGTGACATAGGGATTTATATCTAGTTTAGTGAGTTTATCTATAATTCCAGAGTGGTGGATGGTGTTGAAAGCCTTGGCAAGATCTAGATAGGCTGTGTGAGCCACCTTACCCTTGTCTGTGGCTTTGGTGACTGCTTCAAATAAGTCTATCAGGTTTAGGAGACATGATCTGCCTTTTACAAACCTGAACTGGGTGGGATCCAGAGTTTGGAGATTACCAATGTCTTTGTTTATAAGTTCCATGATGATACATTCCATGGCCTTACAGACCAGGCTCGTCAGGCTAATGGGGCGGTAGTTCCCGGGGTCCATGGTGGCTCCCCCCTTGTGGAGTGGGATAACCATTGCTGTACACCATTCAGCAGGCACAAAGCCTGAGATGAGGCTATGATTGAACATGGTACTTAGGTGGGGTGCCAGTTCATTTTGTAGTTCATGTAGAACGCTGCCTGGGATGTTGCCTGGTCCCATGGATGCTGTGTTCTTGGCTTTGGAGAGTGTGTTTTTTACCTGTGCAGCTGTGATTACAGGAACTTTGCATTCTTCCAGTATAGAGATGGGTTCTTTAGGGGGTGAGTGGGGGGTAAAGTTAGAACTGAACCTATCTGCCAGGATGTTGGCAATATCAGTTGGGTCTGTATATTTAGTGCCATTGTGCTGTAACTCAGAGCAGATCTGAGTGGTGCCATTGAGATTTTTGACATAGCTATAGAATGCTTTGTGGTTGTCTTTAGAATCAGTTACTATTTTGTTTTTGTAACTAGCTTTTGAGGATTTTATCAGGGATCGCAGCTTCTTACTGAGGCTGACCAGGGAGCTCCTCCACTTGTGGGATTTTACTCTCTTTTGCAAGAGTTTCTTCCTTCTGTTGTACAGTTTGTTTATGGCAGGGGACCACCAGATTGGCCTCCTTTTTTTTTGGAGGATAGCGTCTTGGTTCTGTTTGGGATAGCACGCTCCATGCACTTATGTAAGTGCTTATAAAGTGCAATTGTGTAGGATTCAGTAGTTGTAACTGTATTGTCCATCTGCATGGGTGTCATGAAGTTCACCACTTCTGTCTTAAGAAGCATGAAGTTGGCTTTGGAGAAATTTTTTACCATGGTTTAAATGAGAAAGAGTTAACTTTTCTTGCCTTGAAACTGACATTCATTGAAAATTCATCAGCCAGTGGCAGATTATGTGTACATTTATATCTATGGACATACATCAAACCCAGTAATTATATTTACATTGTTGACTACATTTGTGAAGGCTGCCAGCCTAGCCAGATAGAATTTTATAGATAATTCTGTCATCTGTAAATATTAATGTGAACCACAGGCTTGTTGTCTTAAATGGAAAAACTACTGTTACATGTGGAATTGCAGAAATGTCACCACAGTGCTCTCTGCTGACCAAGTAAAACATGTTGTGACCCTTTGATCTAAAGTTGGCCTCAGCCTGTCTAGATGAAGACATTATTTCTATTGTTTTAACCAAGAGTTAAAGTGCTAGATTTAAACATGCAAATGTATTTTTATTGCTCTGCTTCCTGACCAGCTGCAAGTTAACACAAGGAGATGTTAAAGAATGTAAATGTAGTTTCTGTTAGCCTGGGAACCCAGGGAAATGTGAAGAATGATGTAATGGTAATGAGGAATGTGATTTTAAAAACAGAGGGAATCAGAGATTATCAAGTATTTTTGTCTTGACTATCCAACTAATCAGCACTGTCTTGGTCTATATGTAAGTTATTTTAGAAGTGTGTTTCCTCTTAGAAATAGATAGAAACTAGAAAGATTAGACTAAGTGTTTTTCTGTGATGTCAGAACTGTGCTACTGAATTATTTTAAGTATTTATCTGTGATCTCTGAACGCTTGCCTAACACTGTGTAGTAAGAAGTATTGTCTTGTGTTTTTATTAATTATTATTAAATATTTTAAAACCTTTCAACTGTGGCTGTTTTGTGTAGAGATAAGCTCTAGAGTACATTGCATATTTATAGTGATCATTGTAACAAGTCACTCTAATATGCCTTGACTGTTTAGTTATACTACCAATTGGATAATAATATTGCACAGTAATAACTGGACACCCTTTTAAGGGCCTTTGAGTAGCTGATAAATATTAGCTGGGTGGTGGCAGTGATTTCTACCGTATAGTCTGGGTAAAAGGGGCACAGCTGGAGAACCTGTGCCAGCTTTCCCCAGAAGTGTCTGTGTGGTTGTATAAACTCTTATCTCAAAGTGTGTGTGTGTCAGCTACTTGGGCAGGGACATAAAACACTGGTTGGACACAGAGGGTGTTGGAGATTTTAGCTTGCCTAGTTGGCTGAGATCGGTACCCTATAGTTGTGCCAGTGGGGGTCTTACTGAGGACCTGGAAAGCAAGGGAGTAATCAGCCATGGACTGATTGTGATCTCTGTGTGTTCTTAAGGGAAATTGTACTTTACTGAGTGTATTTGTTACCTTTCCTCCAATATGAGATGCCCCTCACTGGTGTTAGTGGTGAGGATTGAGGCTCAATGATTGCTGGACAAGGTCACGGGTGTCACATATTAATTGTTTGGCATATTAATTGGTTGGCAAATACTAATTGGCTTGTAGTGGTGTGGGTAGAGTGAATCCCTGTAGCTTGTGTACAGTGAGCTTTGAAGGTGTTTTGTACTCTAAATCAGTCACACAGTGAATACTCAGAGTTCAGATCACAATTGTTTTATTTCTTTTGTTAGCTTAGTTAGTCAGGGAGAGCAGGCAGCATGTCAGCAGAGGAGTATGAAAAGCTGACAAGGAACCAGCTGGTGGATATGTGCCAGGCTAGGGGACTGGTGCATGGAAACCTGACTAAGGCAGACCTGATTGCAGCCTTGGTAACAGCTGCATCAGAAAACAGCAACCAGGAGGACAATCAGACTGTCAGTGGAGATATAATACCCTCGACAAATGGACAGCTCAACCTTTCTGCAGAGGACTTAACAATCCATCTGGAGCTAAAGAGTCTTGCGTTGGAGGCCAGGTGTGTAGAAACAGAAGCAACTGAGAGACTGAGGTGTCTAGAGAGTGAGGAGAATGAGAAACTGCTGTGCCTGGAAGCTGAGGAAAAGGAGAGGCAGAGGCAGCATGAGAAAGAGATGCTGACTCTTCACCAGAGTCATGGAGGTAATGGGGAAGGGAGTAACTGGATCCCAGAAGCACAACAGGTCAGTAAGTTTCTTCCGCACTTTAAAGTGGGGATAATTATGATAGCTTCATTCATATGTTTGAGAGGGTATGCAAACAGTATGGTGTTGACCAAAGGCTCTGGGTACGGTTCCTGACCCCATTACTCCATGGTAAAGCTGTAATTGTTTTATCAAAAATGTCTGGTGTTGCATGTTTTGATTATACTGCTGTTAAAAGCATTTTTTAGAATTGTTTAAGCTAACACCTAAAATATATAGGAAAAAGTTTCGTAAGCATAGACGCAAGGCAGATGAAAGTATGTGTGAATATGTTGCTGAACTGAGCACTTATTTCCATAGGTGGGTGAGTGGATGTCAGGTGACCGCTTTTGAAGGGCTAGCAGACCTTTTGGTGAGGGAGCAAGCCCTTAGCACTTTGCCTGAGGGCATGCGGATCTGGTTAGCTGATAGACAATATACTACTTCAGATGAGTTGGAGAAGAAGAGAGACCTATACATGGCAAGCAGGGCAGCCCTGCACAGGAAAGGGACCCCTAGTACTGCTGATGAGTCTAAAGGTACCCATGTTGGGCAGCACAGACTGCCCCAACAGAATCTGCCAGTAGCAGGGGAAACCACTAGTCCAGGTACACATCCAGTAGTTAGGGTTAAATGTTTGGAATGCAATCAGTGGGGCTATGTGGCATACAGGTGTCCACGGTGGCAAGGAGGGGAACAAAAGATGAGGGAGCCAGTAAGTGGGAAAGACAAAATGCCAATAGTAGGTTGTCTTGAGACAACAGGGGTACTGAACTACCATCTTGCAGATGTCCTAATAGGGAAGGACTTGGATAAGCCAGTACCATGTACTCATGCAGTTACACACGGACAGGCTAGGAGACAAGCATGTGGGTCTGGTACCCTAGGGAGACCCAGACAGACTGCATACTTGTAGCCAGGACTGGTGAGGTGGTTACTTCAGGGAGGGAGCTACTCTGCTAGCTAGCAGTGAGACTGAAGGGGAGCCACAGCTGCTTTTGGGTACTGATGTTCCCTTGGACAGAGTGACTGGAAAGGTAGAGGTGAGTAGTAGTACCCAGGCTGACAGTGAGGGACCACTGTCAGAGGATGCCAGACTTCCTGTGGAAGGAGAGCTGGGAAGGGTTACATGGAGGGAGCTGAGATAGCTCTCAGACCCTACATTGCAAGGTCTAAGGCAGGTAGCTAGGGAGGCACTTTATTCTCAAGGAAAGGGGAATCTGTATACTGGGACAAAGGGTTACTGTACAGAAAGTGGACTCCTGAGGGAGGGCTAGAAGGTGAGAGAGTACAACAATTAGTAGTTCCAGACCCTACTATCTGGAGCTTCTAGTCATAGCCCATGATATTCTCTTTGCAGGTCATATGGGCAAAAAACATACGAAGAGGCATATTATGCAGAACTTCTATTGGCCTGGAATTTCCAGCGATGTAACAATGTACTGTAGGACCTGTGAGCAGTGCCAACAGGTAGGCAAGGCAGGAGACAAGGTGAGAGCTACTTTGATGCCTTTGCCTGTGATTGAGGAGCCATTTCAGAGGGTAGCTATGGATATTGTGGGTCCTCTGAGTACCCCAAGTTCCACAGGGCAAAAGTATATCCTAGTGGTAGTGGATTATGCTACACGATACCCTGAGGCCGTGGCTTTGTCCTCCATTGAGGCAGAGAATGTGGTAAATGCTTTGTTAGAGATTTTCAGTAGGGTAGGTTTTCCAAAAGGAAATACTAACTGACAGAAGTGCCAATTTCATGTCAGACCTGCTGGCTTGTCTGTGGAAGTCCTGTGGGGTGAAGCACATGAAGACCACCTCCTACCATCCCCAGACTAATGGTCTTGTTGAGAGGTTAAACTCTACAATCAAGTCCATGCTACAGCCATTTACAGATCAGTTTAAGAGGGAGTGGGACAAATATTTGCCCCATCTGTTGTTTGCTTACAGAGAGGTGCCCCAGGAATCCACAAGTTTTTCACCCTTTGAGTTGCTGTATGGGCATAGGGTGAGCGAACCTCTAGATTTAATTTGAGATGATTGGGAAGGTGAGTGTGAATCTCACAAGGAGTCTATTGTGGCATATGTGCTAAACCTCAGGACAAGGCTCAGGGAACTTGTGGGCTTGGCCCAGGAGAACCTGGCAGAAGCCCAACAACAGAAAAAGGTGTGGTATGACAGGAATGCTCAAGCTAGAGAGTATGCTGTGGGGCAGCAGGTAATGGTTCTCATTCCTGTCAGACACAACAAGCTTGGGCGGGACCCTACAAGGTGGTAAGAAAGGTAAATTATGTTAATTACATGGTGGAACTGCTAGGTAGAAGGAAGGGGCACAAATTGTACCATGTTAACATGATGAAACCTTACCATGATAGGGAGGCCCTTGTGCTGAGCATTTGCAGTGGATTGCAGGAGGAATCTGAGAGAGATCTGGGGACTGATCTCCTCAGTGAGAAATCCGAGCAGTGTTGCAAGAATTTGGGGACATGTTCACTGGGAAACCAGGGTGCACCCACCTGTAGCAGCACCAGTTGGATACAGGACCCCAAAGGCCTATTAGGCAGGCTCCTTATAGAGTGCCTGAGAGAGAGTCAATCAGACTCTGAGGGAGGAGGTAAGGAGATGTTGGAACTAGGAGTGATTCAAGAGTTCAACAGTCCCTGGGCCTCCCCAGTTGTGCTTGTGCCAAAGAAGGATAGCAGCACCAGGTTCTGTGTGGACTACAGGAAATTAAATAGTCACACAGTCAGATGATTACCCCATGCCTAGGACAGATGAGGCCCTAAAGCAGCTGTTTGGGGCTAAGTGTCTTACAACCACTGCTCTTACCAAGAGTTACTGGCAGGTACCGTTGACTCCCAGTGCTAAAGACAAGTCAGCCTTTGTGACTCCTTTTGGCTTGTATGAGTTCACCAAGATGCCCTTTGGGATGAAGAATGCCACAGCAACTTTCCAGAGGCTGTTAGATCATATCCTAGCAGGAGAAGGAGGGTTTACCCTTGCTTACCTAGATGATATTGCCATCTACAGCCATTCCTGGCCAGAGCACCTTCAGCATGTCAGGGAGGTGCTGGGCAGACTACAGAGGGCAGGGTTGACCATTAAGCCGAGCAAATGTCAGGTGGGTATGGCAGATGTCTCCTACCTAGGACATAGAGTGGGGAGTGGTAAGATAAGGCCAGAACCTGCCAAAATGGAAGCCATTTGAGCATGGCCTGCACCTGTTACCAAAAAGCAGGTGAGGGCATTTTTTAGGGATAGCAGGGCACTACAGAAAGTTTGTCCCCAGTTATAGTACCATAGCTGCTCCCTTCACAGACCTGACAAGAAAGAACATGACAGATAAGGTAGTGTGGACCCCAGCATGTGAGCAGGCATTCCAGATGCTTAAAAAAGCTTTGAGAGGACACCTTGTGTTAGCCAATCCAGATTACAGCAAATCATTTGTTGTGCAGGTGGATGCTTTGAACCATGGGGTGGGGGCTGTACTTAGCCAGAATTCTTCAGAGGGAGAAGAGCACCCAGTGGTTTATCTCAGTCATAGGCTCCAACTCAGGGAGGAATGCTATGCAGCTGTAGAAAAGGAATGTCTAGCCATAGTGTGGGCACTGCAGAAACTTCAGCCTTATCTGTATGGAAGGAAATTTGCTGTTATGACATATCACAACCTCCTAACATGGTTATACAGAGCCAGCCATCAAAATGCCAAGTTGCTAAGATGGAGCCTAGGGTTGCAAGCATATGATATGTCAGTGCAGCACCGCAGTGAGATTAGCAATGCCATTGCAGATGGGCTCTCAAGACAGGGAATGGGGTAAGGTATACTCAGATAGACCTAACGTTCTCAAACAATGTTTCTCAAGGGTCACTTGAAAAACTAGCTTGAGTTCTCCGGGGGAGGAGTGTGAAGGCTGCTAGTCTAGCCAGATAGAATTTTATAGATAATTCTGTCATCTGTAAATATTAATATGAACCACAGGCTTGTTGTCTTAAATGGAAAAACTGCTGTTAGATGTGGAACTACAAAAAAAGTCACAACAGTGTTCTCTGTTGACCAAGTAAAACATGTGACCCTTTGATCTAAAGTCAGTTCCAGCCTGTCTAGATGAAGACATTATTTCTATTGTTTTAACCAAGAGTTAAATTGCTAGATTTAAACATGCAAATGTATTTTTATTGCTTTGCTTCCTGACCAGCTGCAAGATAACACAAGGAGATGTTAAGACTGCAATCATAGTTTCGGTTAGCCTGGGAACCCAGGGAAGTGTGAAGAATGATGTAATGGGAATGAGGAATGTGATTTTAAAAACAGAGATAATCAGATATTATTAAGCATTTTTGTCCTGACTAACTCATTAGCACTGTCTTGCTCTATACGTAAGTTATTTTAGAAGTGTCTTTTCTCTTAGACATAGCTAGAAACTAGAAAGATTAGACTAAGTGTTTTTCTGTGATGACAGAACTGTACTACTGAATTATTTTAAGTATTTCTCTGTGATCTCTGAACTCTTGACTAGCACTGTGTAGTAAGGAGTATTGTCTTGTGTTTTTATTATTTATTATTAAATATTTTAAAAGCTTTCAACTGTGACTGTTTTGTGTAGAGATAATTTAAGCTCTAGAGTGCATTGCATATTTATAGTGATTACTGTAACAAGTCACTCTAATAAGCCTTGACTGTTTAGTTATACTAAAAATTGGATAATAATATTGCATAGTAATAATTGGACACCCTTTTAAGGGCCTTTGAGTAGCTGATAAATATTAGTTGGGTGGTGGCAGTGATTTCTACTGTATAGTCTGTGTTAGATATTATGAATATAAAGCTGAAATTAATTCTGTTGTAAATATGCTGAAAGAAAAAGTTTGCTTGAATATATGTATAGAGTTTACAATGTGCATTCATACTATATGTGTAACAGACAGGCTTCTCTTCACAGCATCAGAAAATGCCTAAGAAAGCAACACTGGAAAACAAGCATTACATGATTTTCTCATGTTTGTAGAACAAATATCAATTAACAGATATCCTTTTTTATAAATTCAGCAATACGTGATGTTTTTCCAGTAGGAATAGCTTATACAGATGTTTCCTTTCAGAATGGCATCCTCACATCAGCAAAAGTGCTTAAATCACAAAAGGACAATAGAAAAGTCTAAAAACAGACATTATGTGACTTCCCACATAAGGCCAGAAAAACATACCAAGAGGAAATGTGTGCGTGACTAGCTCTGTATATAGCTATTGTAGTAATTCAGTTATGTGAGAGAAGGACAGAGAGAGGTATTTTGTAGAAGTCATCATTCATATCTGTAATGAAGGAAAACTTTGTAAATATATGCTACAAATCTGACAGACTATGTGTGGTTTGTTATAAAATAAGTTATCTGTAACTGTGCTTATAGCTGCAAAATATATTTCTTTATCAGTGTGCAATTTGAAAGGCTTGGTGCTTTAAACAGACTACAGATGGAGTCATGCACAGCTATGTGTCTCTGATTCAGCAGTAAACAGCACAGCAAGACTGTGTGTCTTAAGAAGACTTCAAATCCCACAGCAAGGTGACCCTTTGACAACGTTCCTAGCCTGTATTCAAAAAACAGGGGGAGTGAATGGGTAGTGTCACTCCTGTAAAAGCACAGTAAAGTTTATGTGAAGTACTTCAGATTTCTACAGTTTTCAACAGTTTGTAGCAATACAGTTTAATAGACGTCTAAATCCGGTGAGACTGCATTGCAGGAAGGTGGAGCAGTTCCATAAATTCTCCAGAAAAGGCACAAGACGAAGTTGTAAGACTGAATCTGCCAGTTTTGCTGTACCAACTTCACAAGTAACTACAGAAACCTTTCAACCATCTACAGTAAAGCAGCTTGGCCATCTGCCTGTCTGTTGACTGGTAAGAAAATTATTCTGTGTTACATACAGTATGAATGCCATAGAGGTAATAATAATAACAGAATAAATGTATATACAGCATATTAGCAAATGTAAAACCTTATTAGGGCAAGTTAATAGTAAGGCATTATGCAAATGGATTGCAATTTGATAGTAAGGCATTATGCAAATGGATTATAATATTTGACTGGTATCTGAAATAAAATCATGTGTGGTATAAAAATGTTTATTGTGTGTACAATGTCATAAAAATACAGTGCATGACATTATCCAAAGGTTAGACTGTACAAACAAAAATTGTAAAGGTAAAGAACCAAGAAAAGTTAATATGTTGACATTATATTCAAATGTTAGACAGTTATGTTCTGTCACTAGATGTAAAAGGTTTATTTCAGAGTTGCAACAACAGTCAAATCAGTTACGGATAGAAACTCTAGTACATTTTGTTACAAAGAAATGTAATAAACTTCTAAAAGACAGACACAATGAGTTTAGGAAGCTTAGACAAGTTATACACACATCTTTTCAAAAGTGCATAGGAGTTTAAAATTCAGCAGAACAGCTTACTAAAGAATGTCAGAAAGACCATGCAACATCACAGGAAATTCAACAGCAGTTGCAGGATAAAGGAAATACATTAGCTCAACTGACAAAGACTGGGAATTTCCTGCATACACAGTTAATCTGTGCAAAAGAAATATATTTTATAATATGTTTATGTTTTGAAAATGGTTAAGCATGCATGCTAGGATGGTAGGGACATGACATGCTTGTATAAAGATATACATATACAAGACAGACATGCATGTGTGTTCTTTTCATCTAGAGTACATTTGTTTACAATGCACAAAAGCAAAAGGTAGACAACAGCAAATATAAATAAACATATGTTATAATTGTATAGTAACACCAAACAGTTAAAGTTCTGAATTTTAAAAATAAATAAAATCACAGATGGTATTAGTCAAACAGTTTTTGTAAAATTAATGGCAGGACAGTTAAATAGATAAATAAATAAAAAATACTGAAATCCATGTAAAGTAATTGTAAAATAATGTCTATTTATGTTGTATAAATGCATAGTTATGTAAATCACAATCACATTAAAGGAGAAATGCCAAAAGAATTAATTATAATTTACAGAGTATGAAATGTGAGCTCAGACCTTCCTAGACTGAATGAATAGTTACAGGAAATGTTGAAAAGATAAGATAAACAACAAGACTGATTGCCAGGCAAGTAGCTTGAGTTTTTCTAAAGCATCATTGTTATTAAAACATATTTGTTAAAATGTTTACAAGCAACACTATTTAGTAATTGTCATAAAATGCCACAATTGTGCATAGATGTCACTGATAATCTGTTTGCAAGTAAATGTTAAAAGAGAAGAAAAAACTCAGTTGCATCAAGTACAGCCAGCAAATGGGCTATAGTATATATACAGTTCAAATCAATTGTGCAGGAGGGTGTAAATACCTACTAGAGGTAATATACAGTGAAAGCTTTATTTAGTAACCTAATAAAATGGGTTATAGTATATATACAGTTCAAATCAATTGTGCAGGAGGGTGTAAATACCTACTAGAGGTAATATACAGTGAAAGCTTTATTTAGTAACCTAATAAAATAAATGTATAACCAAAGTGTTGGGCTGACATACATTCTATTCTCACAGCATAGGGCAGGTAAACAGTGCTGAAGTACTACAGGAGGGTACTTTCTTAGTTTTACACTGACTGTATAAGGGGGAGGGGCACTTTCTCAGTTTTACACTGACTGTATAAGCAGTACTGCACAAGGGTCTGAAATAAAGCTACAGAAAAAATAACAACAAAGGTCTGAAATAAAGCTACAGAAAAAATAAACAACAAGGGTCTGAAATAAAGCTACAGAAAAAAATAAACATCAAGGGTCTGAAATAAAGCTACAGAAAAAAAATAAACAACAAGGGTCTGAAATAAAGCTACAGAAAAAATAAACAACAAGGGTCTAAAATAAAGCTACAGGAAAAAATATCTAATTCCTTCTTGACAATACTCTTTTATGGGGGGAAAACAGGTATCAGTGTATTAGAAATACTGGTAAACTGGATTAAACCTGACAGGATAAGATATTTTACAAGTTGTTAATAGCTATCATAATGATTATTATTGTATTGTTTAGAATTAAATTGTATTTACAACCTAAAAAAAAACAGGTATTAGTGTATTAGAAATACTGGTAAACTGGATTAAACCTGACAGGATAAGATATTTTACAAGTTGTTAATAGCTATCATAATGGTTATTATTGTATTGTTTAGAATTAAGTTGTATTTACAAGCTGTTAAATTGTAAAGTTATACAAGAGATGGTTTAAAAAAACAAGAGATGATTTAAAATTGCTTTATTAAAGCTATACAAGAGAAAATAAAGATATGCAAAATGCATAAATGTTTCTAATAGCAAGAATGGTCATTATTTCAATGTGTTTTTGACAAAACAATTTTGGTATAAAAAAGCATGAATATTTTTAATTGCTGAGTATGTAGTTTAAAATAACATGACATATGCATTTGGTGCCAGTTCCACTAGATATTTCTAAAGAGACATAAACATTTTCCAAGATTCTGCTCAATGTTAATGTTATTAAATTTGTAAGATTAGACTAAATGTACTTTACAGTCTTTGTATGTGCAAATGTAGAAAATTTCAGTACAAATGATAGTCTTTGTATGTACAAATGCAGAAAAATTCAGTACAAATGAAATTAATGTCTAGTAATGAATATGTGTGAAAAAAACATATTTAAAGAAAACAATGTTTCCAGGATACCTACTAGATTGAAATGCATAAATAGCAAATAGTCTGTGTAAATACATACTGATCAGGATACATTGTAATAAGTTCAAAAGTAATTTGTCAAGTTGTAATATCACTGGTTTTACCCCAGTAAAATAATTGCTTTCAAATATCTATTATCTAAGCCCAGTTCAGTATTTTACCAAGATGTTATTGAGCAGTTCAGAGACATGAACACAATGTGATGGTTAAAATGACATTAAAACTGTATATTTTCAGCAGTGTATAAATGCTTGCAGTAGCACATAGTTATTGTCTCTTATAGTTAATTCAACAGTTGCAAAGAGTTAATGAAACAATTCTAAGTCATAAATTAAATTCTGTGATTGCAAAATAATAAATTAATCAAGTAAAATTAAAACAGACACAGCTCATAACTGATAAAATATTTTCACAGAATGGTCTGCAAAAGAAAATTTGTTAAATACATTCAGGTTTGGTAGTAATACATGTTTTCATTGTATTAACTATGTAAAATTGCATTTTGACGTGTATCAAAAAAGACTAAAGGTTTTATATAAAAATAATGTGTTTTTATATAGAATGTTTTGAGAATGTTTAAAACAGAGGGAATTGTTAGATATTATGAATATAAAGCTGAAATTAATTCTGTTGTAAATATGCTGAAAGAAAAGTTTGCTTGAATATATGTATAGAGTTTACAATGTGCATTCATACTATATGTATAACAGATAGGCTTCTCTTCACAGCATCAGAAAATGCCTAAGAAAGCAATACTGGAAAACAAGCATTACATGATTTTCTCATGTTTGTAGAACAAATATCAATTAACAGATATCCTTTTTTATAAATTCAGCAATACGTGATGTTTTTCCAGTAGGAACAGCTTATACAGATGTTTCCTTTCAGAATGGCATCCTCACATCAGCAAAAGTGCTTAAATCACAAAAGGACAATAGAAAAGTCTAAAAACAGACTTCCCACATAAGGCCAGAAAAACATACCAAGAGGAAATGTGTGCGTGACTAGCTCTGTATATAGCTATTGTAGTAATTCAGTTATGTGAGAGAAGGACAGAGAGAGGTATTTTGTAGAAGTCATCATTCATATCTGTAATGAAGGAAAACTTTGTAAATATATGCTACAAATCTGACAGACTACGTGTGGTTTGTTATAAAATAAGTTATCTGTAACTGTGCTTATAGCTGCAAAATATATTTCTTTATCAGTGTGCAATTTGAAAGGCTTGGTGCTTTAAACAGACTACAGATGGAGTCATGCACAGCTATGTGTCTCTGATTCAGCAGTAAACAGCACAGCAAGACTACGTGTCTTAAGAAGACTTCAAATCCCACATCAAGCAGTAAGCAGAACAGCTCAATATAATTTTTCAGTCTGAGTAAAGGGGGCACAGCTGGAGAACCTGTGCCAGCCTTCTCCAGAAGTGTCTGTGTGGTTGCATAAACTGTTATCTCAAAGTGTGTATGCGTCAGCTACTTGAGCAGGGACATGAAGCACTGGTTGGACAGAGAGGGTGCTGGACATTTTAGCCTGCCCAGCTGGCTGAGATCTAGACCCTATAGCTGTGCCAGTGGGGAGTCTTACTGGGGACCTGGAGAGCAAAGGAGCAACCAGCCCTGTACTGACTGTGATCTCTGTGTGCTCTTAAAGGAAACTGCACTTTACTGTGTGTATTTGTTATCCTTTCCTCCTATATGAGACACCCATCCCTGGTGTTATTGGTGAGGATTGAGGCTCCTTGATTGCTTCACAACATCATTCTCAGATGTCAGTGTCAAAAAATTAGTAATGATAATAATAACCAAATTCTCATATTTCAAATTTATTTCACACAAACACACAGTAGGCAAAGTAATCCAGCATAATTCTCTCTCTCCCTCTCTGTCTTTCCTACATATGCACACACACACACACACACACACACACACACACACACACACACACACACACACACACACACACACACAATACTAGCCCTGCAAAGCCAGACTGACTTTTTATAAAAAATGTCGAAATCATAAGAGCATAAGGTACTTTCATAAACAGACAGCCCCCACCCCAATAGCAGTTATAACCACTTTGTTGACTTTGTACAGCTATTATTATTATGAAGAAATAAATTATATGTACTTTATTGGTAACTTTGGATGGACAAAAGGAAATTGTATAAAGATCACTAGTGTCATACCATTAGATTCAGCCATGTATAGCATTTATTACATAGAGCATTTATATGAGCTTAAGAAATATTAACAATTTAATAACATATGCTAAGTCAAAACACACAATCTCTGTAGAAGTAAAAGTCATCTGAATAATTCCACATTAAAGAGAGTCATTACTAATGCAGAGGTTGCTACTGGCAGACAACTTTGCATTTCAGTGTTTCATCTACAAATACAGTGCTTGCTGCCCTAAAAGAATAAATTACCTACATTACATTAGAAATAGTTTTCTGGTGATATTGCTATAATAATTGCTGAACTAGATCAGCTGTGCAATAGTAAATGTCAGGCAAATGATGAGAGGTTCATAATTACTAGACATACAGTCCTGGAGATTGTTAAAGAGCCCACCACAAATTTCCAATTACTCCAAAGCATTGCCTGGTTAAATGACTTGCTCAATGTCACGCAGGAGGTAAAAGAAGGTGGACAAATTCAAGCCCTGCACCCTTACCACATAAAGCAGCTCATTAGTAAGACAGCACTTTAGTCCTTTGTGCTAACTGCCAGGCTAACAGTGTTTAACTAAATGCAGACCTCCTTTGAAAAATTATATTGATCTGCTTACTGCTTGGTGTGATGGATTTGAAG
This sequence comes from Protopterus annectens, assembly GCF_019279795.1. Taxonomy (NCBI): domain Eukaryota; kingdom Metazoa; phylum Chordata; order Ceratodontiformes; family Protopteridae; genus Protopterus; species Protopterus annectens. The sequence goes on along the minus strand of NC_056743.1, from coordinate 1,870,831,967 downwards.
TGTTCTTAAGACACTCAGTCTTGCTGGCTGGATTCTGCTAAAATTCAAAGTCTGGTTATATTTGCATTCACAGTCTGTTGCATACAGAAACTTGCAGAATATACACTGATGAGAGAATATACTTTGCAGCACTTGTCTTTAAGAGCAGTAACCAATAACTTTTATAATAAATCAAACTGGACAAACGTTGCAGCTTAAAAGTACTGTTCCAACTTTACTTCTCATATAGTACAGATGATGTGAGAGATATAACATTTACCTTAGGACACATGAGTCCCTACCATACCTCTAACATAACTGGATTTATACAGCTCTTTATATACAGTTTTAGTCCTGTAGAAACAATACTAAGCTTCCTTGTTTAACAATGTCTTGTAAGAGACCAGCTTTTCTGACATTGTGAATATCCTGTAACAGTGTCCTGATGTCCATGTAGAAAAACATATTTTTGAGGAAACACATTGTTCTGTATTCTATTTGGATCTGTGTATATGAACATATGTTCTTGTGCCAATGCTGATAAGCATATCCTGTTTTTTATGCAGAAAAACATATTTTGAGAAAACACATTGTCAGAGATCAGCTTTTCTGACAGTGTGAACATCCTGTATTTTATTTGGATCTTTGTATAAAAACATCTGTTCTTGTGCCATATCCTGTTTTTCCATGCAGAAAAACATATTTTTGAGAAAACACATTGTCACAGTGTCATAAACATATCCTGTTGTTTTAGGAAACATATTGTGTCCATCCTGTTATTTTAGGAAACATATTGTGTCCATCTTTTATATATGCAGAAAAGCATGCCAGTGTTCTTTAAAAGCAGATTTTGCATTTTTGCTCTTGCATACATCCTGTTTTTAAGTCTGTAAGGGAAAAATTACCATTCTTTAAAAGCAGATTTTGTATTTTTGCTCTTGCATACATCCTGTTTTAAGTCTGTAAGGGAAAAATGTCCATTCAGCAGATTCCTTTTCCAAGCCATGGTCATTTAGTATGACTGCTGATCACATATTACTAAACTCTGTTTCTGCATTTAAGCAAGCCTTTTCTTTCAGCATATTTACAACATAATTAATTTCAGACTAATATTAATAAAATCTAACAATTCCCTTTGTTTTTAAACATACTCAAAACATTTTATATAGAAAACACATTAAGAAACAAACCTATAGTCTTCTATTGATACAAGTCAAAATGCAATTTTACATAGTTAATACAATGATATTAAGTATTACTACAAAACTGAATGTATTTAAAACTTTTTCTTTTGCAGACCATTCTGTGAAAATATTTTATCAATTATGAGCTGTGTCTGCTTTAATGTTATTTTTTTTAACTTGATCAATTTATTCTTTTGCAATCACAGAATTTAATTTATGACTTAGAACTGTTTCATTAACTCTTTGCAACTGTTGAATTAACTATAAGAGACAATAACTATGTGCTACTGCAAGCATTTATACACTGCTGAAAATATACAGTTTTAATGTCATTTTAACCATCACATTGTGTTCATGTTTCTGAACTGCTCATTAACATCTTGGTAAAATACTGAACTGGGCTTAGATAATAAATATTTGAAAGCAATTATTTTACTGGGGTAAAACCAGTGATATTACAACTTGACAAATTACTTTTGAACTTATTACAATGTATCCTGATCAGTATGTATTTACACAGACTGTTTGCTATTTATGCATTTCAATTTACTAGGTATACTGGACCCATTTTTTTTAAAACATGTTTTTTCACACATATTTATTACTAGACATTCATTTAATTTGTACTGAATTCTGCATTTGTACATACAAAGACTATCATTTGTATTGAATTCTTCTGCATTTGTATATACAAAGACTATAAAGTACATTTAGTCTAATCTTACAAATGTAATAACATTAATATTAAGCAAAATCTTGGAAAATGTTTGTCTCTTTAGAAATATCTAGTGAAATTGATACCATATCCATATGTCCTGTTATTTTAAACTACATACTCAGCAATTAAAATATTGATGCTTTTTTATACCAACATTGTCATTGATGCTTTTTTATACCAACATTGTTTTGCCAAAACATATTAAAAATAGTGACCAATCTTGTTCAATTTGTTTTACATATCTTTACTCTCTTTTGTATAGCTGTAATCAATTTTAAGCCATCTCTTGTTTTTTAAACCATCTCTTGTATAGCTTTACAGTTTAACAGGTTGTAAATACAGCTATTAACAACTTGTAAAATATCTTGTCCTATTAGGTTTTATCCAGTTTACCAGTATTTTTAATACACTAATACCTGTTTTCCCTCTCCCTAAAAGAGTATTGTCAAGAAGGAATGAGATATTTTTTCCTGTAGCTTTATTTTAGACCCTTGTTGTTTATTTTTTCTGTAGCTTTATTTCAGACCCTTGTTTATTTTTTCTGTAGCTTTATTTCAGACCCTTGTTGTTTATTTTTTCTGTAGCTTTATTTCAGACCCTTGTTGTTTATTTTTTCTGTAGCTTTATTTCAGACCCTTGTTGTTTATTTTTTCTGTAGCTTTATTTCAGACCCTTGTGCAGTACTGCTTATACAGTCAGTGTAAAACTGAGAAAGTGCCCCTCCCCCTGTAGTACTGCACTATTGTTTATCTGCTTTATGCTGTGAGAATAGAATGCATGTCAGCCCAACACTTTGGTTATACATGTATTTTATTAGGTTACTAATAAACTATGGACTTTTATCTGATTTGATCATTTTTTATAAAGCTTTTGCTGTTTACTACCTCTAGTAGGTATTTACACACCCTCCTGCACAATTGATTTGAACTGTATGTATACTATAGCCCATTTGCTGGCTGTACTTGATGCAACTGAGGTTTTTTTTGTCCTTTTAACATTTACTTGCAAACAGATTATCAGTGACATATATGCACAATTGTGACATTTTATGACAATTACTAAATAGTGTTGCTTGTAAACATTTTAACAATTATGTTTTAATAACAATGATGCTTTAGAAAAACTCAAGCTACTTATCTGGCAATCAGTCTTGTTGTTTATCTTATCTTTCCAGCATTTCCTGTAACTATTCATTCAGTCTAGGAAGGTCTGAGCTCACATTTTATACTCTATAAACTATAATTAATTCTTTTGGCATTTTTCCTTCAATGTGATTGTGATTTGCATAACTATGCATTTATACAACATAAATAAACATCATTTTACAATTACCTTACATGGATTCCAGTATTTTTTTTTATTTATTTCACTATTTAACTGTCCTGCCATTAATTTTACAAAACCTGTTTGAATAATACCATCTGTGATTTTTTTTTTTTTTAATTCAGACCTTTAACTGTTTGGTGTTACTATATAATTATAAACAAATTGTAAAAAACAAAATAGATATTAGTTTAACCAACACATTTATATTTATATTATTTATATTTGCTGTTATCTGTCTGTTATTCTTGTGTATTGTAACAAATGTACTCTAGATGAAAAGAACACACATGCATGTCTGTCTTGTATATGTATATCGTTATACAAGCATGTCATGTCTTGTGACTTTAAATTTTTACACATCTATTTTTATTTAATTTATATATTATAATACACTAGAACAGTTTTGTTTACCTTTTGACTATGCTAATGAATGGCATTCATATGCTTTACTTTACTGTAGTACTGATAGATGTCTTGCTTTAACTGAATGAAAGTAAAACATTTAAGAATGATTTGTCCAGACATCAGATCCTACCATCCTACCATGTATGTTTAACCATTTTCAAAACATAAACATATTATAAAATATATTTCTTTTGCACAGATTAACTGTGTATGCAGGAAGTTCCCAGTCTCTGTCAGTTCAGCTAATTTATTTCCTTTATCCTGCAACTGCTGTTGAATTTCCTGGAATGTTGTATGGTCTTTCTGACATTCTTTAGTAAGCTGTTCTGCTGAATTTGAAACTCCTATGCACTTTTGAAAAGATGTATGTATAACTTGTCTAAGCTTCCTGAACTCATTGTGTCTGTCTTTTAGAAGTTTACTACATTCCTTTTTAACAAAATGTACTAAGGGTTTTATCAGTAACTGATTTGACTCACATGTGATGACAGGACATAACTGTTCAACATCAGAATGTAATGGAAACACTTTACCCTTAGTTAATTCTTCAGATCTGTCTTTGCAGTCTATTTTTTTAGCAATATGATGCAATATTATTTTATGGCATAATACACAAAATGCAGTTTTTGTTGAAGCACACACTAAACATTTGTCATATTTCACATGGTTTTCTTTGAGATACCAGTCAAATATTGTAATACATTTGCATAATGCCTTACTATCAACCTGCCCTAATAAGGTTTTACATTTACTAATGTGCTGTGTATACCAACATAGCAATTTACTAAAGTTTGGTTTACTCCTGCATGAATTATAAATAATATCCATATTAATAATAAAAAACTGTCTAAGAATATACAAACTATGTAAGAATATACAAACTCTGTTTAACATCATCCACACTAAATATGTGACACAGAAAAAAGTCTTACCAGTTAGGTGATCAGGCTGTTATTGCAGATGGCTAGAAATTTTTCAGAGTCACTTGAGAAGCTGGTGAAGCACAACAGGCAGCGGACTACTGTGCTAGTGGACATTCACCTTTTCTTGAAGAATTTATGGCACTGCGAATTTCTTGAACTAGTCTCACTCCGGATTGTAGACGTCTAAAAAACTTTACTACTGCAAGCTGCATAAACTGGAATACTTCTGTTTAGGATTTACACATACGTACAAATGTTAGTTACTGCAATTTGACTGAAGTGACCCTCTGCAGGGCTTACCATCACTCCTCCTGTGTTTGAATGCAGATTGTAGGTTCAAATGCAGGCTAGCTTGCCATTGAAAAAATTATATGGAGCTAGTCACTCAGCTGGCTTGCCATTGAAAAAATATTTTGAGCTCTCTCTGCTTACTGCTTGCTGCTTCTTGCTGTGGGATGGATCTGAAATCTTTTTAAGACACTCATTCTTGCTGGCTGGATTCTGCTAAAATTCAAAGTCTGGTTATATTTGCATTCACAGTCTGTTGCATACAGAAACTTGCAGAATATACACTGATGAGAGAATATACTTTGCAGCACTTGTCTTTAAGAGCAGTAACCAATAACTTTTATAATAAATCAAACTGGACAAACGTTGCAGCTTAAAAGTTCTGTTCCAACTTTACTTCTCATATAGTACAGATGATGTGAGAGATATAACATTTACCTTAGGACACATGAGTCCCTACCATACCTCTAACATAACTGGATTTATACAGCTCTTTATATACAGTTTTAGTCCTGTAGAAACAATACTAAGCTTCCTTGTTTAACAATGTCTTGTAAGAGACCAGCTTTTCTGACAGTGTGAATATCCTGTAACAGTGTCCTGATGTCCATGTAGAAAAACATATTTTTGAGGAAACACATTGTTCTGTATTCTGTTTGGATCTGTGTATATGAACATATGTTCTTGTGCCAATGCTGATAAGCATATCCTGTTTTTTTATGCAGAAAAACATATTTTTGAGAAAACACATTGTCAGAGATCAGCTTTTCTGACAGTGTGAACATCCTGTATTTTATTTGGATCTTTGTATAAAAACATCTGTTCTTGTGCCATATCCTGCTTTTCCATGCAGAAAAACATATTTTTGAGAAAACACATTGTCACAGTGTCATAAACATATCCTGTTGTTTTAGGAAACATATTGTGTCCATCCTGTTATTTTAGGAAACATATTGTGTCCATCTTTTATATATGCAGAAAAGCATGTCAGTGTTCTTTAAAAGCAGATTTTGTATTTTTGCTCTTGCATACATCCTGTTTTTAAGTCTGTAAGGGAAAAATGTCCATTCTTTAAAAGCAGATTTTGTATTTTTGCTCTTGCATACATCCTGTTTTTAAGTCTGTAAGGGAAAAATGTCCATTCAGCAGATTCCTTTTCCAAGCCATGGTCATTTAGTATGACTGCTGATCACATATTACTAAACTCTGTTTCTGCATTTAAGCAAGCCTTTTCTTTCAGCATATTTACAACATAATTAATTTCAGACTAATATTAATAAAATCTAACATCCTTTACAGTCCAGTCTTGTAGCGATGACTGTATCAATAGTTATATGTAACAATCACTACATCATGGAAACCGAAGATCAGGCAGCTCTGATACCACTCTAAATCATACAGACTGTATGGTCTGATGAATAAAACCCTTTGCATTTGTTGGAGGTTCTGAAGATGGTACTGTAAAAATATATTACTAAAAATGCAACATGTTTAGACTATACTACATAATACAGGAGTATTAATGAATTATTTCATTCTTTATTGCAATGAATGAAACAAAACAAGTACAGGCAATATAAATGTTGTAGCAGTAGTTCTTGTTCAACAACCCACAAGTCATACACAAATCAGAAATATTACTGCATAAAGCATACTATTTTATTTTTTTGGGGGGGGGGTTGGAGTTACATGCTTTTGGAATACCTACATGTCATTTTTAACTTTCTTATGTATTCTTTGTCAGACTAGCAGACTACTCTAAATGACTAAAGAAGCTAACAGAAAGTAGAGGTGTGTAAAATCTTACCATAACAATAGATGTCCTTCTCTTCACTGCTGAAGTATTTTTTAATAAGGCAGCTCCCAGTCTGGCCAGCTCATTGGATGGCCAGTAGAGATTAGCTTAAAGGATATCTTGTTTGCACCACACATCACATTTATGTTCCCGCACAGAACATAAGGCATAAAAGAGACGTACAGATGCAACTGCCCAGAATTGACTTGCCCCAGAATAGAACAATCATGATAGAACAAAGTAGTCCATGCACATCCAGAAGGAAAAAATGCAGAATGTATAGAGGGGGTTGGAGGGAGGGATCGAATACTGCAACAGTGAAGAGAATGACATTTACTGTTATGGTAAGATATTACAGAACGATACTATGTCCTTCTGTATAACTATTGCAGTATTCCTTAAAGAAGGGAGAGTAGAAAAACTCAAGAAACAGAATGGGAGGTAGAAGTCTGAGAAGAGCCCTCAGCAATGCCATATAAAATGGTTTCAGTAAAGCCTTCTCTGGCCCTAGAAATCATATCCAACTTATAATGCTTAGTAAAGGTATGCAGTGAAGATCCAGTAGCAGCTTCAATGATGAAATTTGTGTCCATCCCCTTGAAGAAGGCACCAGAAGAGGCAGCAGACCTAGTAGAATGAGCTCTAATGGAAGCAGACAGAGACTTGCCATGAAAAGAATAACAAAAAGTAATGGCCTTAGATATCCAGGAGCAGATGGTTTGGTTAAAAACAGGCAAAACACCTGGGATGAAAGGAAACAAAAAGCTGATCAGACTTATGAATATTTCTAGTTTTATCTAAATTGTACCTGGGCTGTCCTTACAAATCCAAGGTATGCAGGACTGAGGAGATGGGAACAGTTGTACCAACTGAGTTGTACCAACTCATTCATGACCTTGGGCATAAAAGATGGATTAAGAGATACCTTATCCCTGTGAAAATTCAAAAAAGGGAGGAATGGCCATAAGGGCTGGAGCTCAGAAACCCTCCAAGCAGAAGAGGCAGCAACAAAAGAGTTTTCCATGTACAGTGTTGCAAAGAGGCAAAATCTGCAGGCTCAAAAGGAGCCTGAGTCAATTTTTCTAAAACAAAATTAAGGTCCCAAGGAGGATGAATAGTTTTCTTGGAGGCCTAATATGCAGGACGATTTTAAGAAACTATTTGTCCTCAAAATGAGAAGTCAAAGGATAAGTCAAGGGCAGACACACATAAAATGGCTGACAAATGGGCCTTCACAGAAGAATAGACCAAACCAGACTGGAGCAGCTCACACAAATAAGCAGGACCCGAGGGAAACCTACTGAAAAAGGGTCCTGGTTATCAGAATGGCACCGGACCAAAAATCGCTTCCATTTGGACATATAAGATTTTCTAGTTGTGGGTTTCCTTGCCTTCTGTAAAACCCTGAGCACATCCTCAAAAAAGAGGTTCCTGAAAGAGATCAAAACCCTGTCACTCACAATGTCAGTTGCAGAGTGTACAAATGGGGATGGATGAGTGACAGCTTGTGCTGTGTGAGATCTGACTATTGAAGTAACCTTTGAGGATTGTCCCTGACTAGATGCATTAAGAGGGGGAACCAGTGCTGTCCCTTCAAGAGGGAGTCACTAGCAACATTTTTGGGCAGTCCAGCTGAATCTTCTTCGGGACTCTTGGAAGTAGAGGGAGAGAAGGGAAAGCATAAAGAAACCACCCCTTCCAAAGAAAGGATAGGATGTCCATCTTCCAGACCAGAAGGCATGGCACTCTGCAACAGAAGAGAGGAAGCCACCTGTTCACAGATGAGGCAAAAACAGCTACCTGGTGAGTACCCCACCAATAGACAATGTCCAGAAACAAGTCTCTGTGAAGCATCCATTCATGAGCCAGTGTTATGGACTTGCTCAGAGAGTCTGACACAAGATTGTGCTCTAAAGGAATACATACCACCTAAAGAGTTAATTGATAACTGAGAGCCCTTTCTCAAGCCTGAAGCACCATCCTGCAGAGGAGGTAAGATTTTGTGCCCCTGCTTGCTGACATACCACATCACTTTAATGTTGCCTGTGTACACATTCAAGGACCCCACACAGAACATAGGCTGAAAAGTCTGAAGGGGCAGAATCAGAGCCCTCATCTCTTTGAGGTTGATATGGTTTGATTTCAGATGGGGAGGTCAAAGACAGTGCACTTTGAGGTGACCAGGAGATGCCTTCCACCCCATGCCCAAGGCATCAGTGAACAGCTCCTGAAAAGGGAACTGAGACTGAAAGGGCCAGCATGTGTTGAGAGTGAATTGTAGAATACACCACTGGGATTCATTCCTGAGACAGGGAAGGAGGGGTACACTGAAAGTCAGAGGGCAGCCATGCGGCAACCAAACTGATTGAGGTACCATTGAAGCTTCTGTGTATGCAGTCTGGAAAGATAAAGCATCTGGATAGAAGAGGCTATGAATCACCGGCCCCAAAGAAACCCCCTAGTTGGCATGGCAATCAGAGGAAGAAGAGACTGAAAGAAGACTGTCAACGACAATACCTTTGAAGGTGGAAGAGAGGCCAACACTGGCACTGCCTGAATCCTGCATCCAGGATACACATGATCCTGACAGGGGTCAGGACAGATTTTTGGAAGTTGATAGTAAATCCCAGACCTTGAAGAAGAGAGACAGTGAACTGTGATCCTGCAAGAATCGACTGGGAGAAGGCACCTGAAGGAACAGGTCATCTAGATAAGGAAAAATCTGAATGCCCTGCAGCCTTCAGAAGGCAATCACAGGAGCTAGGCATTTTGTGAATAGACTTGGGCAGCAGAGAGGCCAAAGGGCACAGCAGAGAACTGAAAATGACAGAAAGACAAAGAGAAATGTAAAAACTTCCTGAAGAGAGGGTGACTAGGGATATTAAGATAAGCATCTTTCAGATGCAAGGAGACCAGTAAAGTCTGGGGTAATAAAAGAGAAAACAGAGTTTGAAGAGTAAGCATCCAAAAAGAAGGGATATTGAGAAAGGTGTTGAGCTGGGAGAGATCCAAAATAGGTCTCCAGGTGCCTTCCTTTTGAGGAACCAGGAACATCCTGGAATAAAAACACCATCCCATTTGGGAACAGGAGACAGGTTGAATGGTACCTTGGTTCAATACGGACCCTAGAACCTCTGGGAAATGAGGAAGTTGCTGTAGAGTAGGTTGAGGAATCCCAGAAAAATGAGAGAGAGATTTCCATACCACTAAGTCACCCTGATGGATGATAGAAAGAACCCAAGAGTCTGAATTAATGAGGCACCAATTTGGAAGACAAAGGGAGAGATGAAGGGACAAAGGAACCTAGTCTAAGGGTTCATAGGTAGGTACTAGGCTATCTGCCCAAAGGCATTTATAAGCCTAGCCAGAATGTGTTGGCTTTCGCCGCCACCTTAGATTAGTTCCCTGTGTCTCTGTCCAGCAGAGCCATTGAAGTGATTCCTGGGGTAAACTTTCTGTTTCCCATCCACTCGTCAAGGTTTCTCTTGAAGAGGGTTAGCAAGGAACTCTGCCTAATGTAGATTGGAATCTTGTTCCAGAGCATGAGAAGTCTCTGGGACAGGAATCTATCCCTCCAGCATGTCCTATTTATTGTTGTGGTGAGGGTTAGATCCCTGGAACATGTGGCTCGAGGGGATATGCTTTTCTTTAGGTGGAGCATGTCCATCAATTCTGGGTTGGACATGGCTTTGTATGTCAGGAAGAGATCACCTCTGAGTAGGCGGTATGCAACCGAGTACAGCTGGAGTTTCTTCAGTCAAGCTGCGTAGGGCATCTGCTTGAGGCCAGTTATCTTCTTGGTGAGGTACTTCTGTGGTCTTTCCAGTTGTTGCAGGTGTCTTGTAAGGTACATCCCAAATGGGGCATTGTACTCTATGATGGGTCTGATGAGTGATGCATAGAGGGGCCCAATGACCTCTTTCGATTTGCATGCAAACCCTTTTTGTGATTAGGTGGGCCACATAGAAGGATTTTCCAACCACTCTGGCAATGTCATTATCAAAGGAGAGGTTACTATCTACTTGGGTCCCCAGATCCCTTATTATGTCTTCCGTATTTAGGGGGCTACCACCTATGTAGTAGTTTGTGGGTACTTTGTTTTTTTCCAGAGGGAATGACTATGCACTTTTTGGCATTTAGCTTGAGGCCATGGTTTTGACACCAGGTATCTGTCTCAGTGAGACCCTTTTGGAGGATGTCTGTGTCAGCTGGAGAGTCAATTATAGCCCCTAGTTTGCAGTCATCTGCAAACATGGTCAGCCATAGTCCTCCAGTGCTGGCCTGTACCTCTGAGAAGTATATGCCAAACAGAAGGGGGTCCTAGGACTGATCCCTGGGAAACACCACTTGTAACCAGTTTAGAGTCAGGCCTAGCTCCCACAACTCTTACCATGTGGGTTCTTTCTGTGAGCCAGTTGGCAACCCATCTTGAGACATAGGGGTTTATGTTCAGGCTGGTGAGCTTGTCTATAATACCTGAGTAGGGAATGGTGTCGAAGGCCTTTGCGAGGTCTAGGTAGGCTGTGTGGACCACATTTTCCTCATCTTTAGCCTTGGTAACTGTCTCAAAGAAGTTCACCAGGTTTAGGAGGCATGATCTGCCCTTAACAAAGCCGAACTAGGGTCCAGTGTTTTGAGGTCCCCAATGTCCCTGTTTATGAGATCCATGATGATGCGCTCCATAGCTTTGCAGACCAAGCTAGTCAGGCTTATAGGGCGATAGTTCCCGGGATCCATTGTGGCTCCACCTTTGTGGAGTGGAATAACCATTGCTGTGCGCCACTCTGTGGGCACGTAGCCTGTGGAGAGGCTGAGTTTAAACAGTGTGTTTAGGTGAGGGGTTAGTTCATCTTTGAGCTCGTGTAAGATGCTGCCTGGGACACCGTCCAGTCCCATTGATGCATTGTTTTTGGCTTTGGGGAGGGTTGTTTTAACCTGAGTGTCTGTGATTTCAGGGGCACTACATTCTTCTGGTATAGTTAGGGGCCCTTTTGGGGGTGAGAGGGGGTGAAGCTTGCACTGAACCTGTCTGCCAGAATGTTGGCTATATCAGTCGGTTCAGTGTATTTTGTGCCATTCTGCACTAACTCCGAGCAGATCTGAGAATTGCCACTTAGATTCTTGACATAGCTAAAGAATGCCTTGTGGTTATCTTTGGAATCCATGGCAATTTTTCTTTCGAAGCTAACCTTGGATGATTTTATGAGGGAACGTAGTTTCTTGCTGATACTGATCAGGGATGTCTTCCCTTCTTGGGATTTTACTTTTTTCTGTACTAGTTTCCTCCTTCTATTGTATAGCTTGTTTGTGGCAGGGGTCCACCAGACTGGTTTCCTTTTCTTGGAGGAGTGAGTCTTGGTTTTGTTTGGGATAGCATGATCCATGCATTCTTGTAGGTGCCCGTAGAGTGCATTAGTAAAGGATTTTGCAGCTTGGACAGCATTATCCTTTAGCATGGGGCTTTGAAACTTCTTACCTCGGTCTTAAGTAATGTGAAGTTTGCTTTTGAAAAGTTTTTCACGGTGGTTTCTTTGACAAGGGGAGGTGGCGGAATGTGGATATCCAGAGTGATTAGTTTATGGTCAGATCTAACCAGCGAGGGGTTGACCTCCAGTGTGGAACACCGGTCGCCCATGTTGGTGATGACCAGGTCCAATATGTTGTCTCCTCTGGTGGTGGTGTTGACCAGCTGATCCACGGTGTTTGAATTTATAAATTCTAGGAAATGTTGGGCAAGGGAGTTTGTTCTTGAGTAGTTCTCCCAGTTAATGCTTGGGTAATTGAAATCACCCAATATCAGGGTGTTTGGTAGGACCTTTATGTTCCCCAGTGTTTCCAGGAATGTGGAGTGGGGGTCCTGGGACATGGTGGGTGATCTGTAGCAAGCTATAACTTGAATAGCAGTTTTGCCCATTGTTAGTTGCAGTGGATGATTTCTGAAGCAGCGTGCTGTGCCACTAACCTGGAGGTGTGGGTATTCTTGATGAATATGGATACTCCTCCACCTTTTGTATTTCGGTCTGGGTTTTGTGGCCAAAATGTATGGTATGAGTTGTAACCTGGTAGTGCTGGGTTGCTATCTGGAGCCTTAAACCAGGTTTCTGTTACTGCACATATATCTATTTTCTCCATACTGGGGAGTGCCTTGAGTGCATGCATTTCGAGGTTTAGACTTCTGGCATTGAGTGGCATTACCCTCTGTTTTTTGTTACTTGTGCTATTTACGGTGGTGGGTTTGTCTTTTGAGCCTTGCCTAAAAAAGGCACTATGGGGTGGCAAGAGCCTTGGCCAGTATTCGAAAGCCTAAGGGTGACAGGTGCAAGCCATCTCTAGCAAAGCAGCGTGGCTTGTCGAGCATGTCATCCCAGGCTGACAGACACTGGATCCCCTTTGAATGACACCAGAAGCTTAGACAATTGTTGAAATTGATCATTTTTTCTCTATAGTGTGGTATCATTCGTGGTGAGGGCAGGATGCTACTCAGGGTCAGGGTCATACCGGCCTGGGCTACGTGATCAGAGAGCTCCTCCATGTCTCTTTTCATGTAGTCCAGGGAGGTACAGCTCAGGTCATTCACACCAACATGGACAATGACAGTCATATTTGTACTTGTTCTGGACTGATCTGAGTGCTTGTGTTATGTGGCGGATCCTGGCACCCGACAGGTAGCTAACAGTAACCTTCTCCTTGTTCAGCTTAGTGAGTGGGACTTCAGTGTGCCTGGCTATAGAGTCACCTATTACTAGAGTGTTGTGTATGTTATTTTGCCTTAAGGGCTGTGATTGCATGGCACACTGGTTTTGTAAAGTATGTGTTTCATGGTTTGTGTTGGGGGGTGGAGGTTGCTTAGATGTCTGCTTTGGAGGTCTCTATTGCTTTTGCAGAATTTTATTTAGAGCCTCCGAGTATGTTTTCGCGTATTTATGTGTGTTTTTTGCCAGTGCTGGTTTCATAGGTCTATGTGAGACTAGAGGTGTAATGCAAGTAATTCCCTTCTCCTCTTGACTGCCTGGTCCAGTCTTGGGTTGAGAGAGCTTAGCTTCCAGTTTGGCTGTATAATTGCATCTCTCACATGTATTAGTGTTTGGTGGAAGGAGGATAGGGTTGTCTGTGTACATGAGGCAATTGTAACATTGCCTCGAAATGCCCAAATTCACCAGTTGGACCGGTGAGTACACCTGACACTGCCCTTTGGACATGCCTGGATAGGAACAGTGAACTGTTTTACTGATTGGCTGGTAAGGTCGAATAGAGAGCCTTTTCCTTCTCTACAGTATGGGGGGGGGGTTTAGTGGGGGATTGTCAAAGAGAAGCAGGTTTATCAGATAAAGGAGGCTTCTGGGCCACAGAAATATGAGAAGCCTTAGCAGAGGGAGACTGCCTCCCACCCTTCCTGCCTTAGAGGCCTATTGGGGTTGACTGCGAAGAAAAGCAGAGCTAGAAGTAAATTAAAAAATAAAAACAAAAATAACTCCAATGGGGCACTTTTCTGGTGTTACTAAGAATTCAGTAAAGCAACAAAATGTTCAAACCAACTGGCAACAATAGCATTTGAACTGGCAGCAAAAGAAGTTTATGATAGTTGTGTCTTTATATCCCTTTTTATGCCCTATCTCCCATGTGGGTAGCAGAAATGTGATGTACTGCACAAACAAGATCAGTTTTAAGCTAATCTATACTAGCCAGGAGATGGGTGCCAGGGTCAGGACATCCCTTCTTTAGAAAGACTACAACACTGATATAGAAGGACATCAACTGGTTCACGAAATTGGGTCTGGCAGTTAGACTAAGGCTCTTACCCCCTTTACATAAGGTACAGGGGGTTTGACGCTGAAAAGCCCCATAACCAGGTGAGACATTTTTTTTACACACACATGCAAACATACTGCTGTTAAATGCTGTTTGCTCAAACAGATGCCGTTAAATGCTGGTTGTCCCTGATTTGTTCTTATACATCCTATTATGCACAGACTTCTTTTTGCTGCACTTTAGCCCAGTTTCATTGTCTAAAAGCAGGAAGCAGCAGGAAGTGATGTGGGCAATTTTTTTTGATACTTAAAGCGACAGTACATGTTTGCAGGAAAACTTTTTTTTTTATTCTTAAAGTGACAGTATGCTGTCACTCAGAAATGTAAGAAAACGTTTATTAATGTAATGTGTTAGCCGTGTCATCTGGCCAGAAAATGTGCCTAGTGCTAGATCAGGTCCTGTGAGAATATGATATAATCTATCACCACATACCTAACTAATATGCAGATTTCCAGACTAAAGCATTTAGTTCCAAATTGACAAATATTCGCTGGTCTGTACTTATAACAAAAACACATCTGGTCCCACACAGTGACATGATTATATATGTCCTTACTAGCTCAGGTTTAGATAGCTGATATGCAAGCAATAATGCCTAAAGGGTGGACATTAGTGGGAAACAATGGACTGTTTGGGTTGTTAGGATGCCTGACACTGCAGGTTGAGAGCCTGTCGACCTCTGGAAGATCCGTGATTTCCCTTATGACACCAATCATGGATGACATAATTGTGCTTATAGAATGGGCTATCTGTAAAATTGGTTTGAAATTGTTTACTTATTAGTATATACATTTTAATGTATTTTTTTATATTAAATTATTAAATGGTTCCACTGTACTGTGTTATGCCTAATAGTTATTGTAGGATATGCAGTTGTTACTGGAGGATATATTTACATTCAATATACATATATATATATATATATATATATATACACACATAATGTAAGGACACACACACACACACACACACACACACACACACACACACACACACACACACACACACACACACACACACTCTAACAGGTGCACACACATATACAAAAAGTCAGATGCATACCCATTCATGCATACCCACACATGCACAGAAGCTCACATATGCCCATAAACACACACATGTGCCCAGCAGTTGCAGCAAATTTCCTGATTGTCTACACCTTAAATGTCTCATTGTGATCAAATAATTGAAACCAAAAAAACACATACAGGATAAAGCAATGCATCTCCCCCAGTACAGCTGTCTGTAATTTTATAGAATGCCTCTGATTGTACCTCATTTTTTTTTTGGTGTGCCCCTTGAAAATGCCTAGAGCTGGTCAATAAATTCCTCCATTATAATGTCATATTTCTTATTGTTCAGAAAAAAAAACATGCTGATGAAAAACATCTTGCTCTATTAACTTTTTAAGTGACTTAAAAATGATGTTTAAAATGTTTCTGATCTCTCTCTTTCACTCCCACATGCACTCACTTAAATTCACTCACTCACTCACTCACTCACTCACTCACTCACTCACTCACTCACTCACTCACTCACTCACTCACTCTCACATACAAGCATATACATATGCTGTCACTATGTCTCTCTCTCTCACACACACACACACACACACACACACACACACACACACACACACACACACACACACACACACAAAACTGCATTACATTTGCTTTATTTTTCCTTCCTTGCTAAATGCAGCTTTTTAAGCCATGTCTAGAGAAGGGAAAATAAAACAAGTCCTAGTTACTGTGTTTCAGTTATTATCATTAGTTTTATATGCTCTATTATTTATTCATTTATTTTTTATACTTGCTAAACATTTGCATGTAGGAGCATAAACACCATGGTGGCAGTTTCACTTTTTAGGATCATAGGATCATAGAAAGTTACTAGGCTGCTGGCCCTGAAGCCCTTACAAGCCTAGCCAAGAATTTAGCCCAAGTTCTGACAACTCAGCACTCAATGCCCCTGTCCAGCAGGGACACAGGTGGAAACCCAGGGGTGTATTTTCTGTTCCCTATCTAGTTATCCAGGTTGCGCTTAAAAAGGGTTAATGAGGTACTCTGTTTGACATGGAGAAGGAGCTTCTGTGACACAAATCTGTCCTACCAACAAGTCCTATTGATGTCACAGACCAGGTTGAGGATGCACATGCAGGTTAACCGAATGGAGCTTGACTTACAGATATGCAGCAGTCCCATCAAAGTGGGTTCTGAGATTGCATTGTATGCCAGACAGAGGTCCCTTCTGAGGAGTCTGCGTGAGACTGAGTAGAGGAACAGGGCTTTTAATTTATTTGTGTAAGGTAGATGTTTGAGGCCCTGGATTCTCTTGGTGAGGAACCCCTGTGGCCTCTCCAGCTGCTGCATGTGCTTTGTGAGGTACATGCAGAAAGGAGCATTGTGCTCAGTAATGAGTCTTATAAGTGAGGAATACAGGGATGTTATGACCTCATTGTCCATGGATGAGATACCCTTACTAATGAGGTGGGCCATGTAGAAAGCTTTACATACAATGGAGGCAATGTGGTGGTCAAAAGTCAGTTTGCTATCAACCTGGTTGCCCAAGTCCCTCATGACTGATTGCGTGCTTAGGACCTTTTTATTAATGTGATCATTTATGGGGACATCACTCTCCCCAAAGGGGATGATAATGCATTTTTGGCATTCAGTTTGAGGCCATGTTTCTGCAACCAGTCATTTGCTTGGGTGAGACCCTCTTGCAGGATGTCCATATCACTAGGGGAATTGATGACAGCGCCCAACTTGCAGTCATCTGTAAACTTGGTCAGTCATAGCCAACTGGTTTTTGCCTGCACCTTAGAAAAGTATATCCCAAACAACAGAGGCCCCAAGATCAATCCCTGGGATACACCGCTCATTACAGGCCTACTGCTTGAGGTGGCTTCCACTATTTTGACTAGGTGGGTTCTATCAGTGAGCTAGTTTGCTACCCATCTGGTAACATACAGATTGATGCCTAGTTGAGAGAGTTTATCTATTATACCAGAGTAAGGAATAATATCCAAAGCTTTGGCCAGGTCAAGGTAGAGGTTATGCACTGTCTTTCCCTCATCCATGGCTTTGGTGACTGTCTCAGAAAAGTCAATCAAATTTAACAAGCATGACCTCCCCTTGACTAAACCAAACTGTGTGGGATCATGTGTTTGGAGGTTGCCAATGTCCTTGTTAATAAGGTCCATGATAATCCATTCTATGGCCTTGCAGATCAGGCTAGTTAGGCCGATGGGTCTATAATTTCCTGGATTGGTGGACACTCCCCTTTTGTGCGAAGGGATGACAATGGCTGTCCTCCAATTGGCTGGGACAAATCTGGTACTCAGGCTTTGGCTGAATAAGGTGCCTAATGCTGCTACGAGTTCCTGCCTAACTTCATGTAGGATGCAACCTGGGATTTTATCAGGTCCCATGGAGGCTGTGCTTTTTGCCTTTGATAGGGCAGTGATGACTTGCTCCTTAGAGGTAAGAGGAGGGGGCAGGTGCTGGGATTGTCCTGATTTACTGATGGGGGAACAGTAGGGTTGCCACCTTTTCAAATGGCCAAAGTGGGACATTTTCGGTAGAAACATCAGATTTTACAGGCCGACACATACCCACAGTCAGTACAAAGGACAGAACTTAACTTTTTTGCCTAAATAAAAGCTTATTCTTGTAGCATTTTAGTTGCTTATTCTGTTTCTTGTAACATTTAGGTATTTTAGATACAGAATAACTGTTTTATGCAACTATTACATAAAATATGGGGCATAATTATGTCCTACAATCTCAGGACATTTGCCATGTTTAATATTTTTTGTCAGGACACAACTGCCCAAAGAGGGACTGTCCCTCGCAAAGTGGGACAGGTGGTAACCCTAGGGAACAGCAAGGTGAAGTTTTCATTGAACCTGTCTGCCATACTTCTCAATCCCTTAGAGCAAAAAATCTGGACAAAGCCTAAAATGATGGGGGGACAAATAGGGACAGATTTTAAATATTGTTCTTGCAAACTTAGAAAGTTGGTATAATAATAGGTTTTGCATTTGCATGAATTTTCTGAAGGATGTGGAGTCTTAAACTCAAATGTTTGTCATTATTTAATGACTTCAGTCATCAGCTATTTGCCAAAAAAGTACAGATTTTAGGAGGAACACACCAAAAATATGAGGCAAAAATCTGGACATTCTGTGAAAATCTGTATAGCAATATCTACAGCATTTGTGTATTTGGTGTCCTTGACAATCAGTTTTGAGCAGATCTGAGTGCTTCCTTTCTGACTGGGACATATGTCAAAAAGGCCCTATGATTGTCTTTAGTAGATGTGGCCAGTTTGGACTCGATGTTTGCTTTGGAGGATTTCAGTAGTGCTCTTATTTGCCTATTCAGTCTAAGGACAGATTGCTTCCAATTAGGGACCTGCTCCTTCTTGGTCCTGGACAGCAAATTTTTTCCTTTTATTATAGAGTTTATTTATTGCAGATGTCCACCAGACAGATTTAGTCTTCCTTGAGGAGGAGGATTTTGTACTGTCGGGTATTCTTTATTCCATGCAGCTATGAAAATGTTTGTATAGTACTTTGGTGTAGGTTTGCACATATGTGCCATTTCCTACGGAGGCAATGGGGCTATAAAGCTGTTTACACCTTCCCTCAGGAGGTTGTAATCAGCTTTGGTTAGTGCTTTAGAGGGGTTAATATGAAGCCACAAAGCTGTTGATTTGATGCAGGGCTCTTCTTGTATATTAATAGCCTGTTAAAGAATGTCTGTTCTCCACTAGGGTGTTTTACACGTGACACACCCATTTTCTAAAGAATAGCATTTACTTACTAGCTTTTCTTCCACATCAGTGATGTAATATACTCACACAGAAATTTTAGAATCTTCTGAAATGTCCACGCTCACTCAAAACTAAAATGTACATTCTTCTGCATAGAAAGTAGACACACCACTTACCACAGTTCTTAGAACACAGTACCTGTATTGTGTAGTATTCTACAAGCTGTAATATTTTGCTAAGTAACTTTATTATTCTAGTCAAGAAGTTCTTTCTGTAAGCATTGTGGTAAAAGCAACTATCTTCAATTCTATTAAGTAATCAAGAAATAATCAAAACTAATAAATTTGTCAACAAGAATTATATTAAAAAAATCGTAGGTAGAATACCATTACAGTATTAAAATGAATTGGGAATAATACACTTTAAATCCAACATATATGAATCTTAACATTTTACTTAAGAACAAAAGTCAATTATGAACAATTAGTTTCAAAATAAAGAAAACAATCATAGAATCCAAATCATACTAAGTGTTAAAGAATCAAAAAATCAACAAACGATTGAAAAACTTGGGTTCAGGAGATATACTCTAGAACCCAGTCCAAGTTCAAAACTTATATTCTGATAGGTAATTTTCATTTAATTGCAGTCTTTTTTTCAGATAAAAGCAACAATGCAATCCACATAGAAAGAGAGAATAACTCACTGCCTGTAAAGAAGTGTCATATATACAGTGATTAGATGCAACTAGCTTAATAAATGTCATTTATTTGAAAAGCTTTGCAATAACAGAAACATATCAAAGGAAACATGTGTCAGTGCCTTTAGCATATGTATTCTGCAGTGTGTGAAAAGCAATTCAATGAAGTGCAAGTAAAAATTTAATACAATTTAAAAAATATTGCTATACATTTATGATATTGCTGCAATTAATTTTTTTGTCCCTAGGCCTTCACTAATCATGGCAGTTATCTAACAATACAAACCGGACAATAACATACAAATAAATAAATAACTCAATAATGAAAACAATGCTATTAATATTCATTACTGCCTGCACCTAAAAGTGGCAAACATTCATTTTATAAAGCAGTTATAAAAAATTATTTTCTTGCTGTATTCTTGAGATACAATTCAATAAGAACCATCGCAGTGATTTTAATTTGTTGGAAAGTCAAACCGATAAAAGAATTTAAAATAAATGTTTCTGCTGGGGAACAAGCCCTCTCCCCTCCCCAACCCATCCACCTCCCATGTGTGAACAAGACTCACCTCCTGATGATATATATCTGTATCTATCAATCAATCTATATATATATATATATATATATATATATATATATATATATATATATATATATATGTGTGTGTGTGTGTGTGTGTGTGTGTGTGTGTGTATATATACACACACGTATATATATATATATATATATATATATATATATATATATATATATATGTGTTGTGTTGTGTCTTTCAGCTTTTCCCGGTTAGGGGTCGCCACAGCGGAACTCCGGTCCGCTAATGATTGGCAGTAGATTTTTACATGCTGGCTTGCCGGGCCTAACGCACAACCTTCAACGAAGGAACGCCCATTCACGCATGTCGCCACACAGAAGACGGTCTAACTGAGAATTGAACAGACAACGTTTAACTGTGAGGCGACAATGCTACCGCAGCACCACCACATACATTCAATAGATGGATAAAAATGGAGGAACTTGAAAAGAACAGAAACAGGTCACTCTCATTGCTGGGGCATCTGTTTTTGCAACAACAGTAATCTTCTATGGAGAGCAGCATTAAGTAGCATTGATTAATTAATTAATCAACCTTACCAGGGTAAGGTGGTCCACACAGCCTATATGGACCTTGCCAAGGCCTTTGACACTATCCCCCACTCTGGAATCATAGATAAACTTACTAAGTTGGGCATTAATCATATGTCACTCAATGGGTTGTCAACTGGCAGAACCCACACTGTAAAAGTAGCTAACTCAAAATCCATCTCCAGACAAGTGACAAGTGGAGTACCTCAGGGTTCAGTCCTGGGACCGCTTTTTTTTGGCATCTACTTTTCTGAAGTACAGGCCAAAACTAAGGGACTCTGGCTAACAAATTTGCAGATGACTGCAAACTGGGAGCCATTATTGAATCCCCAAATTATGTGGATATTCTACAAACGGGCCTTACAGTAACATATGCTTGGTACCAAAGCCATGGGCTCAAGCTCAATGCCAAGAAATGTATAGTTATCCCCTTTGGGAAAAAACATGTACCCGTGAATTACCACATAGGTGGCAGTACACTAAACACCAAAAGTGTGATAAGAGACTTAGGGACACAGGTGGACAGTGGTCTCACTTTCGATAACCAAATTGCCACAACAGTCAGGAAATCCTTCTATGTGGCACACCTCATCACTAAGGGCTTTTCATCCAGAAAAAAGGAGGTCATTGTCCCACTGTACTCATCCCTCATTAGACCCATTATAGAATACAATGCCCCATTTGGTATGTACCTCTCAAGACATCTGCAACAACTGGAAAGGCCGCAGAAATGCCTCACTAAAAGAATCACAGGCCTAAAGCAGATGCCCTATGCTGACCATCTAAATAAACTCCACCTATACTCTGTCACATATCGTCTACTCAGAGGTGATCTCTGCTTAACATACAAGGCCATGTCAAACCCAGAGCTGTTGGACATGCTACACTTAAAGAAATCCCAATCCCTCAGAGACACGCTCCAGCGATCTAAACCTTGTCATCACAATGAACAAAACATGCTAGAGGGTTAGGTTCCTGACCCAGAGACTCCCCATACTCTGGAACAGACTGCCCACACATGTCAAGCAAAGTGCCTCTTTGGCCCTCTTCAAAAGGAACCTTAATGATTGGATGGGAGATAGGAATTTCACCCCAGGGATCATGTCAGTCATCCTGCTAGACAGGGGTCCAGGGAAGTAAATGCTGTGGGAAGAAATAGCCAGAGAATTCTTAAGTCTAGGCTTGTATAGGCCCTAGGGCCGATAGTCTAGTACCAACCTATGAACCTATGAACCTATAAAATACTTCTCCACTCCTCAGGCAACCTCTCACTTTCCAAGATTTCATTAAATAATCTGGTTAAAAACTCCACTGCCGTCTCTCCTAAACACCTCCATGCTTCCACAGGTAAGTCATCTTGACCAACAGCCTTTCCATTCTTCATCCTCTTTATAGCTGTCCTTACTTCCTCCTTGCAAATCCTCTGCAGTACCTGATTCACTATCCCCACATCATCCAACATTCTTTCTTTCTTTCTCATTCTCTTCATTCATCAGCCCCTCAAAGTACACTTTCCATCTGCTCAGCACACTCTTCTCACTTATAAGTATGTTTTACTCATTATACTTTATCACCCTTACCTGCTGCACATCTTTCCCAGTTTGGTCCCTCTGTCTAGCCAATCTGTACAGGTCCTTTTGTATCTCCTTAGTATCCAACCTTTCATACAACTTTCCATATGCCTTATCCTTAGCCTTCATCACCTCTCTCTTCACCATATGCCTCATCTCCTTATACTCCTGTCTACTTTCTTCATCTCTCTAACAATCCCACTTCTTTTTACCTAACTTCTTTCTCTGTGTACTCTCCTGTACTTCCTTGTTACACCACCAGATCTCCTTGTCCTCTGTCCTCTGTCCAGATGTCACACCAAGCACCATTCTAGCTGTCTCCCTTATCAGCTCTGCTGTAGTTACCCCAGCTATTCGGTAACTTTTCACTACCATGCATGCCTGTCTTAACTCTTCCATGAACTCCACCTATCCAAATATTATTCTTAAAATTTCTATTTCTTCTTCATTAAAATTAATACCTTCTAGCTCATCTAATGATCTAAATCCTTTACTTTTTTCTTATTTATGCTTAAACCAAACATTTTTAAGTACTTATTTAATTCCTTAATTCCTTTTTCCATCCATTTCCTGTCCTTAATAACTAAAGGTTAAGGTCAAGTCAATACTTCAGCTTCTACTTTTTTATTTATTTATAATACCATCTATTACTTTTCTTAAAACCCATAATAAATATTGGCTACCTTTTCCTTTTTTCCAAAAATAGCAGGCTCCATCAATCTATCCATACCTTTTGCTAATCTTTTTCATATTATTCTCATAAATATTTTATAATCTGTATTATTTAATACCATTGGTCTCCAATTCCTAATATCCTCTTTCTTGCCTTTCTTCCATATAAATTTCATGGCACCTCTACAAATCTCTTGTTCATGTATCCCCTTTTTAGCTATGCATTTAAAACCTTTACAAAATATACTTTTTCCTAATTTTCATATTATAATACATATGATACTCAATTCCATCCAAACTCAGTGCCTTTTCCATAGCCAATCTTTTAAAATTTTATGAACTTCTCCTATGTTTATATTTCTTTTCATAGTCTCATTCTCATCTTTACTTAACTTATTTACTTTCCTTATTTGCTTCTCTTTTATCTCTGTCTTCTTAAATTTATTTTATATATATTACTTCAAATATTTATTTTTGTGTATTCACCTTTTTTCCTTCACTGGTTTCCAATTCTCTTATTACTTGCTCATTTTCTTTCACCATTTTATTCAAATACTGAGCTATTTCTTCTTTTTTAACTTGTTAAAAGTACTTAAGATAAGATTTTCTTAATCTTCTCTTGATTCTTTCATACATTTTTTTCTCCTTTTCATAGAAGTTTTTTATTACCTCTTATTATTTCTCTGAATAATGTTTGACTTAAAAGCTTATATTTTTGTTTTTCTTTTCTTCTTTTCATCATTTGACATTCTAAAAAAACACCTTTTATACTTCCTTTTAAAACGTAACCACCAATCAGTCCAATTTTTATAAAACATTCTCATTTCTACATGATCGTCCCATAATTGATCAAGTTCTTTATCCTTTTCATTCAATCTTTTAATACCTTTACTTATCTGTATGTATTCATCTTTTTCTTTTATTTTTATCCATATAGCCAAATGGTCTGAAAAAAACATTTCTTTTATTCCTTTTTTATAATATTCATGGTATTATATTTTATAAAATAATCACTTTCTGTCATAATTTCACTTCTTTTGTATGCCCAGTGTATATTATCCTATATATAACTTCTCACTGTTCATTATTTTGTATACTGTTTTGACATCATTCCCTTCTTTCTTTCTTTTCATTAAATCACAATTAAAATCTCCCACCAATATTATTTCCATATTTATCCCTATGTAATTAAATTTTTTTAAAACATTTCCTCTATTAATTTTTTGTAACATATGCTTATATTGCAATAATTCTCTATACATCCTTGATATGTCTTATATCTAATACTGTTATTCTACCTAACTGTACTATAGATTTTTACTGTTTCATTACATAATACAGAATTTTTTCAACATGTATATCTTCCTATATCCCATACAATATTCCCAATCCATAAGTTTTCCATCTGCTTTCTGTCATCTTCTATTAAAATTCTTGTATCTTGCAAAGTAAGTATATGCATATGATGTAACATACACCATTCCAGAACACCTAGCCTTCTTTTAACATGTGTATACTATTCACATTTAGTGATAAGACTCTCAAGTTCTTCTAGATATATTCTCTTTCCATCTTTCTCCTTATCTTTCTTTTTATTTTCTTTTGTAATCACATTTTTGAATTTTTTCCTGTCTCTCATTCTTTTCCCTACTGAATTTTAGCCCCTCACTATTTCCCAGTTACTTTCTCTTCACTTGTTTCCAGCACTAATTCCTCTCCTTCACCATTTTGATTTTCTTTGTATTTTAAGTTTTTAATTTTTGTATATTTTTTATCTTCATTTCCCACTATTTCTACTACTTCATGCACACATTCTTTTGTCTGTTATTTTTGTTCAATCTGTAACTGTTTATCACAGTTATTTAATTTGTGTCCTGTTTCCCACATTTTTACAGACTGATTTTTCTTTGCTTCATGTGCCACTTTTTTGCAAACAAAACATTTCTTCTTATCACCGTTACTTATTAAATTGCCATTATTTCCAAAAAAAAAAGTTTTTGGCTGTCTCTCATATATTACATAACATCTATTTCCTTCAACAGTTATTAATGCATCCTCATCCACCCCTATTTGAAACTGGACATTAATTAAGCAATAACCCACACCTGGGTGTGGGTAATGCTGGATTTACCCACGGTTGGTGTGGTTTGGTCACGAGGGCGAAGCCCGAGTTGCCAAACAAAGACAGCCGTGGGGAAATACAGCATTACCCACACCCAGAAGTGGGTTATTGCTATTATACAATGACATTATTTAGGAAAAAAAATACTTACTTTTCTTAAATAATGGCATTGTATAATGCCTCCTTGCTGCCCTTCCGCAGCTGTCCAGTATTCTGCAGCAGTTCTGATATACTGCGCATGTTTATGGTTACGCAGTACATCAGAACTGTGTGTGGAAGCAACGGAGAAATGAAGATCTCCGTTGCTTTTTTTAAAGATATCTCACTATGCTAAACTCATTTAACATAGCAAGATAACAGCAATAGAGCTCTTCCGTTCTCGGTTGCTGTCCAACAACGGGCGACCAAACTTTTTTCCATTAGTATAAGTCTGATTTACAATGTGCATGCTGACCAATTAGCATGCATGTTTTGGAATATTAATGGGGGGGGGGTTGTTGTATAATTATTTTTTTTAGTCTCTCTATTAAACGTTTGTACCAGATAAGAGTTCTATATTTATTATACTTGGAAGGTGTACAATGTTATCTTTTTCTATCTTCAAAATAACCCCACAATCTCTTCCTCAGTCCATAATCCTCTATCATCATACATTTTCATAGTGTCTAATACTTCTTTGCATGTAGTTTTAAACTGTCTTTTAATGCATCCTCATCCACCCCCATTTGAAACTGTACTTTATTATTTTTTTTAGTCTCTCTATTAAACGTTTGTACCAGATAAGATTTCTATGTGATACAGCCTTTCTTTTTTTTAAACCTTCAAAAAATTCTCAATACATTGTCCAGTTTCAAATATAATGTCACAAAAAGTCTTTCTATTAAGGTGAGTAAAAGCTCTTACCTCATTAGCTGGTATTCCTAATGCTGCTATAACTGTGCACCGTACCTTGTACCTTTCGAACTCTGTTTCTTTTTTACTACATAAACATATAAAGTTTCTTCCTTCCAACACTTCTCTTCCTCCCTCTTCTTCTTTTACTTGTTTTTTTCCTTATTTCAATGCCATGGCATACGATTTTTTACCTTCTGTAATTTCTTTCCCTTCCTTCTTCTGGTTATTGTCCATAACTTCTCCCCAAGATACCACTGCGTCACTCTCAACTTCACTTTGTTAAATCATTTCTTTAAGGTAATCATCCTACAACCTTCCTGACTGGAGGGTTGTAACAATACACTTTGAATTGCAACTTCTGACTCAAACAAGTTTTGCTGAAATAAATCTTCCAAATCTTTTTCATACCCTTCCAACTTATCCACTTGTTTTTTCACCACTTCAGTTGCCTTTTCTACCACATCTAATACACCGACATCTTCACTAAACACCTTCTTAACTTCTGACTCCTTCTCAAACATAATTACAGTCTCATCTGTTCAGTTATCAGCAACCAAATTCACAGTATCTCCATTTGAACCTCCATTCTTTCAGTTAACAACTTTCTTCATCACCAGGCTGCCTTTGCACCTGGAACAGAAGACGGGAAGTACAGCTGTGAATAGTGTCCCCATAGACTAATGACCAGGGGTGGGTTCCTAATGCCCTGGCAAAATTTCCACTAGTAGTATAAATACTACTTTGGGTCTCCCCTGAAAAGAGGCTACTAGCCCAGTCAGACTAACCCGTTCAACAAAATGATAAATAAAAAAAAAATAAAATAAATTAAAATTTTTCAGTTAATGAGTTTAGTTCTATCCAGTAATTATATACTGCGATTAATTTGCTTACTTTCCTCTTATTAGTAGAAATGTCCTTATGACACGCAACAGTGACAATGTTTATAAATTCTGCAAATAAAGATGCAATCTCATTTTTTTCTAGTCTTTTGTAGTTGTTTTCCTGGCCATTGTTAATATGTTCCAAAGAAGTGGGACCATTACCCTATGGGTGGATGAAGTCTGAACTCTTGTGCTTCGACTGCCTGAGCTTCAACTCACCAATGATCCAAGTTCTTCCATAGGAAATCATTTTCAGTAAGCTGTACTGGAAGTGATTCTCTTTTGGGAGGAATTTCCCCCTTTTCTCGAGTAGGTGTGACCTTGGAATTTGTATATATAAGTAGTGCAAGCTTGCTTCTAACATCTGGGGTGAAGGGGGGCTTGCCCCCTGCAAAAAAACTTTAAAAAGTATTTTTCTGCATGATGTTTTTGGAAAATGTAGTTCAGGGATTCTGAATCCTTGGTGCAATAATTTGCATCCACACATAATGGAAGCAAGTTGGAATTAAGAATTGGGTACACATCTGGGAGTTGCAGCATTAAACAACACCAAAAGTTTAGTTAATATGAATGTATCAAGTCACAACACTTTCAGGAAACATTGAATTTTTCAGTCCAAAAGGTTGCAGAATTTTGCAGTCATACATCATATGCTGACAAATCTGCTTTGATTAATGGTTTGGACCTCCAGCAACGAATACCTTCCTTTTAGAATAAAATTTAAAATCTCTGTGGAGTGGTAAATGATCTATGTGAACATTTCCAAAAGAATAATCTCCAAAATAAAGGTGTATTTTTGAGGACATTAAAATAATTTTGTATTTATTGCACTGAAAGCTGAGCCATTGATTTGGAGAGCAAATTCCTATAGAAAACGTTTTCACCAAATTTATAGTATTTTATAATTTTATAATTGTTTTCATAATTATGATTTTCCTAGCTATTTGTTTTGGAATTGTTTAGAGAATCAAGAATGGGTGTACATCCTCTGTTAATTATATCTTATATTAATTCAACTTTAGAGATGAAGAACTGCATATTGATTTGTACTGGAAGCCCATTTCCCATACCAGAATCTTATCTATCCATTGAATACTCTGTGTTAAGCACTGTATTGTCTTGCAGCATTCAGTTCCAAAAACTCAAAAGCTTAGTAGTTTTTAAAGCTCATGTTCTATGCATACTTGTAGAAGTGCTGTAGGGAATAATCTGAACCATCATGCCTTATCTATTAGTATTTATATGTAAATAATTGTGTGTAAAGCTCATTGTAAATGGAACTGAGCCAGAAGGTATAGCAAACCTACTGGCTAACAAACTCAGCTCCAACTTTACCCCTCTCTCCTGATCAACCTTCTCTCAGGAAATGCCATCAAATATAACTCCCCCTGTTATCGCTGGGGAACAAGTCCTAAATGTTCGCGCTAAGGCCAAGAACACTGCATCAATGGGACTAGACAATATCCCAGGATGTGTTCTAAATAGCGTGAAACATGATATTTCAGGCCGTCTGGAATTGCTATTTAACTGTAGCTAACAAACAGGCTTCATGCCTCATGAATGGAGAACAGAATCCTTCTGCACAAAGGTGGGTCATCTACAAACCCTGGGAACTACAGACCTATAAGTCTCACTAGTCTCATATACAAAGCCATGGAAAGAATTATCATGGACATGCTCAAAAATGACAAAGGAAACATCCAGACATTGTACCCAACCCAATATGGTTTCATCAAGGGCGGATCATTCCTACTCAACGTGGCGGACTTCTGGAGTAGGGCACCAAAGCAATGGATGAGGGCAAAAGGGTTCAGACTGTGTACCTTGACCTGGCCTAGACATTTGACATGATATTCCACCAGGGCATTGTTGACAAATTTAAGAGGTACCAACTCTTATGTCACCTGGTGGATAGCCAGCTGGATCAGAGACAGGACCCGAGAAGTTAGAATTGGGGAGTCCACCTCTACAAAGAAGCCATTCACAAGCAAAGTCCCTCAGAGATCGGTCCTGTGACCACTCCTTTTTGGCATTTAGTTCTCTGAAGTCAAGGCCAATGTTAATGGCCCTTGGCTGACTAAATTTGCAGATGATTACAAATTAGGAACTGTCTTTAAATCACCCACTGACACAAATGTTCTCCAGGAAGGGCTGATACAGACAAGCAACTAGTTCAAGAGCCATGGACTAAAACTAAATGCCAAGATATGCATAATAGTATCCTTCATAAAGTCATTCACTCCTGGGAACTATCATAGTGACAACAGAGCCCTAAGAGTTGACCCAGTAGTCAGGGGCTTGGAGACACACATAGTAAGATAGCCTTTGACCATCCTGTGTCTACAGTAGTGACGAATCATTATATGTTGTGCAATTTATAAACAATTGTATGGCATCTAGGTCCAAGGAAGTCATCGCTCCACTGTATTCCACTGTATTCTGCATTCATTAGACCTGACATTGAGTAGAATGCCACCTTTGGTATGTAACTAACCAGGCATATCAAACAATTGGAATGTCCACAAACGTTCTTCACTAATAGAATACAGGGCATAAGTAACATGTCCTGTACAGACTGCCTCAAGGTCCTATCCCTGTATTCTGTCTCCTACAGGTTGTTGAGGGGAAATCTATTCCTGGCATACAAGGCATTGTCAAACCCCACTCTGATGGACCTCCTGCATATCTGCAAAACAAACAGCACCAGAATCACCCATTCTAAAGATTTAAACCTTGCCTGTGATATAAATAGGACGTCCTAGAGTCCCAGACACTACCCCTTTTCTGGAACAGGCTCCTCATCCTTGTGAAGCAGAGATCCACAGTAACCCATTTCAAGTTTAAATGGGACAACTGAATAAGGAACAGGAAATTCATCCTTTGCTTGGCTCCTATGTCTCTAATGGACATGTTCAACCTGCAAAGGTTTCATCACCCAGGCCCATGCTTGCACTTATCAAGGATATCAGAACTTGCCAGAGATTTGGAATGCATGGCTAGGCTTAAAAAGGCCCTTGCAGTCATTAGCCTAGTAAACACCTATAAACCTATGTTTTAATATCAAACAGCAGTGGTGATAAGGATTCACCCTGGAATATCCCCCTTTGAATTTTTATCCCCGGGATAATAATTTGACTTTTATCGTGGCTTAGCTGGAAAGTGGTTTTCTAGTGTTTCATGGTCACTGTAATGTAACTGATCAATGTAGTGTTTATGTTATACATTTGTAAGCACTCTTCTATCCATGAATGTGGGATGCTTTTTTGTAGTCTGTCCATGCCATACTTAGATTTCTACCCTTTCTACAATTCTCCATTATGACTTTATTTAACAGCAAATGATCCTTTGTTCCATATTACTTTATTTTGTTACCCTTTTGTTCTAGTACCATGATTGAGTTTTCTACTAAGTGACTATAAAAACTGTCAGCATCAATTCCAGTGCATAGCTTATACATTGTCGGAAGACAAGTTATTGGTCTACAGTTTTAGGATATCCTGCAGGTTTGGTTCTTAAAGGAGAATAATATTTCCTGTTGTCAACCAGGTTGGCATTTGTGCTCATACAACTAACACTTACTTATGGCTAAATCTTCAATTAAAGATGCTAATACTTTCAGCCAGAAGTTACGTACTGCATCTGGTCCTGGGGTTTTCCATTTAGGAAATTTTCTTAATTTTGTACCAGTTTCTCTAGCAGTTTCTTCATCTCATTTCTTTTACTTCTTCTATCCACTCAGCATCTTTGTTCCTCAGGATCTTCATAGATCTATCCATCCATCCACAACCTTGTTTTCCTATTTTGCACATGTAGTCGGGGTGTCACTTCAACAGCAGCAATCATCTAATCCCAAGGTTTAAACCACTGGGTACCTAGCCCTGCCACAGTAATTCTTGCACACTATACATTCTCATGCCTATTCACACCTATGGCCAATTTAAAGTGTCCAATCCACCTGCTGCATGTCTTTGGAATGTGGGAAGAAACTAGACCACCCAGAGGAAATGCACACAAACACAAGGAGGACATGCAGACTCTGCACAGAAGGCACCCCCAACAGAGAATCAAACTGGGGAACCTCTTGCTGTGAGGTGACAACACTATCCACTGTGCCACTGTGCTTCCCTCCACTGCACCACTATGCCACCCTAAGATCATGGATATTTATTCAAAATGTGTCTATTTCTTCTTTTTAGGTGGTGCTTCTATTCCTTTTGCCTTGTTTCTCATCAATAAATTGCTTATTTTGTACTTTTCTTTTCTTTTTATCTACTATTTATCTACATATCTTCTATGTTTTGTCTGCCTGTGCCGACATCTTTACTTTATTATTTGCAATAGTGTACAATAGATCCTGGTCTGTTTTGATACCACACATTGCTTTTATCACATCTATCTTTCTGAGCATTTTTGTTAATCTGTTCCCTCTTCTGTACTCTTCTAAGAGCGACACTTCATGGTTTAATTGTTTTATAGTTTTCTCTGTTCGATACTTCCACAGTGGCATTTGATTTCTCTCCTTCCTTTCCCTTACTACTTTGTGTTTTTTGTGATAAGACCTTCCCCAGGATTCAATAAACTCTGTGTAGGAATAATGTTATTCCTACATGGAGTGAATGGTGTTTGCATCTGTATAGAATACACAGCAGGGTACCTTACATATTAATGAAGGCACGCTGCTTTGAACACTATGTGGACATGAACAGGATTGAGTTCAGGGGGCATGTTGCAGTAGTGCTCACATGTCCAACACACCCCCTACACCCTCAAAGTGCCATACGGCACTTTAGAAATGCTTTCAGTGTCTGCAGACACTGAAAGCTGATGTGTGAATGGGAAGGAATGCAGAAGGTGTGTAACATGTGCTGTCACACACCATCTGCGCTCTCAAAGTGCCGTATGGCACTTTTGAAATGCTTTCAGTGTTTGCAGATACTGAAAGCTAGTGTGTGAATGGGAAGAAATGCAGGGTGTGTGTGACAGGTGCTGTCACACACCCCCTGCATTGTCAAAGTGCTGTACAGCACATTACAGTAAACAGGTATCCTCAGACACAAACCCATACCTCTCAACCTCATACAGCAAGATATCTGGAGAAAGCCAAAAATAATGGGGGGATAATGGCACAAAAATAGGGACACCTCTGTATACTGCTCCAACAAACTTAGAAAGTTGATAGAATAACATATTGTACATTACTCAAGAGTATGAAGTCTGAAACCTCAAATGTCTGTCCTTATTACCTGACTTCAACCCTCAATGATTAGCCAGAAAATTACTCATACAGACACGAAAAGTTCATAGAATGAAAGGTTGTGCATTAGCAAACATAAAGTAATATTGCTATGAATATATCTAATTAAAATGGTTTTATTATTTTTTTTTGCTTCCTACATGCTTAAGTGTAGCTGAGCGGATTTGGGCACCACCGCACATAGCTCAGCAATGCTTAAATGATGTCATGAATGATATATTCACAAAAGAATTAACAAACCACACCTGTGATTTGGTGCAGTTGTAGTTTCTTTGACTGGGGTGCACAGGGTCCTGGGTTTGAGACTTGGCAGTGTTGTGTTTTTTCCCTAATCTCAAAAGATGTAAGGATGATATATTCACAAAAGCATGAGTAAACCTCACATCTGAAATGGTGTAGTGGTAGATACCCTGACTGGAGTGCACAGGGTTCTGGGTCTGAAACTTGGTAGGGTTGGTTATTTTGTTGCTAGGCAGAACAGTGGCTGAATGACACAGAGTGATTAAAGCATTTTTAAGTGGATTTGGTGGGTTTGCGTGGTGCTAAGCAATGCCAAAATGTCCTTAGGCTCGCTTAGTGCTGCTAATTCCAAAAAAAGGAAAAAAGGGTGATAGGAAAGTGGTGAAATGGGGGCAAGCAGGGGGAAAACAGTAGGAAAAGCTGTTAGGGATGTGCAAGATGGGTGTAGGAAAGGACCAGAGCTCTCCATTTCTTCTGCAGTAACAGCTGTGAATGACTGTGAGAATTTGGAATTTAGAGCCTCACACCCCACAGGGAGGGGTGTGGCCAACATACATTTATACAGTAATTGTAAGAAACATTAATTTAAATCAGGATACATGGGGGCAAAATGGAGAGCTATGTACGGGCAATATTTTTTCTGGGACAGATGCCCTTTTTTTTTTTTTTAAGGTGAGAGTGGGATATTGGGGAAGGGTTGTAGGTACATGTGGGGAGGTAGCTTGGGTAGGATAGGTAG
This sequence comes from Protopterus annectens, assembly GCF_019279795.1. Classification (NCBI taxonomy): domain Eukaryota; kingdom Metazoa; phylum Chordata; order Ceratodontiformes; family Protopteridae; genus Protopterus; species Protopterus annectens. Next base: position 1,870,798,556 of record NC_056743.1, on the reverse strand, counting down.
CATTTTCAGACAGACAAGACAGACAAGACAGTTGACAGGGGCGGTATATGACACTTGAGTGGGGTAAACACCTTGGATGGGGAGGGTGGTTGGGAATCAGAGGCCCTTGAATCTCCAAATGCAAACAGTAAGACTGAGGTCCCCCCTATGGGCAGTCACCAATGCACCTTCACAGCCTGGAAGGTGGCTGTACTGGGGGCTGCACAACAAGAGTAAGCTGCCTCTTGAGCTGCTCCAGTCTGCCCTTGATTTGACGCAGGCATACATCCAAGTCCATCTGGATGACCCTGCACACCATACCACGGAACTGTCGGTGGGTGACAGGTTCCCCTCTATACCCACGCTCAGGAGGATGGGCCCAGTCCCCTGAGGTGGTTCCACCTGAGGGTATTGCAGGACCAGCTGAGGGGCAGTTCTGGGTCAGGTCCCAGACATGTTGGGGCCCGGTGCCATGGCCAGATGAGGCAGGAGAGGAGGATATGTTGGGATTGGCTTTCCCAAACATGCTATGATGTGGAGGTTTTACAAAATGTATTGGTTAGTCATGAAGGAATCATTTCAAAATTAGTAAGAGCAGCATGCATGGATGTTCCAATTAACCCAGAACAATAGAAGTCAAACAATAGCATAGCAAACAAAAAACATGCATAAATGGAAAAACAGTCAGAATTGTAACAGTATGCCAGTTACAGTTATGGCAACAGGCCACCAACAGTGGTATTTGAACAAGGTGTGTTAATATGTAACCAATAAAATATATGAACAATAATAGAACAAAAGTCCCAACATTAGGATTTGAGAACAACATACCCGTAATATATAAATATCAATTATTGATGCAGATAAGGGGTGGGGGGAGAGAAAGACAGTACATTACTAACTGTATAGGCTACTATTTTTCACTACAGTAGAGAAAGACAGTACTTTACTAACTGTATAGGCTACTATTTATCACAACAGTACTCTCAATACTCTACAAGTCTGCCCTCACTTTACATCTACTTTTGGCCCATAGCTTCTGTAGCACATACATAACCATTAAACTGTCAAGATGGAATTGTATGGGGCTAAGAGTGACACTGTGGGTACATTCCTGGAGGGGAGCCATACACGTCAGAGCTACAGGTATGACTAACAAGGTGTTCCCTGCACTGATGTAGTGAGAGTGTGCTACTGGCATTCTCCAACTGGATTCATAGCTGTTTCCAAGGTTATTGGCAACAGTGATCACTAGCTGTGACAGCAGGACACTTGAGATACATGTATCGGGAAGAATGCATGGTGTATGTACCTATCCTGCCATCGTTTGCAGTCATGGGTTCAGACACTGGAACAGTTGGACACAGTTTAGTAGTCACCCCTTAATACAACTACTATAATAATATCATCACCTGTAAAACCTGTGGAGAAAATAAATGTTAACACTACCTGGTTGTTTCTACACATATTTAGGTAAACTTGTGTGTAAATATGCACACATCTTAGTATGACTCCCTGGATTTGAACTGTGGTCTGTGTGTGCAAAAATGAACAACATCTCTGTCCCTACAAACAATAAGCTACTGAGGAACTGCTGTCCCTTGCTGGACTGATTTCTGACTAATACTCACTTGGTTAGCAGTCTGACCTAGTAAATTAAGTGGAGTGTCTCCAAAGACTGTAGTGACAGTTGAGCATACATGCCTGAGATTCATGCATGACAGATAGTTCTTGTACTGTATATTAATCCTTTGAAAGCAGGTGCACAAATTTAACCCCTAGTAGATGTGAATATGTGTGATCTGTACACAGTATAACAGGGTGTTGGTTCCATACCCAACCTGTACACATTTTGATATCATATATTTTCAGTCTCCACCTATTACACTGTCATACTTGCCTGCATCAGCATATCCACACTCAGGACTGCAGAAATATGAAATGCAAAGGTTAACCCAAGGCAATCACCTGTACACATTCTATATCCTCAACAACAAAGCAGAGTAAATGCAACAGTTTGTTGTATAAATCTTTATTTGAGTAGCATGACATAGTGCTTTATCACAGTTGAGATTCTACATTCAGTATTACTGCATATCCTGTAGAACAAAGCTGTGGGGGAAAGTTTATTCAGTACACTCAAAACACACTATAGCTCCTGGCAGTAAACAATTACCCATTCATATTTATAACACTATATACTACAAGCATACCTCACAATCTCTTAGAGTAAGAAATCTGGACAAAGCCAAAAAAAGTACAAATAAGGACAGATGTGAAATACTGCTGTTACAAACTTATTTAATAGAATGACAGGTTTTGCATTAGCATGAATTTCTGAAGGTTATGAACTCTAAAACTTAAATGTCTGTCATTATTTTCTAACATCAATCTTTAATGAATTGCCACTAATTTGCCAGAAAGCCACACTTTCATGAAACAATGAATCAAAAATATAAGGCAAACATCCGGACAGTCTGTGAAAATCTGTACAGTTGAGAGGTATGACTACAAGATAATTCTGTACTCACCAGACTCCCGTCACAGCTTCGCCAATCTGTCTGCATGGGCCTCGATATTGGCAGCCCTGTCTTCTGCATCTGTAGGGGAAAAAACAACCATTAAGCATACATGTCTAACACATACTCAGGCTAGCTGTTGGTACAGATATGGTAGAGTTACTTATTCACAACTGGGGCATCTCCATTCTGAGATTCTTGGATCCACTTCTCCAAGAGTTCCCCCATTCTATGCTTTAGGTCATCAAAGTGATGACGAGCCTGCTCACCAGTTCGGGGGATTCAAGTGGCACTGGTGAGATTGCATGCCTCCACTTTTTATTGTGAGCCCTGGTACTGGCCCTGCAGCAGTCTGAGGTTATGCTCCTTCACAAGGATCCCATCCATGACCCTGGACTCCAAAATGCCCCAACACTGAGCCCAAAAGTGTGTACCCTCACCTACACCAGACATTTTTCTCCTGCAGTGATAGCACTCCAACTTTTTATGGCTGTATTCCCACCTATGCAGTTTAAATATGGCTGCTTTCCTACCCTTTGCTGCCATTGGACCATATTTAAAAATGCTAAGCACAGCTTGGCAGTGTCCAAACCAGCTAAGCTGAGTTGACCAGTGCAGATGCTTAGCTATGCTTAGTGGTGTGCAAATCCACTTAGCTGGGCTACATACTGCTTAGAATGAAACTTCTAAGCAATGCTCAAACTGGCTAAGCAGAGCTAAACACTGGTAAGCATTGCTTAGTTTTCAGTTTAAAAAAAGGATTTAAATTGGACATTAACTACTCATTACTGGCATATTTTTAAGTGCATATACTTTTACTTCACATGATGTCCCCCTATGTCTTTTGATTACATTACCTTGGGGTGTGACTGTACTATATGGGACACCTGTGTGTACATGAGGGATTTCACATTATATACCCACTGACCCTGCAAATGTGGACCAATTACACTACCTTAGTTAACACATATCACTTACTACATTGTTAAAAATAAGAAATATATTAACAATGCTTTCCCATGTAAAAATGAATCACGTCTTTTTATATTTGAACCATGAACTACTGCATACCAAGCCGGAACTTTAACCTCTATGCTATCTGGGCAGTGAAGAGTCTACCTACACATTTCTACTTAGCTCTTACAAGATGTTGGGTTTAAGCAGGAAGAGCCACCTTTTGGCATTGCTTAGTGTAGTGCAAACCCACTTAAAACCACTTATAACTGCTTTAATCACTCTATCTCAGTCAGCCACTGTTCTGGACAGCAATACAATAATCAGCCCTGCCATGTCTTGAACCCATGACCCCATGCACTAGAGTCACACCAACATACTACTACTACACTACATGAGTTGTGAGAATTAGTAATGCTGCAGTAAATATATCATGCATTATGGTCATCTAACATTAGGGAACAATTTCTCTGGAATTACTACTGCTTTTGTTAATATTTTATTTTATTTCATTTTTATTTTACAGTTTGTTTACCAGGATGGTCCACTGGGACAAAGCAGCCCGTTTTCAATGGAGTCCTGGGGAGAAAACCACCAGAAAGATTATACAAGTTATAAAGTAATTAGACAAAACTCACCAACACAGGTTACACAATATTATAATGGAATAAAAGACATACTAACAAAGTAATAATGATATATAATGCATCTATAGGGCAAACAAAGGTAGTTTATATATGTATATGTATTTATATAGTATACACAAGTGACTTCTCAAGATTGAATTACAAAAGAAACAAGAATCAGAGAAGAGGGGAACATGAAGGACTAATAGATGAACTGAAGGTAAAGGTATATAGTAAAGAAGTAAGGAGCCTAGATGTAAGAGGAGAATGAAGTAGGAAACTAGACAGTGTGGTGTAAAGTAGAAGAGAGATGAGCGTAGCATTGTAGAAGTAGAGGTGAAGGATATGAGATATGAGAAATTAGAGAAGATGGATGGGTAGGATATGGTTTAGTAGAGGAGAGTCAGGAGGAGTGGGAACAAGAGCATTCCCGAAGGGATGCAAAGTGGGAATGGAGCAAGGATTTGAAGGTGGAGTGGTTGCTGGTGATATGAATTTGTGGAGGAAGGAAATTTCAGGGTCGGGATAGAAAGAAGGACAAAAGGAACTTGCCTGGGGTTTGAACAGGTTTATGTACTTTGAGCAGGTTTTGATTGTTTGACCTGAGTGGTTTATCAGGTTGATGCAATTTGAGGCAGGAGTCAAGGGAAGGGCAGATATAGAGTTTAAAGATGAGTTTATGTGAATAAGAAAGTTGGATGAAGGAGAGATGGTGGGGTAATTCAAGCCAGTTTAGATTTTGGAGAGCAATACAGTGATGAGTGGAGGATTTGGCACCAGTGGAAAACTTTGAAATTTTGTTGTAGCAGGAAGCTAGTTTAGTTGTTATACCCAACTGGAGATTGGTAAGGAGGGGGGCACCATACAAGAAGGATGGAATGAGGTAGGTGGTAGAAACTGAAAACCACCACGGAAGATGTAAATCAAACCAGGAAAAGGATTCTTGCACCAAACGATACTCTTTTATTGTAAAACCACAATAAGATGTTCAAATGAAGATGTTGAGCGCTTTCATCAATATACATATGACTTCCTCAGAACAAGTGTTCTGAGGAAGTCATATGTATATTGATGAAAGCGCTCAACATCTTCATTTGAACATCTTATTGTGGTTTTACAATAAAAGAGTATCGTTTGGTGCAAGAATCCTTTTCCTGGTTTGATTTACATCTTCCGTGGTGGTTTTCAGTTATATATTGTCGAATTCCAGGAATATATCTTTTTTCACTTGTAGGTGGTAGAAAGGACACGTTTGTTTGATGGAGTTAGGAAGTGGTTCTGATGGTAGATAAGCTTAGTTTTGGTGGGTTTTCTTTATATCTGGAGATGGATGTCAAAGTTTAATTGTTCATCAATAATAACACCTAGTAGCTTTGTATGGGGTATGGTTTCTATAGGGATCTTGTTTTGGCTAGTTCATCATCATTATAATCAGCTCCCTTTTTCTGATTTTTTCTACATGGGGTTGGGGTATCATGTTAACTGTCGCCAGCTCTCTCTATTCAGTGCCACACTCCTGCCTTCTTCAACACTCATGCCTGACTGTTGCAGATCTTCTTTCAGACAATCCATCCACCTCTTTGCTAGACGTCCTTGCTTCCTCTTACCTTCTTCCTGTCTATCGTAAATCTTCCTCACCAGATTGTCTTCTGCTTTTCTACACTTGTGCCCAAACCATCATAATATATTCTCCTTGATCTTTTCTGCAATAGGAGTTACTTTAACTTCTGCTCTTATCTCATTTCTTCATCTGTCCCAGAGTGTGCAACCATATTACCTTTCTCAGGCACTTAATTTCCATAACCTCTGGCTTCTTCAACTTTTCTACCTTTACTGCCCAGGTTTCTGTATCATTCAGAAGTACTGGTTGCACCACTGTCTTATACACCTTACTTTTCAGCTTCTTTGGTATTCCTCTTTCATAGACTACACCTGATACTCTATGCCAGTTGGCTGCAGCCCCTCTAATTCTAGCTTTGACCTCTTCATTCAGACTACCCTTCTCCTCAACCACCCATCCCAGGTACTTGAAGCTGTTTACCTGTTCCACTATCCCTTCTATCTCTATTCTCAGCTTCTTCTGATTTCCCCAATTTGCTACCATTACCATTGTCTTATCTGTGCTTAGTTTCATCCCATGTGCCTTCAGATTTGCATTCCATTCTCCTATCCTTTGCTGAAGTTCTATTTCAGAGTCTGCCTGTACTGCCACATCATCTGCATACATCAGCTTTGTTGTTCTGTCCCCTCCAACCTGTTTGCTAACATAGTCCATCACCAGTATTAACAGCAGTGGGCTCAGAGCTGAACACTGTTGTACAACCACTCTTACTGGGAACCCCTCTGTGAGGCCGAACACTGTTCATACTTGAGTCACTGGGTCCTTGTACATAGCTGCACTAATTCTACCAATGTTTCTGGGACTTCAAACCACTGCAGTACTGCCCAGATCAACTTTCTTCGGACCTTGTCATATACTTTCTCCAAGTCTAGGAATTCCCAGTTGGACTCTCTCCTCTTTTCTAGCTTCTTCTCATATTTGTCTCAATGCAAACATTGGGTCAATTGTGCTGTGTCCTGATCTAAATCCAAACTGCTCATCTCCCATCTTACATTCTACTACTCTGCGTATCCATTTATCTATCACCCTGTCCAGAACTTTCATGCAGTGCAGTAGGAGTTTGATGTCTCTGTACTGCCCACAGTTGTGGTTGTCCCCTTTGTTCTTGTACACTGGCATGAGTATGCTTATTCTCCAGTCATCTGGGATACACATTTCTCTCCACACTGCTATTAGTACCCTCAGGAACCATTTCTCCCCTATCTCACCCAGCATCTTTATCATAACTACTGTGTCCTCATCTCAGCCTGCTGCTTTCCCTAACTTCATCTTCCTTAGTGCTGTTCTTACTTCTTCTAAAGTGGACTCCTCTTCTTCTCTTAATGTAGGCTGTTTCTGGGGAGTATAGCTTCTGTGGGGTTTTCCTCATTCAGAAGCTGCTGGAAATACTCCTTACATCTGCCTTTGATGTCCTGTGGACTGGTAAGCAGGTTGTTGCTGCCATCCCTTATGAAGGGTGTCTGACTATCTTCTTAATCTTTCTGTCTTTGCCTTGCAACCTGATAACGTTTCTTTGTACCCTTTACTGAGTCCCTTTCCAGAAGTTGGTACAGTGCCTCCAATGCCCTATTCTTTGCTATTGCAACTTCTTCCATAGCTTCTTTGTTAGCTAACCATCCTAGCCTGTCAGTCTTTTCTATCTCCCACTTCTTCCTGCACTCTTTCTTTCTTTTGATGACTTCCTGGACGTCTGAATTCCACCACCAGCTTTCCTTATGGCTTGACTGTATGCATACACACTCACACACAGACACACACACACACACACACACACACACACACACACACACACACACACACACACACACACACACACACACACATCAGTATCACAGGCAGGCCACCACCACACACACACACAGCTCCTCTGCATGACCCACTGGAACAACACCCCTCCAGACACACACACACACACACACACACACACACACACACACACACACACACACACACACACACACACGATGTAAACTGTTTGGCACAGCCTAGGCCTCTGGCAAACCCACACCACACCCTGTGCATGTGATGATATCTGTGCCACATCTCTGTCATCCATACCATCGATGTAGGGACATGGTCATATGGGTCTGATGCACAGGGCGACTATAGTACTGTGTAGTGATGTAATACTGTGTAAGGTTATGTGTGCTGACAAATGCCATGGGTACACATCAACGTCTATGTACCTTTGTTGTCATGATGCATTATTGCCATTAGTACTGCTCAACAACTGATATCTCACATACCATATTCTGTTTGTATACCAGGTGTCTGTGTGTCTGCAGGCTGTGGGGTGGACATCATTATGACAGATGAGTATGGTGGAGTGGACACACAGTGACTTGTTTATCACCAAAGTACGGCTGTATATGAACATGTTTACCGGGTCTGTATACGTGCGTACGACAGTGTGTATGTGAGGGACAATGAGGGAAGACAGTGTGTCCTTGCATATATAATCCATGACACAGCCAGCTAGCCTTTAGACATGTCACCTTGGTGTGCTGTAGCACCACAGGTTCATACATACAGAGGGGGGTATTACAGTACTAGCAGCATGTCCCTCACAAGCCTAGCCATTACTTTAACCCCTACAGATTCAGCACCTGTTGCCCTTGACATTGCTGGACACTGCTTGAACTCCAGGGACACATATATCTGTATTCATCCAGTCAACCTTGCTGCAGGTGATGACAGTATGCATGTTACTGTCTTTCACATGTATGGGGAGTGTATTCCTGACACAGGGAAGCCTCTGTTAGCCAAACCTGACTCTCCAGCATGTGTGTCTGCTATGTCATATGCGAGTCAGCCCTCTCGTGCTGGTAAGGCACATGGAGTTATATGTCTTCTATATGGGGCCCATGTCAAAGGGCTGAACACAACATTGCCATCCCTGACATGCCATGGACACCTGTGGACAGCATGAACACTAACCAGTGGGACAGTACAGATTAAAGTCTGTCTATGTGGAGTAGGTGTTGAGGGCCATAGCTGACCATTGCAGGTTTTCACATAGCCTATACAGATGCTGCAGATGAGTGCATAGGTGCTTAGCAGACAAGCTATGCTGCTTATGAACTGTTGTACTAACTGTGGACTATTTAGAGGTAATGTCCACCTTTTGGCTGGATGCAGTCCCTTTACCTATGTGGTGAACCACATACAAGCAATTCCTGATGACTGCTAATCCTTGTTGCATAACTGCAACTATGTTGCCATCCAGGGTACCCAGGTCTGTCAATGCAGTCTGTGTTCACTGGGTTGGTGCAAATATGAGATGTACTGGGGACATGTCCTTGTTCTATGGCATGCTGACACTGTTGTCTGCAATTAGCTTGAGGCTAGGACTTTGACAGCATGCCATACACACTGTATTCCCCATTGCAGTGTGTATACAGTATCCTGTGGCTCAATGACAGGCTGACATTACTTTATGTGTCACACAGCCTTAGGCTATACCTACTTAAGTGGATGGTGCCAATTAGTATGCATGCCTATATGCATGTGGAGTATTGGGGGCACCAGGTAGTCACAGGGCCATCACATGTCTACATATTGCACACATATAGGTGACACAAAATGTTTGTATGATTATCAAATGTGGAGTGTGGTACACAACGTGTTGTACTGTGACAGTTGGGGGGACATACCATGGCCAAGGCAAGTGCAACACAGAGGTCTTCCTCTGGTTTGCTACTATGACACCTTCTGCTTGAGACATTACCTTATCCTACACTATTTGTCATATCATTAAGGTGCTTCTGATGTGCAATAACTGCTGTATGCATCCAGTATGGAGCTGTATGACATGTTGGTTGTCCTACACTCTTGGGTCCTCTGTGCAGTTTCCATTGTTTTCACAGGTCACACCTTGCCAACCATGGACTGCGACCTATAGGGTGGTACAGACATAGCTGTCAACTGTACAGAGTTCCATGAGATGTCCAGCATTTTGGTTCATATTGTCTGTCCATTTTTCCATACAATTGTGTTGTTCCGATAATCCTTTGGCAACTCTTTGAGTGTTGATGTCAACAAATAATGACAGACAAGTGACTGTCACATTTTATACCCTTCAGACTATTTCTGCTAATGCTAAACCTGTTATTCAATCACCTCTCTACATTTGTAAGTGCTAAATTTCATAGGTGCCTCATTTTGGGGCCTTTGTTCCCCCAATTATGTATGGTTTTGTACAGAGGTCTTGCTCTAACAGGTTGTGAGGTACGCTAGTAATCAAAAAAAAGCACCAGAATCCAGGAAAAGTGACACGAACAGTTTAATTCACTAACGCTGAAACTTCACAACACGTTTTCGTCCTTGACTTCATCAGATACCAACACTCTTGGTGCACTCATCTTAAATACATTAACTAATTAATGGTAGCCAATGACAAACAAATTGATTAATTAGAGTTAGTTAAAAGCACATACACATATATATACACACACAGATTATACTTCCTAAAACCACCATAAAATTCATACCCTATAATAAACCACATATACACAACTTGAATGCTTGTGAATATAAATTTAAATATATAAAAATAAACCTTAAATAAAACTATGATATTATGTTCTAAAAAAATTTTTTGTAATGACAATATTTGTTAAAATAATATAAAAATCCTATAATTTAGCAGATCTCAATTTTAAAACTGGCTTGAGTGAAATCATGTCATTGAGACCTGGTTTTCTATTTGCTTCTAAAACAATTTGCCAAAATAGTTCTCTGTATTCCACCAGTATTTCCCAGTTCCCCCCTCTAGGGTCAACCGGCACACATTCTAACACAAAAAATCTAAATGTAGCTAGTTTACATGTAATGGTATGCTTGTATAATGCATTGTTTTCTTTTTTGGTCCTGATGTCATATAAATGTTCATAGATTCTTTGCTTTAACATTCTGTCACTCTTCCCTATGTAAAATGAATCACACTTTGTACAGGTAGCTAAATATATTATACCCTTGGTGTTACAGTTAACATATGTTCCTAGAGTTAATGTCCTTTGTCTAATAGGTAAGTCTAATGTTTGTCCAACATTAAGATGTTTACAATAACTGCAACTTCCACATTTAAATAGACCTACTTTTTTCCTAGTAGCTTTCCCAAACAATTTTTCAGTTGTACCTCTTTCCAAAATATTCTTAATGTTAGTACCCCTCCTATAGGTGAATTTCAGTTCCTTATCAAACATACAGTGTAAGTCAGATAGTCTAGCAAAGGTGTTCCATTCCCTATTAACAATTCTTTTTACCAGTCCTGACTGACCATCATAGGTTGTTGTGATACCAGATTCAAAATCCACGCCATTATTTAGGTTGTTTGAATCTTGTCTATCAAATACTCCTCTTATACCTAAAATAGGTGCAAATTTTCCTCCTCTTTCGCTAGTAACTTCACTGCATATTTGATCAAAAAGTTCACTCGGGTAACCCCTATTTAAAAATAACCTTTTCAAAAATCCACATTCATTAAAATAAGTAGTGTCTTCAGAGGTCATTCTACTAAGACGAACTAATTGACCTTTAATTACACTTCTCTTCTGGTGGGGTGGATGTGAACTAGTAAAATGTAAGTATGAGTTTGAAAAAGTCTCCTTTCTAAAATCCTTGAACTGAAACCATCCTTAGTCTTATTAATATTAACATCTAAATAATTCAACATTTGGGTATCATATTTGTATGTGAATTTTAAAATATCAGTAGTGTTATTTACGAATTCTAAAAACAAATTAAAATCATCATTATTGCCTTTCCATAAAAAACATAAGTCATCTAAAAACCTACCATAGAATGTCCAAAATCTACTAAAAACCGAAGTTAATATAAAGGTGTTTTCCCAGTATGACATAATAATATTGGCATAAGTAGGAGCACAATGTGCCCCCATAGCAACCCCCTTACATTGTTTGAAGTATTCACCTTCAAAAAAAAAAAATATATTTTTTAATACCACCTCCATTAATACCAAAATTGTTCTGAACTCATTATGAGTAATTCCTGAAAATCCTATTAACATTTCTTTGAAGCATTCTAGGCCTATATCGTGGGGAATACTAGTGAACAAATCAACCACATCCAGAGTAACAAAAATCAAACCTTCAGAAAATAAAGATTTGTCCAATTTTCAAAGAAGATCCCAGGAATCCTGAAGTATGTGGGTGTTGTTCTTAAGTACTTTCTTTACCTTACAATCTATGTATTTTGCTAGAGGGGCTGTGATATAACCTTCTGCAGAAACTATTGGTCTCAAAGGTGGGTCATCTATATCTTTGTGTACTTTCGGTATACCAAAAATAGAAGGAACCTTCGGTTTTTCAACATATAAAAATTTGTGTGTCTCTAAATCTATTAGTCCTTCTGTTAGTAAATCATTCACCATCATATGTATTTTATTGTATGCCACGTTTATTTCATTGATAGATACCCTAGTGTATTTAGTAGAGTCACTTAAAATCTCCTGCATTTTATCTTCATATATAATGTGGTCCATAAGTACCACCCCCCACCTTTGTCAGGTTTCATAACCCTTAAATTTTTGTTGTTGCTAATTAATTTAAGGGTTTCGTGCTCAACCTGAGTTAAGTTGGATTGCATATTATATGTCTTGAGTGACTTCCTTAGTTCGTTTTCTAATACTACTTCAAAATTCTTTAGTTGTGGGTGCAATGGCGGGTTAAACATACTTTTACGAACTAGTTTACCCTCACTAAGTGTTTTTTTGTTACCATTAAAAAGTATTTCTAAGTTTTTCTTTCTAATAAATAACTTAATGTCAATTAAAAGCTTAAAAATATTGGTTCTCTGTTTGGGTATGAAACCAAAGCCTTTAGAAAACAAGTCAAAAAAGGTTTTATTCACAGTAGTGCTAGAATAGTTAAAAATGTTAAAATCATTGAATGTCCATTTATGCCCATCATTGCAAATATTTAATTCTTCCACCCCATGTGATTCCTCGCTCGGGGCCCCCATTCCCTCATTTGGTAGTTTTTTGAGCTATAATCAATAGGTTCTTTGTACATCAGTCTCTCGGACCTTCTGAGCAGAGGAAAATCTAAAGGCTCTCCTTCATTGTCATCAAATACAGCTGTATCATTTTCACCAACACTATAGGTAAACACCCTCTTTCCAAACTGTCTGGGCTTAGGGTAATGTGTTTTGTTTTTATAATCATTCACATCCCTTTCTATTTTCTCTAGTTTTCTATTTTGCACATCCAAACATTTACTTTCTATATCCTTAAGCAATTTGTAATATTTATTCTTATGTTCTTCCACAGTAAAAAGTAAATCATGCGTAATATCTTTGTTAAGACGCTCAACATGGCTAAACCTTTTCTCTTTCTCACATTCATTATTAGATATTATAGCCCTCATAATCTCAAAACCACAGTTGTCAAATGCTGTAATCAATTGCTGGTGAAAAGCAGTACCATCAAATACATTATTCGGGTATTTACAAACTCTAAGACCCTTTGGTACAATTTTAAGTTCTAAACAATGTTTTAAGTATGCGTTGTCCATTTCTAGCATTTTGTATTTATGTAAAGAAAAATCCAATTTATCTAACATTTGAGAGTAAGTTTTACTGGCAGTCTGTATAAAAGCTTTCTTGCCAAAGTCATATTTAGCATTGAGAATGTCTCTCAACTGGTGAAAAGTACATGTATGCTCTCTAGCATTAGTTCCAAAGTCCGGGAAAATATTCTCATTTCGCTGATTATGCGAACCCTCTGAAACTCGATTTGCACTGTCAGCTCCAACCGTAATGTGTGGGAATCCATCGAGACTGTCTCTCATACCACCATCTACTGTTTCTCTATCACAAACCTCATCGCCATTACAAGTTTGCGCTCCTTCATGCGAAGCAGAGCGCCCTGCTGCTTCCTGGTTCCCAGGCACAGAAAGCATCGACAAAAGCGTAACCATGGATTGGCTTACTGGTGTAAGCAGTCCTACCAACTGTGTCAGTTGGCCAATGAGCTTACGAAGCTCTCCAGTCTCGCTGCTCTTGTTGTTGCTGTCCATAGCCACAAAGCCTGGAAATCCTTCGAAAAAAGCAATAAATAACCACAGAAGAAGGCAGGTGCCCCAACGTTCACTAGTAATCAAAAAAAAGCACCAGAATCCAGGAAAAGTGACACGAACAGTTTAATTCACTAACGCTGAAACTTTGCAACACGTTTTCGTCCTTGACTTCATCAGATACCAACACTTTTGGTGCACTCATCTTAAATACATTAACTAATTAATGGTAGCCAATGACAAACAAATTGATTAATTAGAGTTAGTTAAAAGCACATACACATATATATATATACACACACAGATTATACTTCCTAAAACCACCGTAAAATTCATACCCTATAATAAACCACATATACAAAACTTGAATGCTTGTGAATATAAATTTAAATATATAAAAATGAACCTTAAATAAAACTATGACATTACATCATGTTCTAAAAAAATTTTTTGTAATGACAATATTTGTTAAAATAATATAAAAATCCAATAATATTGCTATTAATAAGGTTGTGAGGTACGGCTATAGATGGTGGCCATATGTGTGCCCTCTGCATATGTCTGCAGAACGTCCTGGTGTGTGACAGCTGGAAAGAAGGAATGCAGCAAACAGGTGTGGTTTCAGGTCAACATTTTAGAAAACCATGACAGACTGACATTGCAGTTTCATGACAGGTATCGTCTTGTGACAGCACATACCCTATTGACTGTGCATTCAAATGCACAAACTGTTCTGGTATCAACTTTCCATGTGTATCACAGCAACATGTGATGGTTGTGCTCAATGTTTGCCCCAGTTTCCCATATGGCTTTGACCAGATGCCTAACTGTGGGTGGTTGAGAAGTATGCTGGTGGCCATAACATAAGCAGAATGCTGCAGGGGATGTCCATACACACACACACACACACACACACACACACACACACACACACACACACACACACACACACACACACACACACACACTCCAGACCTGCCCTTGCTGATAGCAGAATGTTTAGCTGCCCAGATATACAAACGGTATTGCTACATACATAACACAATCACCACAGAGCTACTGTAGTGTTGCAGTGTCTGCCAGTACTGTTCCAGTGGTTGACAATTGCAGGAGCTGTTAGGATTGCCAGTGGTGAGTTTGCATGCCTTTAACATGGTGGAGCCATCTGAAACACACACTGCTGCATGGGAACATGCATTGACACAGACATGCACAAAGAGTTGGCAACTTTCATTTTAGATGACCTACATATCCTATAATGTATAGTACACACTGATATGATGATTGCATGCACCACAGTGCCTTTGTGTTTGAACATGTGTATCTGTGCTTGTAGGGTGGATGACATCTGCAGAGTCTGCGACTAGGTTGGCAATGTAGGATTTGACAGGGTGTGAGAGACACACAAAATGGTATGCCCATCACATACACACAGAAAAGACAGCCACAGGGGATATACCTACAGAGACACGTACACTCACACAGTTGGCAATAGTCAGATTGTAACCTCTACCTAACCACTTGTATGTACTATACTGCTACGTACATATTACATGCACCACATAAATTATATGCTTGGGACATAACTGACTACCTCTTACAACAGGTAATCATGGGAATGCCTTAATAGATGGGGGGATAAACCACACGAAATAGCGACTAGTCTCATATATTGCTCTTACAAACCTGGACAAGTGATGGGGTAACACACTCTGCATCAGGGTGATGTGTCAGACAGGTAAAACGTCTGATGGTAACGTGTCAATACAGCAAGTGTTACATATTTTGCAATGCTGTGTCTTACCTACCCATTGGTAGGTGACACAGACCACATATATGTTGCAAACATCTGGATATCCTGCATACATCTGTAGAGATGACTGATGTGGCCTGTAGAGTTTAACATGGTGCATGTAAGGTAGATGATATTCACTGGCTCTTTGAAGTAATGCCATGAGGAGGGTGTAAACAGGCCTTAAAATAGTATAAGCGACACACACAGGGGCTATGCTTCACAGGCAAACACACCCACTACTATAGTTGGCTGTAGTGAGATTCAAACACCTACCTATCTACTTGTATATACTAGATTGCTGCTTACTTATCACACATGCCACAAATCTTACAGGGCTGGTAGGTGTTCAAATGTACTTCTAAGGTGACTGACATCAGCAGCCCTTGTAAAACAGGGCAATGGGATGTGTACTCAGTTGAAAAGGCCTCAAAGATGGTATAACCTTCATCCACAGAGTTTATGGGTCTCACACACACAAACGCACAGAAGGTATGTTTTTCAACCACAGACAGTATCACAATTGCCAGTATTGAGATTAGAACCCGTACCTACCAAGTTATTTGTACTACAGTCTTACGTGCCACAGAGCTTACATGATATCAGTGTCCAAAGGTACCTCTGAGGTGAATGACAGTGGAAGCCCATGTAAAGTAGGGCAATGGCAGGTGTACTGGTTGGGAAAAGCCTCAATATACTTTAAGCTACACACACTTACAAACACTTTTACACACATACACACACATACACACACACACACACACACACACACACACACACACACACACACACACACACACACACACACACACACACACACACAGACAAAAATGGTGGGTGTTGTAAGATTACAACCCCTACCTCAATACTATTATGTAATGGAGCTTACCTTCAAGCTGGCACATGCCACTTGTTCCAACAGGTGTGCAATTGTATGCAACAGGACATCATTCTATATCTTTCAGGGTGTCTCTATCTATGACTCTGTCTGTGTCTCCTCCTGTCACTCTCTATCACTGTCTGTCTCTCTCTTCCCCATATGTCTATGTTTGTGTATGCTTGAAATATATTACTATGTTGCCCATGTATATGCATATATATCACACTCCACAGCTGCAGATATAGTACATATGGGCCATCTAGAGATAGCCGGGGGTAATCCTGTGTGATGGGTGTGGGTGGGGTCAGTTAAAGTGTATATAGCTGTGTGTATGCACAGACATATATGCACATTACAATCTTATAGGCCGATGTGGAGTTAGACATGGGCTGTAATTCTATAAGTGTAGAAGAATGCCCAATATGACCTTCTATAGTACTAGTGGGAGTCCATTCCAGAGACATCTGTACTCCAGTCCAGGGTTTTGTGTGCTACAGACATACCTATTGAGATGTTCATAGGTTCATAGGTGTGTACTAGGCTAATGTCCCTGGAGCCTTTACAAGCATAGCCCATAGGATTACCCTGGCATCATGCCACCTGGCCTTAGTTCCCAGTGCCTCTGTTGAGTAGAGCCACTGGAGTGATCCCTGGGGTGAATTTTCTATTTCCAATCCACTCATCAAGATTTCTCTTGAAGAGGGCCAGTGAGGTGCTCTGTTTGACATGTATGGGAAGTCTATTCAGTAGCATGGGCAGTCCCTGGGTTATGAACCTGTCCCTCCAGCACGTTCTGTTGATTGTGGTAATGAGGTTGAGGTCTCTGGAGTGTGTGGTGTGGAGGGATTTGGATTTTTTTAGATGAAGCATTTCTAACAGAGCTGGGTCAGACATGGCTTTGTAAGTCAAGCAGAGATTGCCTCTAAATAGGTGATATGAGACAGAGAATATTTGAAGTTTTTTGAGTCTGTCCATATAGGACAAGTGTTTAAGGCCTAGGATCCTCTTTGTGACGTACATTTGCAGCCTCTCCAGTTGTTGGAGGTGTCTAGTGAGATACCTGCCAAATGGAGCATTGTACTCGATGATTGGCCTAATGAGGGGAAGAGTAGAGGGAAACAATGAACTCTTTCATCCTGGATGAAAAACCCTTAGTAATGAGATGTGCCACATAGAAGGACTTTCTGACCACAGTGGCAATGTGGTGGTCAAAAGAGAAGTTGCTGTCAACCTGTGTTCCCAGATCTCTTATAACACCTTCTGTGTTCAGTGGACTACCATCGATGTGGTAAGGGGATGATGACACATTTTTTGGCATTAAGCTTAAGGCCATGGTTCTGACACCAGTCGCTGGTCTCAGTGAGGCCTTTCTGTAGGATGCCAACATCACTTGGGGAGTTAATAATAGTTTCCAGCTTGCAATAATCTGTGACCTTTGTCAGCCAGAGTCTCTTCATGTTGGTCTGGACTTCAAAGAAGTAAATACCAAACCTGAGAGGACCCAGGACCGAACCATGTGGGACTCACTCATGACTGGTTGGCAGTCTGACTTGGAGTCAGCTACTTTCACACTGTGGTTTCTATCTGTGAGCCAGTTTGCAACCTACCTAGTGATATAGGGGTTGATGTCTAGCTTACAGAGGTTTTCTATGATTTCTGAGTGGGGAATGGTATCAAAGACCTTGGCCAGATCAATGTAGGCTGTATGAACCACTTTGCCTTCATCCACAGCTCTGGTGACTGACTCAAAGAAGTCGACCAAGTTGAGCAGGCATGATCTACCCTTCACAAAACCAAAGTGTGTGGGATCCAGAGTTTGGAGATTCCCTATATCCTTGTTTATTAGGTCCATGATGATGCGTTATATAGCTTTGCATATCAGACTCGTCAGGCTAATGGGCCGATAGTTCCCAGGGTCTGTAGTCACTCCTCCTTTGTGGAGAGGGATGACTGTAGCAATGCACCATTTCATAGGGACAAAGCCTGAGGTGAGGCTGTGATTGAACAGGGCACACAGGTGAGGTGCCAGTTCACTCTGTAGTTCATGTAGAACAAAGCCAGGAATATTGTCAGCTCCCATAAAAGCTGTACTCTTGGCCTTGGACAGTGCTGTTTTAACCTGTGCAGCAGTAATAATGGGTGCCCGGCAATCTACTGTTAATGTGATAGGTCCTTTGGGGGGAAGAGAGGGGTAAAGTTGGCACTGAATCTGTCAGCCAGTATATTGGCAATATCTGTTGGTTCGGTATAGGAGAGACCATTGTGCGTATTGCCATGGAGATTCTTTACATAATTATAGAAGGCCTTATGGTTGTCTTTACTATCTGCTGCAATTCTGTTTTCATAGCTAGCTTTAGAGGATTTGATGAGGGATCTCAACTTTTTGTTGAGGCTGATAATGGAGTTTTTCCAGTCTTGGGACTTCACACCTTATTCCTCATCAGTTTCCTCCTTCTGTTGTAGTTTGTTTATGGCAGGGGACCACCAGATTGACTTCCTTTTTTTGGAGGAGAGCATCTTGGTTCTATTGGGTATGGTGAGATCCATGCATTTGTGTACGTGTTCGTACAGTTCATTGGTGTATGATTCGGCGGTCATGCATCTATTCTCCATTTGCATGAGTGCCATGAAGTTAGTCACCTCTATTTTTAGGAGACCACAGTTAGCTTTGGAGAAGATTTTCATGGTGGTTACCTTTTCAGGGGGGGCGGGAGGGATGTGGATTTCCAAGGTGATTAGTTTGTGGTCGAATCTAAGCAGGGAGGAGTTGACTATTGGTGTAGAACAATGGTTGCCCATGTTAGTAATGACCAAGTCAGGGATGTTACCATCTCTAGTGGGGGTAAGAACGAGCTGGTCCAGGGCATTGGAATTAATGAATTACAGGAAATGTTGGCCAAATGTACTGGTACATGTGCAGTTTTCCCATTTAATGGAGGGGTAGTTGAAGTTGCCCAGTATGAGCGTGTTAAGTTGGACCTTAATAATCTCCAGGGTGCTTAGGAATGTGGAGTGTGAGTCTTGGGACATAGTTGGGGACCTATAGCAGGCAATGACCTGAATCACTGTCTTACCCAATGTTAGCTGCACCTAAAGTATCTCTGATGCGTTATGTTGGGCTACCAATCTGGAGATGTGTGCATCCTTTATGAATATGGAAACACCACCACCTTTGGAGCTTCAGTCCAAGTTCTGGGGCCAAAAGGTGTGGAATTATTTATAACCTGGTAGTGCAGAGGTGCTTTATGCTGCCTTGAACCAGGTCTCTGTTACAGCACAAATGTCAATGTTCTCTATTTTAAGGAGTGCTTTGAGCAAGTGCATTTTGAGATTTAGCAGCATGACCCAGCAGCATTTGTTTGTAGCTGTTACTGTGGTAATTTAGTCTTTAGAACACTGCCTAAAAAGGGCACTATAGGGGTGGCAAGAGCCTTGGCAAGTAGCCAGAAGCCCAGAGGTGACATATGTAGGCCATCTATGGCAAAGCATCGAGGTCTGTCAATCATGCCATCCCAGGCAGACAGATACTGGATCTGTACACAAGGAAAGAAGCCAGTGATTACCTTTATATTTTATTAAAATTATAGTCCAGTCCAGTAGGAGATCCACAATGTAGTTCCACAAAACAGATAAAAAAAGCATGCACGGGATCCAATAAAATCTGGTTATTAGCAAATACAAAGCATAAAATGCAGACTCCTCTAGCGACTCGGCTCTTCAGCCTTTACAGAGTATATCCCTAATTCACATATTCTATCTTTAAATAGCATGATTACAAACAATTAACCAATCACAGACTTAAAATAATTAAAGAAAACATTTCCAATGACATTCTTGATTCATTCCATGGATGTTACCAGTTTATATACAAATATTGAACATGTATATGGCTTAGAAGCAATATAATTTTTTTATAAGGGCTTGCCTAAAACACGTTATATTATTAAACTGATACATTTTTGTTTAAATAATAACATCTTTGAGTTCAACGGGGAACTTTATAGGCAGCTTCGTGGAACAGCCATGGGGGCATAGGGGCAATTTTGTGTGGTGGTGAGCTGTTCTGTTTCCAGTTTGTGGTGAAGTAGATACTGGATCCCCTTAGAATGACACCAGAAACTTAGCCAACTGTTGAAATCAATCATTTTCTGCTTGTATTGTGGTATCATTCTGGGTGATGGCAGGATGCTGCTCAGGGCTAGGGTCATACCTGCCTGGGCTACATAATCCAAGAGTTCTTCCATGTCTCTATTCATGTAGTACAGGGAGGTATGTGTCAGGTCATTCACACCCATATGTACAATGACAGAGTCATATTTGTACCTGTTGTTGAGGGACCTGAGTACATGCGTTATGTGGCAGATCCTGGCATCTGACAGGCAGCTGACTGTTAATTTTTCCTTATTCAACCTAGTGAGTGGGACATCAGTGTGCCTCACTATCGAGTCACCTATGACTAGTGTGTTGGGCATGCTGTTTTGCCTTAGGGGCTTTGGTTGAGTGGCACACTGTTTAGGAGAGTTATGTGTCTCATGATTAGTGTTGTGGTGGTCGAGTGTGTTTCTGTTGTGGAGGTCTCTGCTGTTTGGGTAGATTTTTATTGTGAGCCTCCATGAAGGTGGGTGTGTGGTTTGATTTTTTTTTATGTGAAGGCAGTGCTAGTGTGTGTTCTGGAGGCTTATGTGTTCCATGTGGTGTGGTGCAAGTGTTGACCTTCTCCTCTTGAACAGCTATTCCGGTCTTGGCTGGAGAGTGCGTGGCTTCCAATTTCGATATATAATTACATCTCTCGCAAATCTGAGAGTTTGGAGGTAAGAGCAGATGGCTGTCAGTGCACATAAGGCAGTTGCTACATTGCCTCAGGATGCCCAAGCTCATCAGTTTAATAGGAGAAAGTACAGGGAACTGACCTTTAGACATGCCTGAAGAGGTGGGCATTAATAATAAGTACCGGAACTGTTTCCTTGTAGAACGTTTAGTGCTGGTAGCACTTTTGTGTGCTACAATAATTGCTACAAGAAGTCTGGTAAAGTGCTAGACTAATAAGCTAGTAAAGGTGCAGGAGAGGGGAGAACTAGCAGATTTAAGGGAAAAATTGAAGAGCAGACTTTGGCACCACTCAGAAGGTTACAAACAGTCCTGGATACAGCAAATGTGTATCTGGACTAGACTAGTTACAGGAAAGGTGGGAACCAAGTGCAAACATGGGCTTTTAAACCAGAAAGTTGAAAGAGCTAGAAAGACTGCCCAAACTGCCAATAAACTACACTGTCTGGGCCAGAAACCACTCCTCTTGTGGTAGATAGGCGACCTAGTGCTTACCACTCCCACTGATAAGCTAGAAGGCTTCCCTCCAACAGAGAAAGGCTTGGGGGGCTCAGAAGCTTACACACAGTCTTGGATACAGCAAATCTGTATCTGGACTAGACTAGTTACAGGAAAGGCAGGAAAAGCGTAAACATGGGCTTTTAAACGAGAAGGTTGAAAGAGATGAAAAACTGCCCAGACGGCCAATATTTTACAATTTCTGGGCCAGAAACCACCCCTCTTGTCATAGATAGGCTAACTAGTGCTTACCACACCCACTGATAAGCTAGAAGGCTTCCCTCCAACAAAGAAAGGCTTGGAGGGGCTCAGAAGCTTACAAACAGTCCTGGATGCAGCAAACCTGTATCTGGGCTAGACTAGTTACAGGAAAGGCAAGAAACAAGCTTACATTTTTTTTTTAGTAAAGTGGAAAGGGAGAAAGGAGAAACAGAAGATAACTCAAGGTTAAGGACCTAAGTAGGTTGGCCTTTTAAAATATTCTCTCTGTATTAGGTAGAATGAGCAGTGCAAGGACTCTGGGAATAGCCTGCCAACATGGGGGGAACAGTGGCCCACATACAGTGAGATATTTTCAATATTGCTGTTATACACTTAAGATAGTTGCTAGGGTAAAAGGGTATTTGTTTTAGCACACCTTTTCTGACATATATGACTTCTGACACTGTAATGTATGCCATTATTTACAGACAGAAATGCTCAAATCATCACATCGAGTTACCAGAGACATAACAGGATTTATGATGAGCAGTCCAGAATTATGCAGCAAAGAATAGACATTCCTGTGAAATCCAGCCAGTTGAGAGGTGTGGCTACAGCTTATTGCCAGCTGAAGCTGTGTAAACAGTCTAGCACTTCAATCATATACTGGCCAGTGATCCCTTGGTTGTGTGGTATCCTTCTTATCTGATAAGTTATATTCTGGTGTGGGTACAAAATGCATTTTACTGCACAGTGATTTCCATAATATGTGTGTTATATTCTATACAGGGTCTATATTACGTGGTCAAATGCTGGGGTGCCTTCTGTGTGGAGTCTGCATGTCCTCCCTGTGATCACATGGGTTTCCTCTGGGTGATACAGTTTCCTCCCACATTCCAAAGACATGCAGTAGGTGGACTGGGCACACTAAATTGGCCACAGGTAAGAGTGTGTGTGTGAGTGAGTGGTGCGAATGAATTATCATGGCAAGGATAGTCACCTGTCAATGTAAACCTTGGCTCAAGATGATTGTCACTGCGGAAGTGACACCCCAACCCCATGTGTAAAAATGGGAAGAGAGGTTGAGGATGGATGGATTCTACAGAAAGTACCAGAAAATCTTCCTGTGACATATTCTCTTCAGCTTCACCCTGTGTCATCTCTTGCTGTTTCATATGGAAACTTAGTGGCCTATCACTCCTCAACATTGACTGCATCAGAGTTGCCACACTTTCCTGCTTCTTCCCTTGCTGTACAACTCCAACTGAACTTTTGGACTGGTTTCGTACTGAAGACTCCAAAGTATCTTCATATGGAAACTGATCAGATGCTTCCCACTTCACTTTTTCTCCTTAATCTGGGAATTAATTATTTTGTCATTCTGTAATGTTATCAGACTTAGATCTTCTACACTAAATCCTTCCCTTCACAGATAATCCATGACTTCAGTTTCTATGTCTTTAACTTCTCCATTACCAATCCTCTTTTCTAGTTTCTGCCTTTGTTTTCTTATTTTTTGTATTGTAAAATTTTCCATATCTGAATGCCTTTGCATGTATTTCTCTTCAAATATCTTTGGTGCTACTTTTTTGTACTGATTGATTTTGCTTTCTTCTTTGCATAAATAAATATTATCTTTTTTTCCCATGTTCATATTTCTTCTTTAGACGTCTCCTGCTCTTCCTGTTTTTCCTTACTTGGGGGACTCATTGTTCCAGCTTGCTGTAAGATTTTCTACACTAAATCCTTCATTTTACAGGTATTCCATAACTTCAGCTTCTATTTTTTTTAACTTCTAATTTTCTAACCTTCTGTTCTACATTCCCCCTTTATGGTCTTAGGTTCATAAGGTCATAGGTTCATAGGTAGATACTAGGCTATTGGCCCTAGGTCCTATATAAGCCTACAATATAAAAACAGGCAAGCCTCTGAGTAGACAAGGGAACCAACTAAAATAGATCAATAATATTAAAAATAAAAACAGAAGTGGTTCCAGACGGCAGGAAATGATTGCAGAAGAAATGTATTGCAAAAAGTAAGCGCTTTCGTGAATAATATTCGCTTCTTCAGACTGTTTAAAAGACAAAATAGCACACACCCTTATAAATGCTCATTCCACCAATCATGCTGCAAATAAAGCCTAATTGCTTTGACTTACAAAATGCCAAATTAGTTAAAAGCAGCACTCTGCAAACATTTTAAATACATAAAAAGTATATGTATAAAAAGCATGAAAAAAAAATTATGTCTAAATAGCAGAGAATAAACAAATGGGCTTGTCACTTGTCAGGAAGATTCAAAGAGACATGAAAGATTTCTCTGAGGGCAATGTCTTTGCTTGGAACAGAGATAGTAGAAATTCAAACGTGACATACACTAATGAAAGAGGGCGTAGCTTCGATCAACAGAGATGCCCAGCTGGTACGATTATGCAATAAATTCCTGATGTGTGGAACCACTTCTGTTTATATTTTTACTATTATTGATCTATTTTGATTGGTTCCCTTGTCTACTCAGAGGCTTGCCTGTTTTTATATTGTATATCTTTTCCTCTGACTTGAGCATGGCAGGTAATGGGATGGACCAACAAATGAAGGGATTGCCGCCAACAAACATTTCATCGAATAAGAAGGTTATTGATCGGTTCTGTTCTTTACTAAGCATGTAGAATAACCCTCTGTTAAGTGAAACGGTGCTTGTACCAATGGCAGAGACTCCAGCTGACTTTGACTTACTTAAAGTATTCAATAAAGACTACCGTGAACTTGAGAATAAGTTCTATAGGTATAAGCGGTTGCAATGGCAATGCTTTCACTTTGAGGCTTCATTGAACATGAACATTGCACCAAGAGGGCTCAGGGTTCTAACAATGCCAAGTTATGGCTCGACATACCCTGAATTGCTGAAACAGTGGCAAGCTATTAACCTTGAATGCAGTGCAAAGTATATGCGGCTCCTCATTGATTTTTTTCGACCGGAGGAACAGAAACTACATAAAGAGGTTAGTGATCTGCAAGAATTGATTTTAAATACGTACCCCGATGAGGTTGTGGGTGATAGATTGGATATGCTAGCTGACAGCATTATGGCATATGACAATAGAATGGCTGCTACTAAAGGGAAGAAGATTCAAAGAGACATGAAAGATTTCTCTGAGGGCAATGTCTTTGCTTGAAACAGAGATAGTAGAAATTCAAACGTGACATACACTAATGAAAGAGGGCGTAGCTTCGATCAGTAGAGATGCCCAGCCGGTACGATTACACAGACGGAACCAACAGCCTGCACTACTGTAGTAGGCAGTACTGAGTTAGGTGACCACTCCCCCTCTGATCAACATGAGAGTATCCTGGAGGGGGCGGCTGCTTCTGCAATTAACTGCTACCATGAGCAGTAGCTGTACCACAGATGTGAGTATTGTAAGACCTAAGCATAATATGACCTCGTATGCTAATCCGAGCACTAGTAAGCAGGGTTCTGCAGTATTGATGCCTTCACATGGCCCTTTTTTACTGAAGGACCCCCTTCCTATATGAGGTAGATCCAGGAATCGAACACAGAGTATGAAGGCACGACATTTGCACAGCCACGAGGAAGTTTCGAGAGCAGAGAAAAGGTACAAACTGGCTTAGTTTTCAATATTTCTTCTGCTACGCTGACGCAGATGCAACTTTGTGTTTTGAACAGAGGCCTGTCTTTTGTACAGGCTTAATGAGCCGATTTAACTGATGTGCTGAAAGATTTATGACTATTTGGCAGAACCCTTACACTAAAAACAATGTTTAAGGATTCAAGTGCTATTGAATGCAGTTTTAAGAAACCTAGCACATATATACCACCAAGTAATGCAACTATTGATCTGTTTGTTAACATTTGTGACAAACCATTGACAGAGAAATTCTCTGAAAGCTGTATTAATGGTTAAGCTAATTTGTCCTCTGCAGAAACTCAAGCCTTGCTTGAGCTTAAACGTATAAATAGCATAGAGATCCACCCTGCAGATAAAGGGGGTGGCATAGTTGTGATGGACAAGGAAAACTATGTGCAATCTATGATAGATCATTTAAGTAACTCTATTACATATACTAATGTGTCTAGCCAAGTTTTGAAAAGCTACATTGAAAGGGTCCAGTTTTTGGTGTTTGATTTGTTGATTACTGGGATGATTTCTGAACAGTTGTTTAAGTATTTCAAAGTTGATTTTCCTGTGGTCCCTATGCTATATGGGCTCCCTAAGATACATAAGAACCTTGAAACTCCACCAATGCATCCTATTGTTTCAAGTAGAGGTTGGGTCACTGAACCTCTTTCTATTTTTGTAGAAAAGAACTTGCATAATGTATTGGATAAGTGTAGCACCATCCTTAAAGATACTAAGTGTTTTCTTAGTGAGCTGAATAATTACATTGAGGTTATCCAGGGTCCTTGCCTCTTTGTGACTCTAGATGTAGAGTCCCTGTTTACAGTCATGCCCAATGACTGGGGCATCGAGAAAATAAGGGAGATACTTCTCAGCAATAACATTCCAAATAATAAAGTGTCCTTGATCTGTTCACTACTCGAGATTATACTCGAGAATAATTTGTTTATTTTTGGTGATGAGTACTACATCCGAGGGGTAGGCATAGCTATGGAGACAGCTTGTGCCAATAGCTACACCAACCTCTCCCTGGCAAACTGGGAAGCCAAATATGTTTTATCTAACAATACCTACTGCACTTGTATCAGGTCGTACAAAAGGTTTGTGGATGACATTTTTTTGTTGTGGCAAGGTACAGAACAACAATTACTTGATTTCATCTGTTTTTTGAATGAGTTGAATGGGTTTCTTAGGTTTACCTCCAAATATTCAGCAGTAGGACAGGAATTTTTGGATGTTAAGGTAACCAAAGACATGGCTCAAAATGTTTCCACAACCATGTATAGGAAGGATGTGAGGAAGAACAATATCCTGCATAATACTAGTCTGCATCCGAGGCATACTAAGTCTAATGTGCTTAGAGGTCAGATTTTTCATACGATGAGGCTTTATAGTGAAGATGCCCAACTGAAGATGGCGCTGCATACCCTTAAACAAGAGTTCATTGAGAGAGGCTACAGAGCTGAGGCCATTAATATACAGATAGCCCAGGCTTGGAGTGAAAGGCAAGGGAGATGTAGACCATTTTTATGCAATGACTCCAGCTCTAATGCTACTAATAGTAATGTTAATGGTATTCCTACAGTGACCCAAGGCTGTAGCAATAAGATCAGGATGCCCCTGACTTATGCCAGTGATATACATATGGTTTGTAATTTCATTAGGAATAACTGGGATATTCTTTCAACTGTGAATGAGCTAGAAGGCATTATAGCTCCTGAACCCCATTTTTCCTTTAGGAATAATAAGTCCCTCAAGAGACAACTATGTTATAAAACACAGCATGCAACACCACATATTCTGTCAGATAGAATGGGGATGTATATGTGTAGGAGATGTGCGGCTTGTACACATATACACAATGGTGGACATTTTAAGCATCCCCACCTTGGTTTTGAAATAGATAGTAAATTCTATGCGGATTGCCAGACTAGTAATGTGGTGTACTTCTGATATTGTGTTGTGTGTTTTTCGTTTTATGTAGGCAAAACAAATAGGGTATTAAAAGACAGAGTTCTAGAACATACTAGAGATATTAGGAATGCTAAAGAAATGAATGCCTTAGCTCTCCATGTAGCCAAAACAGGTACTAACCATAAGTTTAAGTTTCTTGTTTTGGATATTATGTACGAAACTTTAAGAAAAGATGACCTGAGTAATAGAACTGAATCCTATGAGCAAAAGTGGATCATACGTCTTCAAGCAGATAAACCTCCAGGTCTAAATAATAGGGTTTCTCTTACACCTTTTTTGAAGGCGAGAGCCCTTAAGCATTGATTATGTGCATTAATAGTTCTGTACAGTATTAGGTATAATCCCACAATAGACTCTGCTTTGCAATTCCTGAGTGAGACATGTTTTAGAGGTGTATTTTGTTGTCTGTATATTAGTTTTATCATTGTACTGCTTTTATATTTAACTGAAATTTATGAGCAATTAGTATAGCTCATCATGTTATGTAACAACTGACAAGCCCATTTGTTTATTCTCTGCTACTTAGACATAGAATTTTGTTTTCATGCTTTTTATACATATATTTTTTATGTATTTAAAATGTTTGCAGAGTGCTGCTTTTAACTAACTTGGCATTTTGTAAGTCAAAGCAATTAGGCTTTATTTGCAGCATGATTGGTTGAATGAGCATTTATAAGAGTGTGTGCTATTCTGTCTTTTAAACGGTCTGAAGAAGTGAATGTTATTCGCGAAAGCGCTTACCTATATAAGCCTAACCAAAAAGGTACCCTGGCTTTCGCCACCCAAGAAAATTATTTTCCTGTGCCCCTGTCAAGCAGAGCCACAGAGGTGATCCTGGGGTGAATTTCCCATCCAATCATCAAGATTTTTCTTGAAGAGTGCTAATGAGCAGCTTTGTTTGATATAGATAGGTCATTTGTTACAGAGTATAGGAAGTGTCTGGGACAGGAATCAATCCCTCCAGCATGTTCTGTTTATTGTGGTGACAAAGTTTAGGTCCCTAGAACATGTAGCTCAGAGGGATTGGGATTTCTTTAAGTGGAGCATGTCCAAAAGCTCTGGGTTTGACATAGCTTTGTATGTTAGGCAGAGATTGCCTCTGAGTAGGCAATATGCGACAGAGTAAAACTTGAGTTTTTTGAGATGGTCTGCGTGTGGCATCTGTTTGAGATTGGTAATCCTCTTTGTGAGGTATTTCTGCAGCATTTCCAGTTGTTGTAGATGTCTTGTGAGGTACATACCCAAAGGGGCATTGTACTCTATAATGGGTCTAATGAGTGATGAGTAGAGGGGAACAATGACCTCTTTGTCCTGGATGAGAAACCTTTTGTGATGATGTGTGCCATTTAGAAGGATTTCCTGACTACTGTGGTAACGTGATTATCAAAAGAGAGACTACTGTCCACCTGTGTCCCAAGGTCTCTTATCACACTTTCAGCATTAAGTAGACTACCACCTATGTGGTAGCTCATGGGTACAGAGTTTTTACCAACGGGTATGACAATGCACTTTTTGGCATTGAGTTTGAGGCCATGGCTTTGACACCAGGCATCTGTCTCAGTGAGGACCTTTTGTAGGATGTCCACACCATTAGGAGCTTCGATTATGGCTCCTAGTTTGCAGTCATCTGTGAACTTTATTAGCCAAAGACCTTCTGTGTTAGCCTGTACTTTAGAAAAGTAGATACCAAACAGGAGAGGACCCAGAACTGAACCCTGTGGTACTCCACTTGTCACTGGTCTGAAGTCGGATTTGAAGTCTGCTACTTTCACAGGGTGGGTTCTGTCAGTGAGCCAGTTGGCAACCCATCTTGTGACATAGGGATTTATACCTAGTTTAATGAATTTATCTATAATTCCAGAGTGGGGGATGGTGTCAAAAGCCTTGGCAAGATTTAGATAGGCTGTGTGAACCACCTTTCCCTCGTCTAGGGCTTTGGTGACTGCTTCAAAGAAGTCTATCAGGTTTAGGAGACATGATCTGCCTTTTACAAACCCGAACTGGGTGGGGTCCAGAGTTTGGAGAATACCAATGTCTTTGTTTATAAGTTTCATGATGATACGTTCCATGGCCTTGCAGACAAGGCTCATTAGTTCCTGGGATCCTTGGTGGCTCCCCCTTTGTGGAGTGGGATAACTGTCACTGTGCACCATTAAGTGGGCACAAAGCCTAAGGTGAGGCTATGATTGAACAAGGTTCTTAGGTGGGGTGCCAGTTCATTTTGTAATTTGTGTAGCATGCAGCCTGGGATGTTGTCAGGTCCCATAGATGCTGTGTTCTTGGCTTTAGAGAGTGTGCTTTTTACCTGTGCAGCCATGATTACAGGAACTTTGCATTCTTCTGGTATAGAGATGGGCCCTTTAGGGGGTGAGAGGGGGCTAAAGTTAGTAGTGAACCTATCTGCCAGGATGCTGGCAATATCAGTCGGTTCTGTATATTTAGTGCCATTGTGCTGTAACTCAGAGTAGATCTGAGTGTTGCCATTGAGATTCTTGACATAGCTATAGAATGCTTTGTTGTGGTCTTTAGAATCAGTGGCAATTTTGTTTTCGTAACTAGCTTTGGAGGCTTTTATGAGGGATCTCAGCTTTTTACTGAGGCTGACCAGGGAGTTCCTCCAATCATGGGATGTTACTCTTTTTTGGAACAGTTTCTTTCTTCTGTTGTAGAGTTTGTTTATGGCAGGGGGCTACCAGATTGGCTTCCTTTTTTTGGAGGATAGCATCTTGGTTCTGTTAGGGATAGCACAATTCATGCACTTGTGTAAGTGCTTATAAGGTGCATTTGTGTAGGATTCAGCAGTCATGCCTCTATTGTCCTTCTGCATGAGTGTTGTGAAGTTTACCACTTCTGCCTTAAGAAGCGTAAAGTTGGCTTTGGAGAAATTTTTTATGGTGGTTTCCCTAATGGAGGGTGAGGGCAGAATGTGGATGTCTAGGGTGATTAGCTCGTG
Organism: Protopterus annectens; assembly: GCF_019279795.1. Lineage (NCBI taxonomy): Eukaryota > Metazoa > Chordata > Ceratodontiformes > Protopteridae > Protopterus > Protopterus annectens. The sequence continues at coordinate 1,870,768,059 of NC_056743.1, read as the reverse complement.
GTGGGATCTAACCAATGAGGAATTGACCTCTGGTGTGGAACACCAGTCGCCCATGTTGGTATTGACCAATTCTAGGATATTGGCTGCCCCTGGTTGGTTCATAGGTTCATAGGTTCATAGGTTAGTACTAGGCTAACTGCCCTTGCAAGCCATTTTAAGCCTAGCCAATTATCCCTTGTGAGATTCAAACCCTGCACCTTGTGTTTGTAAGGCAAACACCTTAACCATTAGGCCACCCTCCCAACCCTACCTCCCAAACCTGGGGTGTGGATAAGTTGATCCAAGATGTTGGAATTTATGAATTCCAGAAAATGTTGAGCAAAAGAGTTGGCACATGAGTAGTTTTACCAGTTATTTCTGGGGTAGTTGAAATCACCCATTATTAGGGTGTTGGGTTGTACCGTAATATTTTCCAGTGTATCAAGAAATGAGGAGTGGGAATCCTGGGGCATGGTGGGGGATCTGTAGCAAGTTACAATTTGAATTGCGGTCTTGCCTAGAGTAAGTTGCACTTGGATAATCTCAGATGCATTATGCTGAGCAACTAGCTTGGAGGTGTGGATATTCTTAATGAATATGGACACATCTCCACCTTTATTGTTTCGGTCCAGATTAGGTGGCTGAAAGGTGTGGTATGAGTTATAGCCTGGTAATGCAGGGGTGCTCTCTGTTGCATTGAACCAGGTCTCTGTCACTGCACAGATATCGATGTTCTCCATTTTAAGAAGTGCCTTGATTGAATGCATTTTGAGTTTTAGACTTCTAGCATTGAGTAGCATTACCCTCAGATTTTGCTTGCTTGTACCTGTTATGGCGGTGAATTTTTCATCTGAACCTTGCCTACAAAAGGCATTATAGGAGTGGCAAGAGCCTTAGCCAGTATCCGGAATCCCAAGGGTGACAGGTACAGGCCATCTCTGGCAAAGCATTGTGGTCTGTCAATCATGTCATCCCAGGCAGACAGATACTGGATCCCCTTAGAATGACACCAGAAGCTTAGCCACTTGTTGAAGTCATTCATTTTGTCCTTGTACTGTGGTATCATTCTGGGTGATGGCAGGATGCTACTCAGCACTAGGGTCATACCTGCCTGTGCTACAAGATCGGAGACCTCCTCCATGTCTCTTTTCATGTCGTCCAGGGAGGTACCTCTCAGGTCATTCACACCAACATGGACAATGACAGAGTCATATTTGTACTTGTGGAGTGACCTGAGTGCGTGCATTATGTGGTGGATCCTGGCACCTGACAGGCAGCTAACAGTAACTTTCTCCTTGTTTTGCCTGGTGAGTGGAACATCAGTGTGTCTGACTATACAGTCACTTATGACTAGAGTGTTGGGTCCGTTGGTATGACTTATGGGCTGTGGTTGAGTGGCACACTGAGTTTGTGGGCTGTTTGTCATTTGGGTTGTGTTGGGGGATGAAGGTTGCTTGCATTTCTGCTTTGGAGGTCTCTGTTGCTTGAGCAGATTTTTATTGAGAGCATCCACAAATGTAGGTGTGTATTTTGTGTTACGGTGTGTGTGTGTGTTTTGGTGGTGTAGGTTTTGAGGGTCTATGTGATGAGTGTGGTGTGGTGCAAGTGTTTAGTCCAGTCTTGGGTGAAGAGAGCTTTGCTTCCAGTTTGGCTATGTAAGTGCATCTCTCACAGCTTGTAGTGTTGGGTGGTAGGAAGAGAGGGTTGTCTGTGTACATGAGGCAATTGCTGCATTGCCCCAAGATGTCCAGATTCATCAGATAGAAAGGTGAAAACACCTGGAGCTGACCCTTTGACATGCCTGGATTGGTGCATATTTAAGTACTAAAAACTGTTTCCCTCTAAACAAGTGAGGAAAATTGAGTGCTGTAGTCATTTGTAGCTTATTTAGTAATTACAATGAGTTTTGAATAAGTGCTGAGCTCAAAGAAACAGATTTGATTGCTAAAACTAAAAAAATGGCTAGTTCTAAGGGAAAATTTGAAGAGCAGACTTTAGGGCACCGGGAATAGTTTAACTAGCTAAGCGGCGATGCATAAAATGTATATATATATATATATATATATATATATATATATATATATTTTAACATAACAGTAGCAAATGAGCAAACTGATTTAAACAAATCAACCAATAAACCAATAAAAAGCTAAAACTGAGCCCCGTTCCAGCAGTCTTCGATCAGACAAGTTCCAACTGCACACTCCTGCCACGAGGGTGCAGGGGAACCTTCTCCAAAAAAAAAATGGTCTGGATTAGTGCTCAAGTTATACAAACAAAGCTAGATTCAGCAGGTCTGAATTTAGTCTATGCTAGAGCAAACAAGGCGTACCAATTTCAGAAAGAAACAGTCAAATAAGCAGGCACAAGTGCTTTCTCCTTTGCATAAATATTGCACCATATTGGATATCTCTTTCTTTCCCATTTCCATATTTCTTTTTTATACATATCAAAAATCTGTAGATTTTGTTCTTTATATTTTTGCACTTCAATTGATTCTTTCTTTTCAAATGACCTGAGGTTTCTTGGTCTATATAATATTTTTCTTAAATATGTTGTATTAAGGAACACATATTTGCATTTGAAGCTTTTGACAGTTTTTCTTGAGCATGTGTTTTTCTTTCCTCTAATTTTTCTCCTAGTCTTTTTGTGTATCTTCTGTCTGAAAATTCTGGGCTTCTTGCATAATAGTAACAATAATTTATTTCTTATCCTCAGTAGTCCTCTCAGTCTTTGTGATTTTTGTAAACTACTACCTCCTTCTATAACAGGTTGGCCATCCTCTCCATGAGCCTGGCCTAATCCCATTGTAGGAATGTTTCCATGCCTTGATGATTCTATGCTGTCATTTGTTCCCACTCCTGGCATTAGTATACCTACCAGGATTGGGCACTTTTTAACCTGGCACTTGTGCACTCAGCTGTCTTTTTTATTTTTAACCTACTTCTGTCCATTATAAATGCATATAAAATACAGTCTATATATCAGTGTTGCCTTAGTGAGAGTTTGTAATAACAGTGTCCACCTTGTGAAGCTACCCCCAAGGCTTGGGGATTAATTCAGTTCCAGCAATACTACTGTTCTTCTCTTGCTGATTTTATCATCTCCCCATTTGAACCCACTGATCTGTTACTTCTAGGATTAATCATATGTTATTACAACAGCCTATGTAGCCAGCCTTCATGCTAAATGATATTGTGTAAAGTAAGTACTGTATTCTTTTATCCATGAAAATATAATCATAAACTAAGATAAATGTGCAGGCACTTCATTAACACAAATGTATTTAACTGGTTTTGAAAAAGAAAAAAAATCCATGTTTTTATTTTAGTTTCATGTCCTTCCTTTGTGCATACGGGTATTCTCTGGGTAACATGGACACGTACCACTTTCCAAAGACATGCAGTAGCTTGATTGGTGATCCTTCTTGTCAGCCATAGGCATGCATGTATTTTATGAGTGAATGTGCATTCTGGCATAGACAAGCACCATCTCGAGAAGCAGTGGTAGGCACAGGTCCCTTGACCCTGTAAAGTTTAAAGTGGTTTTATCTGAAAATGGGTGGATGGACAGATGAAGCTGAAGAATGAAATGCTCATACTGAATGACCAGTTCTCATTGAAGTGAATACTTTGGACACTGTTCACAGAGATAGACTGTCTTTCATTATGGTTAGAAAGAAAAACAGCATCCAGATGGCAGCATGTAGTGGACATTATTCATGACCCACATCTTAATTCATTATGAAGAGCTGCATCCAGTAACTGGAATAGGATATTCTATTCTACCTCTGCATGCTGAGATGGATATATGAGATGAGGTATTAATATAATATATACGTCTTATGAAGTATAATCAGAGATGGTAATAAGGGACAGAAAGAGGTATGAAGTGCATTTACATTACCTTTTTTTCCCCAAGAGATCTGGGTGACTGTAACCACACTGCACACATTGCAAAGACACCCACTTAAAATGATAATTTGTAATATATATATATATATATATATATATATATATATATATATATATATATATATATATATTCTATGTGCCACTTTTAGATGAATATTATTAATAAAAATAATACAGTACAAGTTATCATGTTATGTGCAGTGATTTCAAAACCCTACACACTACATATATGCTGATGTGTCATGTGCATTGTAAAAACATTCAGAATTCAGAAACTTTTATATCAGGTATATAGCAACTTCCAGCATTTCATCCATCTCTTAAATAATAAACAGTGCTTTATATTATGTACAGTCAGAGTGAGATACTGGTTTTCTAATAAGTTTAGAATTTATTGAACATTGTAGAGACTGACAGTCAGTGTTCAGAGAATCATCTAATTTTACTTCTCTCATTCAGCAACAGCAGTAGTAGACACAGGTTGAATTTGAGGAATATAGGTCCTGGTTACAAAACTTAAAACATCAATATTAGTAATTTTTCATGATTCTGCATTTCTGGTTTCTACCATTGTTTAGAAAATACTTCAGTATTCTGTACTTTATGCCAGAATCAAGAAAGTGGTAGTTCTTTCTGAACAGTTTCTAGAGATACTAAGTTTTTTCCTTCACTATTTTATAAAACAAAGCTATGAGTCCTTTCATAGGTTTAGGATAACAGATGATTAGATCAGGACAGTCCATCTGAATGACTATATAGAGCTTTGCCAAGTACCCTTGGGAGCAGAGCCAGTAAATTTAGTTACCTTCTCCTAATACAAGAAGCAAATTATTGAGAACCCAGTCAGTCATCAGGAAAAAAGTTATAAGAGGCCAAAGTGTTACACCATTTAAGATGCAAAGGAGGTTTGTTCTGAAGTTAGGGGAATTCATTGGATAATGATCCATTGACTCCAAGGAGACATCTTTTGTTGATGTAAACTGAAAACTTCAGGGTGAATGTTTATGAGAACGCCGGTGCTTCTCAGGTGAATAAACTGTAATAATACAGAATATTTATTACCCACAAGGCAAAACAGAGATCTTCATTCAGGAGTCTTTATGACATGGAAAGAAGTGAGACAGTTTTTAATCTCTCTTGATAATACTGAGAGACTAAACAGCATAACTCATTGGTTTTCTTGATTAAAAAAATAAAGTCTTCCGTATTTTTTTAAATATTGGGAGAGATATATGCCAAATGGTGCTTTACATTCAATCAGTGGTGTAATAAAAGAAGAATATAAGAGGTCCAAGACATTTCTTGATTTAGAAGCTGTACGTATGATAATTAAGTTATTAAGGTAAAAATTATTGCTCTGCTATTAACTGGTACATTGACACATTCAAATTACTCACTGTCCTTTCCATTTTCTTGGAATATTTTTACCCGAGCAGCACCTGCAAATGGTCAGCAATGGTCAGTGTTCTATCCAGTAAACAAATGTAAAATAAAATAACATAAAATAAAAGGAAACTTTAATTTATTTGATTTATATTTGTTGACTGTGGTAAAGTTCTGATCCCTTTGGACCATTTTCAGGGTCAGCTCAAGGTTACATGAAAATTGTCACAAGTATCAGCAAACAGTGACTATAAAATAATTGACAGGTGGAACACTTAGCATTACAATGTATAGCAAATCAGAGCTTGATTAATTTACAAACAATAGCAGTGGTTAAGAGGAAGATAACGGTGTACATGGATGGGGAGTGATGAGTACTTGGGACTGAAGAGGAGGAGTAATAGAATGAGTGTGGACCCCGGCCATAAATAAGCTTTACAACAGAAGGAGGAAACTATTACATGATAAGGCAAAATCCCAAAAAGGGAAGGCATCCCTGATCAGTACTAGCAAGAAACTTAGATCCCTCATAAAATCATCAAAGGCTAGCTTTGAAAGAAAAATCGCCAAAGACTCTAAAGATAATCACAAGGCGTTCTATGTCAAGAATCTGGGTGGAAACTCTCAGATCTGCTCTGAGCTGGTGCAAAATGGCACAAAATACACTGAACCCACTGACATTGTCAACATCCTGGCAGACAGGTTCAGTGCAAACTTTACCTCCCTCCCCTCCCAAAAGGGCCAGTGTCTATCCCAGAAGAATGCAGTCCCCCAGACATCACAGACACACAGGTGAAAGCAGCCCTCTCCAAGGTAAAAAACACAGTATCAATGGGACCGGATGGTATCCCGGACTGCGTCTTACATGAGCTCCAAAATGAACTAAACCCTCACATAAATTCACTGTTCCAACTCAACCTTACCACAGGTTATGTACCAATGAATGGCGTACAGCAACAGTGATCCTGCTCCACAAAGCTGGCACCACAACGGATCCTAGGAACTATCGCCCTATAAGCCTGACTAGCCTGGTCTGCAAGGCTATGGAGTCCATCATCATGGATCTCATAAACAAAGACATTGGGAAACTCCAAACACTGGATGCTACCCAATTTGGCTTTGTTAAAGGCAGATCTTGCCTCTTAAACCTAGTTGACTTTTTCAAAATAGTAACCAAAGCCATAGATGAGGGAAAGGTAGTCCACACAGCCTACCTGGACCTTGCAAAGGCATTTGACACAATACCCCATTTTGTCATCATAAATAAGCTTACCAGCTTAAATATTAATCCATATGTCACAAGATGGGTTGCAAACTGGCTCAGGGATAGAACTCACATGGTCAGAGTTGCTGGTGCCATGTCCAACTCTAAACCGGTTACAAGTGGCGTCCCACAGGGCTCAGTCTTGGGACCCCTCTTGTTTGGTATATACTTCTCTGAGGTACAGGCAAACATGGGAGGACTGTGGCTTACCAAGTTCGCAGATGATTGCAAACTGGGAGCCATAATCGACTTACCGGCTGACACAAGCATCCTCCAGAAGGCCCTTACGGAGATGGATACCTGGAGTCAGAACCATGGCCTCAAGCTAAATGCCAAAAAGTGCATAGTCATCCCCTTTGGGAAAAACAAAGTGCCCACAAACTAGCACACAGGAGGTAATCCACTAAGTATGGAAGAAGTAATTAGGGATCTGGGGTCCCAAGTAGATAGTAACCTCTCCTTTGACAATCACATTGCCAAAGTGGTTAGAAAAAGCTTCTATATAACTCACCTAACCACAAAAGGGTTCACATCTAGATCAAGAGAGGTCATTGTACCCCTCTACTCATCGTTCATCAGGCCCATAGTTGAGTACAATGCCCCATTTGGGATGTACCTTACCCGACACCTGCAACAGCTGGAGAGACCTCAAAAATACCTCACCAAGAGGATCGTGGGCCTCAAACAGATGCCCTATGCAGCTTGACTAAAGAAACTCCAGCTCTACTCAGTTGCTTACCGCCTACTCAGAGGCAATCTCTGCCTGACGTACAAGGCCATGTCTAACCCAGAATTGTTGGACATGCTCCACCTCAAGAAAACCAAATCCATTAGAGCTACAGGCTCCATGAATTTAAACCTTAGCAGAACAATAAATAGGACATGCTGGAGAGATAGATTCATATCCCAAAGGCTTCCCTCGCTCTGGAATAGAATCCCAGTCATTGTTAAGCAGAGCCCCTCGCTAACCCTCTTCAAGAGAAATCTTGATGAGTGGATGGGAAATCGTAAATTTACTCCCGGGATCACTTCTATGGCCCTGCTGGACAGAGGCTCAGGAATCTAGTCTAAAAGGGAGGTGAAAGCCAACACATTCTGGCTAGGCTTATAAATGCCCTAGGGCAGATAGCCTGGTACCTACCTATGAACCTACGAGTGGTTGGTGGTAAGGGTGAAAACAGTGAGAAAGCTGTCTACATTGGTATTGTGAAAAGAGAGCATCAGATGATACGGGAAGAAATGCTATTGAAAAGAATTTGTGGGAGGAGGGAAGAGTTGGGTAAGGTGAGGTGACTCCATTATAATGGAAACATTTGCATTGTGCTTGTTTGAAAAAGAACAGTTTCAGCTCTGAGTGAAATTTAGGAAACTAGATGCCCGTTTGTATACTGGGGAGATGAAAGACCAGATTTTGGAGGCCAGTGTGGAGAAGACATGTCCGGTTGAATGACGTTTTAAAGTAGGGGCCTGTTGGGTAGTAGTAGTATGCACAGCAAGGGATCTCAGGTTATATGGAGTAACATTCTTGCGTAATGTGCTGATCAAGAATGGAAACGAGTTCAGGTGGTGCATCTGAAGATGGAGTCTCCTGCAAGTAGTGTGGTTCTAAGTTGCAGATGAATTGGTTTGACTTTGTAAAGTATGGCAGTGTGGCATCCTCTTTTGGAGGCTAGGGTAATAAATCTGCAGATATTATTACATGTAGTTTGTAAAGTCTTGAGGTTCCTTTATGAAACTGTGGCTACTGTAGGGTGTCTACCCTTTAGATGGGGTAAGAGACACCCCTTTAACCTACACCTTTCCTTCTTTTAGGAGACAGGAAGTGGGACATTTTGCTTAGATCGCTAATGAAATAAGTGGGGCTCTATTTATGTTATAATCACTGGGATAAAGATGTTTCCCAAATGTAACCACACTGTGGGTGGTATTCATAGTCATTACGCTTAAGTGTAAAGTCAAGCTGCGCCGTCTGCACATTTGTGCAGTGAAGACATGACTCATAGGGTATATTTATGCTAATGCGAGATAGCTTTAAATAAATTTATATAAATGAAATATTAATGAGATTCTGATTAGATATGATGCAGAACTTGTCATGCTAATATACCCTCTTCCTACCTGTTTGTGATTCATAGTCATTTTTTCATGTTTTCTCACTGTCCATGTTTGTGTTATGGTGGAATCATGCTTTTTATATCTACTTTTGCAATCATCAAAGATACTTACTGTTGCTACCTGCCTAGCTATTTCCTGGTGTGAACTGCTTGTCTTGGCTGAGACAAATCATCAGGAGTGCAGCGATGCTCACTAGCCAAGAACATGTAGATACAGATAAAGAATTGCTCACTACAATTTTGATATATGGAAACTTCTTGATAACCTTAGAGTTGATAGGAACATTTTAAGGGCTGTAGTGAGTATGTATGAATGGGAAGTGGGGGGATGCATGAACTTCCTTTCCCTGTGGATACTATGGTATGTACAGTGTTCACTATATTTAATGTGATATGAGCCTGCATCTAGCACCCCTTTGCACAGATGTTACAGGGGACACAGCTACCTGCGAGTTTGTGTCTATCTCCAGAAGGTGTTCTTGTGGTTGCGGAGATGCTGGTGTTGAAGTGCATGGGTTGTATCCCTGTATAACTTGCAGAATAATGTCTCCATCTGCTTGACTTTGGTTCAGTATCACATCTTGCAGAGCTATAGACCTGCTGTCAGATATATGATCTGGCCATTAAACCTGGTGAATGTGTGCCATTGTCCTCAGTCTGACTCATGAATATAATAACATTACCATCATCACTAGCCATTCTGCTGCTGTTGTCTTTCAGCTGTGCTGGCAAAATGGAACTGCTCCCTTCTGCTGCTGACTTGTGAAGAACTGATGTATTATATTATTGCTGAGACTATGCTGCAAACTGATGAATGCTGTGTAATGAGTTGTAATGCAGTGTGGAAGACACTTACCATGCAGAGTCACTTCACATTCACAACTGGCAGAAATGGAGGCTTCACCTGTTGAATGTAAGTATTTGTTATATGTAAGCTGTTACACTCTGCAGCTATCCTGTTAACAAGAGTATGTCATGGTGAATGCACTAACCTTCCTGAAGACGTCTGATTATGCCCTCACCATCCTCATCAGTTTTGGAGTCAGCTATCTAGATGGAGATTAAGTATTTCCCATTGAGTGTTAAAGGGATAATTGTATGAGGTTTCCCACCAGAACTGCTATGAGCATTTGTATTCTGTTTTACCTTTCCTCTAACATGTCCTAGCATATCATTGGCCCTTTTATTGCACTTAGATAATGAGCAGTTCCTCCACCTGGACATTATTTATGTCCATAACCACAGGGATCCACACCTTAGCTCTCTCAGCTTTCTTTGCCCCCTGGCATATGTCCTTCGGGTCTCATGAGAACATGGCTCTTCTCAGGGCTGTTAATCCCTGCTGCTGCATCATGCTTTAACCTGGAACAATATTTTGAGTAATGCTAATGGAACTCGATTTAACAAAATTAAACACTCTCATCACCCTGCAACAATGTACATGAAAGCATGCCTGAATTCCTTACACATACATCACTTTTTGTGCCATGAAGTCAGCATAACTAATACAAGTAAAGCACAAATCAAGTATATGATGGCATCCTCAGTGCATGTACTGCTAACCTGTACATCATGATCCAGAAATGACATAAAAAATAACAAGCTTGTATCATTTCCACTTTCATTATATGTGATGCCATTAGATCTGCACACAATGAAAGATTAGGTGACCTCTCACCAGACATTCCACGTGTAAATAACATGTAAATCCAAAAAACAGTCAAGTCCAAACAGGCTGTGCTAACTTTTATTCCATAAATCCGATAAAATGGTGATAAAACTGTGAGCGCTTTTGGGATAACCCTTCATCAGACAGTGAAACAGCATTCATGAAGTCTATTTAAATACATTTAAAAACACAACCACCAATCATCTCACTGCCCTCCTTTTCTTAAGGGCTGGTCTTAAAGTTATACATGTATTCAACCCTGGTGGATTATTTGCTGCTAGCTCTATAATCCAGTATAGTTCATTACACTCTGTAACATTCACTATGCCCCCCCCCCTTTTAATCATATGAGTAACCTGTATAACCATAAATTTAAAGGTGTGTGTTGGATTCTTAGAAGTATGCACATACAGGGCATTATGTTAATCTTTCTGTCTAATACTGTACAAGTGATGTATTCTAATTTTCAGTTTACAGTTAGTTTTCCCTACATAGTAACTGGGGCATGATTGACACTTTGCTAAATATACCACATTTGCCATGTGGCAGTCTGCATTTAGTTTAAATGTATATTCCTTTTTATTTATGGGGTGAACAAAGCTATTTTTATCACTAATCATGAAGCAAGTCTTACAGTGCCTGCAAGGAAAAGTACCTGTTCTATTTGATGTTAACCTAGTTTTATTTCTCATTCCTGGTTCTTTACACAACATGTCTTTCAAGTTACTGTTGCTTCTAATACAAAACTTTGGTTCTTTATCCACTATATTTTTGAGTCTATCCTCACTTTTTCAGTTTTGTTTAATTATTTCGCAGACCCCATTGATATTGTTGCTATATTGTAGCATATGCC
>NC_056743.1:1870732765-1870756383 GCF_019279795.1 Protopterus annectens | reverse complement strand
ATGGCGAAATAAGGGTGCGTAAGCCACAAAAATTTGGGCTAGGCTTATAAATGCCTTAGGGCAGATAGCCTAGTATAAACCTATGAACCTATGACCTTTTTTTTACACATTTTCAATTGGGATGGAGTGATCTTAGCCTGAGCTGGTACATTATCATCATCAACCTCCTTTTTACACATTTTCAATGGGGATGGAGTGATCTTAGCCTGAGCTGGTACATTATCATCATCAACCTCCTTTTTACACATTTTCAATTGGGATGGAGTGATCTTAGCCTGAGCTGGTACATTATCATCATCGACCTCCTTTTTACACATTTTCAATGGGGATGGAGTGATCTTAGCCTGAGCTGGTACATTATCATCATCAACCTCCTTTTACACATTTTTAATGGTGGTGGAGTGATCTTAGCCTCAGCTGGTACATTATCATCATCAACCTCCTTTTACACATTTTCAATGGGGATGGAGTGATCTTAGCCTGAGCTGGTACATTATCATCATCGACCTCCTTTTACACATTTTCAATGGGGATGGAGTGATCTTAGCCTGAGCTGGTACATTATCATCATCGACCTCCTTTTACACATTTTCAATGGGGATGGAGTGATCTTAGCCTGAGCTGGTACATTATCATCATCAACCTCCTTTTTTGCATTTTCAGTGGGGATGGAGTGATCTTAGCCTGAGCTTGTACAATATCATCATCGACCTTTTATTTACACATTTTCAATGGGCTCGATTGATCTTAGGCTGAGCTGGTACATTATCATCATCAACCTCCTTTTTACACATTTTCAATGGGGATGGAGTGATCTTAGCCTGAGCTGGTACATTATCATCATCGACCTCCTTTTTACACATTTTCAATGGGGATGGAGTGATCTTAGCCTGAGCTGGTACATTATCATCATCAACCTCCTTTTTACACATTTTCAATGGGGATGGAGTGATCTTAGCCTGAGCTGGTACATTATCATCATCAACCTCCTTTTTACACATTTTCAATGGGGATGGAGTGATCTTAGCCTGAGCTGGTACATTATCATCATCAACCTCCTTTTTACACATTTTCAATGGGGATGGAGTGATCTTAGCCTGAGCTGGTACATTATCATCATCAACCTCCTTTTTCACATTTTCAAGAGGATGGAGTGATCTTAGCCTGAGCTGGTACATTATCATCATCACCTCCTTATTACACATTTTGAAAGGGGAGTGACTAATCTTAGCCTTAGCTGGCATATTATCATCATCAACCTCCTTTTTACACATTTTCAATGGGGATGGAATGATCCTAGCCTGAGCTTCTACATTTTCATCATTGACCTCCTTTTACACATTTTCAATGGGGATGGAGTGATCTTAGCCTGAGCTGGTACATTATCATCATCAACCTCCTTTTTACACATTTTCAATGGGGATGGAGTGATCTTAGCCTGAGCTGGTACATTATCATCATCAACCTCCTTTTTACACATTTTCAATGGGGATGGAGTGATCTTAGCCTGAGTTGGTACATTATCATCATCAAACTCCTTTTTTTACACTTTCAATGGGGATGGAGTGATCTTAGCCTGAGCTGGTACAGTTTTATCATTGAGCTCCTTTTACACATTTTCAATGGGGATGGAGTGATCTTAGCTTGAGCTGGTACATTATCATCATCAACCTCCTTTTTACACATTTTCAATGGGGATGGAGTGATCTTAGCCTGAGCTGGTACATTATCATCATCAACCTCCTTTTTCCACATTTATAATGTGGATTGAGTGATCTTAGCCTTAGCTGGTACATTTTCATTATCAACTTCCTTTTTACACATTTTCAATGGGGATGGAGTGATCTTAGCCTGAGCTGGTACATTATCATCATCAACCTCCTTTTTACACATTTTCAATGGGGATGGAGTGATCTTAGCCTGAGCTGGTACATTATCATCATCAACCTCCTTTTTACACATTTTCAATTGGGATGGAGTGATCTTAGCCTGAGCTGGTACATTATCATCATCAACCTCCTTTTACACATTTTCAATGGGGATGGAGTGATCTTAGCCTGAGCTGGTACATTATCATCATCAACCTCCTTTTTACACATTTTCAATGGGGATGGAGTGATCTTAGCCTGAGCTGGTACATTATCATCATCAACCTCCTTTTTACACATTTTCAATGGTGATGGATTGATCTTAACCTGAGGTGGTACATTATCATCATCGACCTCATTTTACACATTTCCAATGGGGATGGAGTGATCTTAGCCTGAGCTGGTACATTATCATCATCAACCTCCTTTTTACACATTTTCAATGGGGATGGAGTGATCTTAGCCTGAGCTGGTACATTATCATCATCACCTCTTTTTTCACATTTTTAATGGGGATGGAGTGATCTTAGCCTGAGCTGGTACATTATCATCATTAACCTCCTTTTACACATTTTCAATGGGGATGGAGTGATCTTAGCCTGAGCTGGTACATTATCATCATCAACCTCCTTTTTACACATTTTCAATGGGGATGGAGTGATCTTAGCCTCAGCTGGTACATTATCATCATTAACCTCCTTTTTCACATTTTAATGGGGATGGAGTGATCTCAGCCTGAGCTGGTACATTATCATCATCAACCTTCTTTTTACACATTTTTAATTGGGATGGAGTGATCTTAGCCTGAGCTGGTACATTATCATCATCAACCTTATTTTTACACATTTTCAGTTGGGATGGAGTGATCTTAGCCTGAGCTGGTACATTATCATCATCAACATCCTTTCTACACATTTTCAATGAGGATGGAGTGATCTTAGCCTGAGCTGGTACATTATCATCATCAACCTACTTTTTACTCATTTTCAATGGGGATGGAATGATCTTAGCCTGAGAATGTACATTATCATCATCAACCTCTTTTTCACACATTTTCAATGGGGATGGAGTGATCTTAGGCTGAGCTGGTACATTATCCCCATCAACCTCCTTTTTACACATTTTCAATTGGGATGGAGTGATCTTAGCCTGAGCTGGTACATTATCATCATCAACCTCATTTTACACATTTTTAATGGGATTGAGTGATCTTAGCCTGAGCTGTTACATTATCATCATCAACCTCCTTTCTACACATTTTCAATGAGGATGGATTGATCTTAGCCTGAGCTCGTACATCATCATCAACCTCCTTTTACATATTTTTAATGGGGATGGAGTGATCTTAGCCTGAGCTGGTACATTATCATCATCAACCTCCTTTTCACATTTTCAATGGGGATGGAGTGATCTTAGCCTGAGCTGGTACATTATCATCATCAACCTCCTTTTTACACATTTTCAATGGGGATGGAGTGATCTTAGCCTGAGCTGGTACATTATCATCATCAACCTCCTTTTTACACATTTTCAATGGGGATGGAGTGATCTTAGCCTGAGCTGGTACATTATCATCATCAACCTCCTTTTTACACATTTTCATATGGGATGGAGTGATCTTATCCTGAGATGGTACATTATCATCATCAACCTCCTTTTTGTACATTTTAATGGGGATGGAGTGATCTTAGCCTGAGCTGGTACATTATCATCATCAACCTCCTTTTTACACATTTTCAATGGGGATGGAGTGATCTTAGCCTGAGCTGGTACATTATCATCATCAACCTCCTTTTTACACATTTTCAATGGGATGGAGTGATCTTAGCCTGAGCTGGTACATTATCATCATCGACCTCCTTTTACACATTTTCAATGGGGATGGAGTGATCTTAGCCTGAGCTGGTACATTATCATCATCAACCTCCTTTTTACACATTTTCAATGGGGATGGAGTGATCTTAGCCTGAGCTGGTACATTATCATCATCAACCTCCTTTTTACACATTTTCAATGGGATGGAGTGATCTTAGCCTGAGCTGTTACATTATCATCATCAACCTCCTTTTTACACATTTTCAATTGGGATGGAGTGATCTTAGCCTGAGCTGGTACATTATCATCATCAACCTCCTTTTTCACATTTTCAATGGGGATGGAGTGATCTTAGCCTGAGCTGGTACATTATCATCATCAACCTCCTTTTTACACATTTTTAATTGGGATGGAGTGATCTTAGCCTGAGCTGGTACATTATCATCATCAACCTCCTTTTTACACATTTTAATGGGGAT
Organism: Protopterus annectens; assembly: GCF_019279795.1. Lineage (NCBI taxonomy): Eukaryota > Metazoa > Chordata > Ceratodontiformes > Protopteridae > Protopterus > Protopterus annectens. The sequence continues at coordinate 1,870,752,221 of NC_056743.1, read as the reverse complement.
GGAGTGATCTTAGCCTGAGCTGGTACATTATCATCATCAACCTTCTTTTACACATTTTTAATTGGGATGGAGTGATCTTAGCCTGAGCTGGTACATTATCATCATCAACCTCCTTTTTACACATTTTCAATTGGGATGGAGTGATCTTAGCCTGAGCTGGTACATTATCATCATCAACCTCCTTTTACACATTTTCAATGGGGATGGAGTGATCTTAGCCTGAGCTGGTACATTATCATCATCAACCTCCTTTTTACACATTTTCAATGGGGATGGAGTGATCTTAGCCTGAGCTGGTACATTATCATCATCAACCTCCTTTTTCACATTTTCAGTGGGGATGGAGTGATCTTAGCCTGAGCTGGTACATTATCATCATCAACCTCCTTTTTACACATTTTCAATGGGATGGAGTGATCTTAGCCTGAGCTGGTACATTATCATCATCGACCTCCTTTTTACACATTTTCAATGGGGATGGAGTGATCTTAGCCTGAGCTGGTACATTATCATCATCAACCTCCTTTTTACACATTTTCAATTGGGATGGAGTGATCTTAGCCTGAGCTGGTACATTATCATCATCAACCTCCTTTTTACACATTTTCAATGGGGATGGAGTGATCTTAGCCTGAGCTGGTACATTATCATCATCAACCTCCTTTTTACACATTTTCAATGGGGATGGAGTGATCTTAGCCTGAGCTGGTACATTATCATCATCAACCTCCTTTTACACATTTTCAATGGGGATGGAGTGATCTTAGCCTGAGCTGGTACATTATCATCATCAACCTCCTTTTTACACATTTTCAATGGGGATGGAGTGATCTTAGCCTGAGCTGGTACATTATCATCATCAACCTCCTTTTACACATTTTCAATGGGGATGGAGTGATCTTAGCCTGAGCTGGTACATTATCATCATCAACCTCCTTTTTACACATTTTCAATGGGGATGGAGTGATCTTAGCCTGAGCTGGTACATTATCATCATCAACCTCCTTTTTCACATTTTCAATGGGGATGGAGTGATCTTAGCCTGAGCTGGTACATTATCATCATCAACCTCCTTTTTACACATTTTCAATGGGGATGGAGTGATCTTAGCCTGAGCTGGTACGTTATCATAATCAACCTCCTTTTTACACATTTTCAATGGGATTGAGTGATCTTAGCCTGAGCTGGTACATTATCATCATCAACCTCCTTTTTACACATTTTCAATGGGGATGGAGTGATCTTAGCCTGAGCTGGTACATTATCATCATCAACCTCCTTTTTACACATTTTCAATGGGATGGAGTGATCTTAGCCTGAGCTGGTACATTATCATCATCAACCTCCTTTTTACACATTTTTAATTGGGATGGAGTGATCTTAGCCTGAGCTGGTACATTATCATCATCAACCTCCTTTTTACACATTTTCAATGGGGATGGAGTGATCTTAGCCTGAGCTGGTACATTATCATCATCAACCTCCTTTTTACACATTTTCAATGGGGATGGAGTGATCTTAGCCTGAGCTGGTACATTATCATCATCAACCTCCTTTTACACATTTTCAGTGGGGATGGAGTGATCTTAGCCTGAGCTGGTACATTATCATCATCAACCTCCTTTAACACATTTTCAATGGGGATGGAGTGATCTTAGCCTGAGCTGTTACATTATCATCATCAACCTCCCACATTTTCAATGGGGATGGAGTGATCTTAGCCTGAGCTGGTACATTATCATCAAACTCCTTTTTACAAATTTTTAATTAGGATGGAGTGATCTTAGCCTGAGTTGGTACATTATCATCATCAACCTCCTTTTTACACATTTTTAATGGGATGGAGTGATCTTAGCCTGAGTTGGTACATTATCATCATCAACCTCCTTTTTACACATTTTTAATGGTGGTGGAGTGATCTTAGCCTCAGCTGGTGCATTATCATCGTCTACCTCATTTTTACTCATTTTCAGTTGGGATGGAGTGATCTTAGCCTAAGCTGGTACATTATCATCATCAACCTCCTTTTTACACATTTTCAATGGGGATGGAGTGATCTTAGCCTGAGCTGGTACATTATCATCATCAACCTCCTTTTTACACATTTTCAATGGGATTGAGTGATCTTAGCCTGAGTTGTTACATTATCATCATCAACCTCCTTTTACACATTTTCAATGGGGATGGAGTGATCTTAGCCTGAGCTGGTACATTATCATCATCGACCTCCTTTTTACACATTTTCAATGGGGATGGAGTGATCTTAGCCTGAGCTGGTACATTATCATCATCAACCTCCTTTTTACACATTTTCAATGGGGATGGAGTGATCTTAGCCTGAGCTGGTACATTATCATCATCAACCTCCTTTTTACACATTTTCAATGGGATGGAGTGATCTTAGCCTGAGCTGGTACATTATCATCATCAACCTCCTTTTTCACATTTTCAATGGTGATGGAGTGATCTTAGCCTGAGCTGGTACATTATCATCATCAACCTCCTTTTTACACATTTTATTGGGGATTGAGTGATCTTAGCCTGAGCTGGTACATTATCATCATCGAGCTCCTTTTACACATTTTCAGTGGGGATGGAGTGATCTTAGCCTGAGCTGGTACATTATCATCATCAACCTCCTTTTTACACATTTCAATGGGATGGAGTGATCTTAGCCTGAGCTGGTACATTATCATCATCAACCTCCTTTTTACACATTTTCAATGGGGATGGAGTGATCTTAGCCTGAGCTGGTACATTATCATCATCGACCTCCTTTTTACACATTTTCAGTGGGGATGGAGTGATCTTAGCCTGAGCTGGTACATTATCATTATTGACCTACCTTTTACACATTTTCAGTGGGGATGGAGTGATCTTACCCTGAGCTGGTACCATATCATCATCAACCTCCTTTTTACACATTTTCATTGGGGATGGAGTTATCTTAGCCTGAGCTGGTATGTTGTCATTATCAAACACCTTTTTACACATTTTCAAAGTGGATGGAGTGATCTTAGCCTGAGCTGGTACGTTATCATAATCAATCTCCTTTTTACACATTTTCAATGGGATTGAGTGATCTTAGCCTGAGCTGTTACATTATCATCATCAACCTCCCACATTTTCAATGGGGATGGAGTGATCTTAGCCTGAGCTGGTACATTATCATCATCAACCTCCTTTTTACACATTTTTAATGGGGATGGAGTGATCTTAGCCTGAGCTGGTACATTATCATCATCAACCTCCTTTTTACACATTTTTAATGGGGATGGAGTGATCTTAGCCTGAGCTGGTACATTATCATCATTGACCTCCTTTTACACATTTTCAATGGGGATGGAGTGATCTTAGCCTGAGCTGGTACATTATCATCATCAACCTCCTTTTTACACATTTTCAATGGGGATGGAGTGATCTTAGCCTGAGCTGGTACATTATCATCATCAACCTCCTTTTTACACATTTTCAATGGGATGGAGTGATCTTAGCCTGAGCTGGTACATTATCATCATCAACCTCCTTTTTACACATTTTCAATTGGGATGGAGTGATCTTAGCCTGAGCTGGTACATTATCATCATCAACCTCATTTTTACACATTTTCAATTGGGATGGAGTGATCTTAGCCTGAGGTGGTACATTATCATGGACCTTCTTTTTGCACATTTTCAATGGGGCTGGAGAGATCTTAGCCTGAGCTGGTACATTATCATCATCAACCTCCTTTTTTTACACTTTCAATGGGGATGGAGTGATCTTAGCCTGAGCTGGTACATTTTTATCATTGAGCTCCTTTTACACATTTTCAATGGGGATGGAGTGATCTTAGCCTGAGCTGGTACATTTTCATCATCAACCTCCTTTTTACACATTTTAATGGGGATGGAGTGATCTTAGCCTGAGCTGGTACATTATCATCATCAACCTCCTTTTTACACATTTTCAATGGGGATGGAGTGATCTTAGCCTGAGCTGGTACATTATCATCATCAACCTCCTTTTTACACATTTTCAATGGGGATGGAGTGATCTTAGCCTGAGCTGGTACATTATCATCATCAACCTCTTTTTACACATTTTCAATGGGGATGGAGTGATCTTAGCCTGAGCTGGTACATTATCATCATCAACCTCCTTTTTACACATTTTCAATGGGGATGGAGTGATCTTAGCCTGAGCTGGTACATTATCATCATCAACCTCCTATTACACATTTTCAGTTGGGATGGAGTGATCTTAGCCTGAGCTGGTACATTATCATCATCGAGCTCCTTTTACACATTTTCAATGGGGATGGAGTGATCTTAGCCTGAGCTGGTACATTATCATCATCAACCTCCTTTTTACACATTTTCAATGGGGATGGAGTGATCTTAGCCTGAGCTGGTACATTATCATCATTAACCTCCTTTTACACATTTTCAAAGGGGATGGAGTGATCTTAGCCTGAGCTGGTACATTATCATCATCAACCTCCTTTTTACACATTTTCAATGGGGATGGAGTGATCTTAGCCTGAGCTGGTACATTATCATCATCAACCTCCTTTTTACACATTTTCAATGGGGATGGAGTGATCTTAGCCTGAGCTGGTACATTATCATCATCAACCTCCTTTTTACACATTTTCAATGGGGATGGAGTGATCTTAGCCTGAGCTGGTACATTATCATCATCAACCTCCTTTTTACACATTTTCAATGGGATGGAGTGATCTTAGCCTGAGCTGGTACATTATCATCATCAACCTCCTTTTTACACATTTTATTGGGGATAGAGTGATCTTAGCCGGAGATGGTGCATTATCATCATCAAGCTCCTTTTACACATTTTCAATGGGGATGGAGTGATCTTAGCCTGGGCTGGTATGTTATCATCATCAACCTCCTTTTTACACATTTTCAATGGGGATGGAGTGATCTTAGCCTGAGCTGGTACATTATCATCATCAACCTCCTTTTTACACATTTTCAATGGGATGGAGTGATCTTAGCCTGAGCTGGTACATTATCATCATCAACCTCCTTTTTACACATTTTCAATGGGGATGGAGTGATCTTAGCCTGAGCTGGTACATTATCATCATCAACCTCCTTTTTACATTTTCAATGGGGATGGAGTGATCTTAGCCTGAGCTGGTACATTATCATCATCAACCTCCTTTTTACACATTTTCATTGGGATGGAGTGATCTTAGCCTGAGCTGGTACATTATCATCATCAACCTTTTTTTACACATTTTCAGATGGGATGGAGTGATCTTAGCCTGAGCTGGTACATTATCATCATCAACCTCCTTTTACACATTTTCAATGGGGATGGAGTGATCTTAGCCTGAGCTGGTACATTATCATCATTGACCTCCTTTTTACACATTTTCAATGGGGATGGAGTGATCTTAGCCTGAGCTGGTACATTATCATCATCAACCTCCTTTTACACATTTTCAATGGGGATGGAGTGATCTTAGCCTGAGCTGGTACATTATCATCATCAACCTCCTTTTTACACATTTTCAATTGGGATGGAGTGATCTTAGCCTGAGCTGGTACATTATCATCATCGACCTCCTTTTTACACATTTTCAATGGGGATGGAGTGATCTTAGCCTGAGCTGGTACATTATCATCATCAACCTCCTTTTTACACATTTTCAATGGGGATGGAGTGATCTTAGCCTGAGCTGGTACATTATCATCATCAACCTCCTTTTTCACATTTTAATGGGGATGGAGTGATCTTAGCCTGAGCTGGTACATTATCATCATCAACCTCCTTTTTACACATTTTCAATGGGATGGAGTGATCTTAGCCTGAGCTGTTACATTGTCATCATCAACCTCCCACATTTTCAATGGGGATGGAGTGATCTTAGCCTGAGCTGTTACATTATCATCATCAACCTCCCACATTTTCAATGGGGATGGAGTGATCTTAGCCTGAGCTGGTACATTATCATCATTAACCTCCTTTTTCACATTTTAATGGGGATGGAGTGATCTTAGCCTGAGCTGGTACATTTTTATCATTGAGCTCCTTTTACACATTTTCAATGGGATGGAGTGATCTTAGCCTGAGTTGGTACATTATCATCATCAACCTCCTTTTTACACATTTTCAATGGGGATGGAGTGATAGTAGCCTGAGCTGGTACATTATCATCATCAACCTCCTTTTTACACATTTTCAATTGGGATGGAGTGATCTTAGCCTGAGCTGGTACATTATCATCATCAACCTCCTTTTACACATTTTTAATGGGGATGGAGTGATCTTAGCCTCAGCTGGTACATTATCATCATCAACCTCATTTTTACACATTTTCAGTTGGGATGGAGTGATCTTAGCCTGAGCTGGTACATTATCATCATTGACCTCCTTTCTACACATTTCATTGGGGATGGAGTGATCTTAGCCTGAGTTGGTACATTATCATCATCAAACTCCTTTTTTTACACTTTCAATGGGGATGGAGTGATCTTAGCCTGAGCTGGTACATTATCATCATCAACCTCTTTTTTACACATTTTCAATGGGATGGAGTGATCTTAGCCTGAGCTGGTACATTATCATAATCAACCTCCTTTTTACACATTTTCAATGGGATTGAGTGATCTTAGCCTGAGCTGTTACATTATCATCATCAACCTCCTTTCACATTTTCAATGGGGATGGAGTGATCTTAGCCTGAGCTGGTACATTATCATCATCAACCTCCTTTTTACACATTTTCAATTGGGATGGAGTGATCTTAGCCTGAGCTGGTACATTATCATCATCAACCTCCTTTTACACATTTTCAATGGGGATGGAGTGATCTTAGCCTGAGCTGGTACATTATCATCATCAACCTCCTTTTTACACATTTTCAATGGGGATGGAGTGATCTTAGCCTGAGCTGGTACATTATCATCATCAACCTCCTTTTACACATTTTCAATGGGGATGGAGTGATCTTAGCCTCAACTGGTACATTATCATCGTCAACCTCATTTTTACTCATTTTCAAATGGGATGGAGTGATCTTAGCCTGAGCTGGTACATTATCATCATCAACCTCCTTTTTACACATTTTCAATGGGGATGGAGTGATCTTAGCCTGAGCTGGTACATTATCATCATCAACCTCTTTTTTACACATTTTCAATGGGGATGGAGTGATCTTAGCCTGAGCTGGTACATTATCATCATCAACCTCCTTTTTACACATTTTCAATGGGGATGGAGTGATCTTAGCCTGAGCTGGTACATTATCATCATCAACCTCCTTTTACACTTTCAATGGGGATGGAGTGATCTTAGCCTGAGCTGGTACATTTTTATCATTGAGCTCCTTTTACACATTTTCAATGGGGATGGAGTGATCTTAGCTTGAGCTGGTACATTATCATCATCAACCTCCTTTTTACACATTTTTAATGGGGATGGTGTGATTTTAGCCAGATCTGGTACATTATCATCATTAACCTCCTTTTTCACATTTTAATGGGGATGGAGTGATCTCAGCCTGAGCTGGTACATTATCATCATCAACCTCCTTTTTACACATTTTAATGGGGATGGAGTGATCTTAGCCTGAGCTGGTACATTATCATCATCAACCTCCTTTTTACACATTTTTAATTGGGATGGAGTGATCTTACCCTGAGCTGGTACATTATCATCATCAACCTCCTTTTTACACACTTTCAATGGGGATGGAGTGATCTTAGCCTGAGCTGGTACATTTTTATCATTGAGCTTCTTCTACACATTTTCAATTGGGATGGACTGATCTTAGCTTGAGCTGGTACATTATCATCATCAACCTCCATTTTGCACATTTTCAATGGGATTGAGTGATCTTAGCCTGAGTTGTTACATTATCATCAACCTCCTTTTTCACATTTTCAATGGGGATGGAGTGATCTTAGCCTGAGCTGGTACATTATCATCATCACCTCCTTATTACACATTTTGAATGGGATGGAGTGATCTTAGCCTGAGCTGGTACATTATCATCATCAAACTCCTTTTTACACATTTTTAATGGGGATGGAGTGATCTTAGCCTGAGCTGGTACATTATCATCATCAACCTCCTTTTTACACATTTTCAATAGGAAAGGAGTAGTCTTAGCCTGAGCTGGTACATTATCATCTCGTCTCCTTTTTACACATTTTTAATGGGGATGGAGTGATCTTAGCCTGAGCTGGTACATTATCATCATCAACCTCCATTTTACACATTTTCAATGGGGATGGAGTGATCTTAGCCTGAGCTGGTACATTATCATCATCAACCTCCTTTTTACACATTTTCATTGGGGATGGAGTTATCTTAGCCTGAGCTGGTATGTTATCATTATCAAACTCCTTTTTACACATTTTCAATGGGATTGAGTGATCTTAGCCTGAGCTGTTACATTATCATCATCAACCTCCCACATTTTCAATGGGGATGGAGTGATCTTAGCCTGAGCTGGTACATTATCATCAAACTCCTTTTTACAAATTTTTAATTAGGATGGAGTGATCTTAGCCTCAGCTGGTACATTATCATCGTCAACCTCATTTTTACTCATTTTCAGTTGGGATGGAGTGATCTTAGCCTGAGCTGGTACATTATCATCATCAACCTCCTTTTTACACATTTTCAATGGGATGGAGTGATCTTAGCCTGAGCTGGTACATTATCATCATCAACCTCCTTTTTACACATTTTCAATGGGGATGGAGTGATCTTAGCCTGAGCTGGTACATTATCATCATCAACCTCCTTTTTACACATTTTCAATGGGGATGGAGTGATCTTAGCCTGAGCTGGTACATTATCATCATCAACCTCCTTTTTACACATTTTCAATGGGATGGAGTGATCTTAGCCTGAGCTGGTACATTATCATCATCAACCTCCTTTTTACACATTTTCAATGGGGATGGAGTGATCTTAGCCTGAGCTGGTACATTATCATCATCAACCTCCTTTTTCACATTTTCAATGGGGATGGAGTGATCTTAGCCTGAGCTGGTACATTATCATCATCAACCTCCTTTTTACACATTTTCAATGGGGATGGAGTGATCTTAGCCTGAGCTGGTACATTATCATCATCAACCTCCTTTTTACACATTTTCAATGGGGATGGAGTGATCTTAGCCTGAGCTGGTACATTATCATCATCAACCTCCTTTTTACACATTTTCAATGGGGATGGAGTGATCTTAGCCTGAGCTGGTACATTATCATCATCAACCTCCTTTTTACACATTTTCAATGGGGATGGAGTGATCTTAGCCTGAGCTGGTACATTATCATCATCAACATCCTTTTTACACATTTTAATGGGGATGGAGTGATCTTAGCCTGAGCTGGTACATTATCATCATCAACCTCCTTTTTACACATTTTCAATTGGGATGGAGTGATCTTAGCCTGAGCTGGTACATTATCATCATTGACCTCCTTTTTACACATTTTCATTGGGGATGGAGTGATCTTAGCCTGAGCTGGTACATTATCATCATCGACCTTCTTATTACACATTTCAATTGGATGGAGTGATTTTAGCCTGAGCGGTACATTATCATCATCAACCTCTTTTTTACACATTTTTAATGGGGATGGAGTGATCTTAGCCTGAGCTGGTACATTATCATCATCGAGCTCCTTTTACACATTTTCAGTGGGGATGGAGTGATCTTAGCCTGAGCTGGTACATTATCATCATCAACCTCCTTTTTACACATTTTATTGGGGATTGAGTGATCTTAGCCTGAGCTGGTACATTATCATCATCAACCTCCTTTTTACACATTTTTAATGGGGATGGAGTGATCTTAGCCTGAGTTGTTACATTATCATCATCAACCTCCTTTTTCACATTTTCAATGGGGATGGAGTGATCTTAGCCTGAGCTGGTACATTATCATCATCACCTCCTTATTACACATTTTTAATTGGGATGGAGTGATCTTAGCCTGAGCTGGTACATTATCATCATCAACCTCCTTTTTACACATTTTCAATGGGATGGAGTGATCTTAGCCTGAGCTGGTACATTATCATCATCAACCTCCTTTTTACACATTTTCAATGGGGATGGAGTGATCTTAGCCTGAGCTGGTACATTATCATCATCAACCTCCTTTTTACACATTTTCAATGGGGATGGAGTGATCTTAGCCTGAGCTGGTACATTATCATCATCAACCTCTTTTTCACACATTTTCAATGGGGATGGAGTGATCTTAGCCTGAGCTGGTACATTATCATCATCAACCTCCTTTTTACACATTTTCAAAGTGGATGGAGTGATCTTAGCCTGAGCTGGTACGTTATCATAATCAACCTCCATTTTGCACATTTTCAATGGGATTGAGTGATCTTAGCCTGAGTTGTTACATTATCATCAACCTCCTTTTTCACATTTTCAATGGGGATGGAGTGATCTTAGCCTGAGCTGGTACATTATCATCATCACCTCCTTTTTACACATTTTTAATGGGGATGGAGTGATCTTAGCCTGAGCTGGTACATTATCATCATCAACCTCCTTTTTACACATTTTAAATTAGGATGGAGTGATCTTAGCCTGAGCTGGTACATTATCATCATCAACCTCCTTTTTACACATTTTCAATGGGGATGGAGTGATCTTAGCCTGAGCTGGTACATTATCATCATCAACCTCCTTTTTACACATTTTCAATGGGGATGGAGTGATCTTAGCCTGAGCTGGTACATTATCATCATCAACCTCCTTTTTACACATTTTCAATGGGATTGAGTGATCTTAGCCTGAGTTGTTACATTATCATCATCAACCTCCTTTTACACATTTTCAATGGGGATGGAGTGATCTTAGCCTGAGCTGGTACATTATCATCATCGACCTCCTTTTTACACATTTTCAATGGGGATGGAGTGATCTTAGCCTGAGCTGGTACATTATCATCATCAACCTCCTTTTTACACATTTTCAATGGGGATGGAGTGATCTTAGCCTGAGCTGGTACATTATCATCATCAACCTCCTTTTTACACATTTTCAATTGGGATGGAGTGATCTTAGCCTGAGCTGGTACATTATCATCATCAACCTCCTTTTTACACATTTTCAATGGGGATGGAGTGATCTTAGCCTGAGCTGGTACATTATCATCATCAACCTCCTTTTTACACATTTTCAATGGGGATGGAGTGATCTTAGCCTGAGCTGGTACATTATCATCATCAACCTCCTTTTTACACATTTTCAATTGGGATGGAGTGATCTTAGCCTGAGCTGGTACATTATCATCATCAACCTCCTTTTACACATTTTCAATGGGATGGAGTGATCTTAGCCTGAGCTGGTACATTATCATCATCAACCTCCTTTTTACACATTTTCAATGGGGATGGAGTGATCTTAGCCTGAGCTGGTACATTATCATCATCAACCTCCTTTTTACACATTTTCAATGGGGATGGAGTGATCTTAGCCTGAGCTGGTACATTATCATCATCGACCTCCTTTTACACATTTTTAATGGGATGGAGTGATCTTAGCCTGAGCTGGTACATTATCATCATTGACCTCCTTTTTACACATTTTCAATGGGGATGGAGTGATCTTAGCCTGAGCTGGTACATTATCATCATCAACCTCCTTTTTACACATTTTCAATGGGATGGAGTGATCTTAGCCTGAGTTGGTACATTATCATCATTGACCTCCTTTTTACACATTTCAATGGTGATGGAGTGATCTTAGCCTAAGCTGGTACATTATCATCATCATCAACTTCATTTTTACACTTTTTTAATGGGGATGGAGTGATCTTAGCCTGAGCTGGTACATTATCATCATCAACCTCCTTTTTACACATTTTCAATGGGGATGGAGTGATCTTAGCCTGAGCTGGTACATTATCATCATCAACCTCCTTTTTACACATTTTCAATGGGATGGAGTGATCTTAGCCTGAGTGGTACATTATCATCATCAACCTCCTTTTTCACATTTTCAATGGGGATGGAGTGATCTTAGCCTGAGCTGGTACATTATCATCATCAACCTCCTTTTTACACATTTTCAATGGGATGGAGTGATCTTAGCCTGAGCTGGTACATTATCATCATCGACCTCCTTTTTACACATTTTCAATGGGATGGAGTGATCTTAGCCTGAGCTGGTACATTATCATCATCAACCTCCTTTTTACACATTTTCAATGGGGATGGAGTGATCTTAGCCTGAGCTGGTACATTATCATCATCAACCTCCTTTTTACACATTTTCAATGGGGATGGAGTGATCTTAGCCTGAGCTGGTACATTATCATCATCAACCTCCTTTTTACACATTTTCAATTGGGATGGAGTGATCTTAGCCTGAGCTGGTACATTATCATCATCAACCTCCTTTTTACACATTTTCAATGGGGATGGAGTGATCTTAGCCTGAGCTGGTACATTATTATCATTGACCTACCTTTTATACATTTTCAATGGGGATGGAGTGATCTTAGCCTGAGCTGGTACATTATCATCATCAACCTCCTTTTTACACATTTTCAATGGGGATGGAGTGATCTTAGCCTGAGCTGGTACATTATCATCATCAACCTCCTTTTTACACATTTTCAGTTGGGATTGAGTGATCTTAGCCTGAGCTGGCACATTATCATCATCAACCTCCTTTTTACACATTTTCAATGGGGATGGAGTGATCTTAGCCTGAGCTGGTACATTATCATCATCAACCTCCTTTTTACACATTTTCAATGGGGATGGAGTGATCTTAGCCTGAGCTGGTACATTATCATCATCAACCTCTTTTACACATTTTCAATGAGGATGGATTGATCTTAGCCTGAGCTGGTACATTATCATCATCAACCTCCTTTTACACATTTTCAATGGGATGGAGTGATCTTAGGCTGAGCTGGTACATTATCCCCATCAAACTCCTTTTTACACATTTTCAATGGGGATGGAGTGATCTTAGCCTGAGCTGGTACATTATCATCATCAACCTCTTTTTCACACATTTTCAATGGGGATGGAGTGATCTTAGGCTGAGCTGGTACATTATCTTCATCAAACTCCTTTTTCCACATTTTCAATGGGGATGGAGTGATCTTAGCCTGAGCTGGTACATTATCATCATCAACCTCTTTTTCACACATTTTCAATGGGGATGGAGTGATCTTAGGCTGAGCTGGTACATTATCATCATCAACCTCCTTTTTACACATTTTTAATGGGGATGGAGTGATCTTAGCCTCAGCTGGTACATTATCATCATCAACCTACTTTTTACACATTTTCAATGGGGATGGAGTGATCTTTGCCTCAGCTGGTACATTATCATCATCAACCTTTTTTTACACATTTTCAATTGGGATGGAGTGATCTTAGCCTGGGCTGGTACATTATTATCATCAACATCCTCTTTACACATTTTAATGGGGATGGAGTGATCTTAGCCTGAGCTGGTACATTATTATCATCAACCTCCTTTTTACACATTTTCAATGGGGATGGAGTGATCTTAGCCTGAGCTGGTACATTATCATCATCAACCTCCTTTTTACACATTTTCAATGGGGATGGAGTGATCTTAGCCTGAGCTGGTACATTATCATCATCAACCTCCTTTTTACACATTTTCAATGAGGATTGAGTGATTTTAGCCTGAGCGGTACATTATCATCATCAATATCCCTTTTACACATTTTCATATGGGATGGAGTGATCTTATCCTGAGATGGTACATTATCACCATCAACCTCCTTTTTACACATTTTCATATGGGATGGAGTGATCTTAGCCTGAGCTGTTACATTATCATCATCAACCTCCCACATTTTCAATGGGGATGGAGTGATCTTAGCCTGAGCTGGTACATTATCATCAAACTCCTTTTTACACATTTTTAATGGGGATGGAGTGATCTTAGCTTGAGCTGGTACATTATCATCATCAACCTCCCTTTTACACATTTTTAATGGTGGTGGAGTGATCTTAGCCTCAGCTGGTACATTATCATCGTCAACCTCATTTTACTCATTTTCAGTTGGGATGGAGTGATCTTAGCCTGAGCTGGTACATTATCATCATCAACCTCCTTTTTACACATTTTCAATGGGGATGGAGTGATCTTAGCCTGAGCTGGTACATTATCATCATCAACCTCCTTTTTACACATTTTCAATGGTGCTGGAGAGATCTTAGCCTGAGCTGGTACATTATCATCATCAACCTCCTTTTTTACACTTTCAATGGGGATGGAGTGATCTTAGCCTGAGCTGGTACATTATCATCATCAACCTCCTTTTTACACATTTTAATGGGGATGGAGTGATCTTAGCCTGAGCTGGTACATTATCATCATCAACCTCCTTTTTCACATTTTCAATGGGGATGGAGTGATCTTAGCCTGATCTGGTACATTATCATCATCAACCTCCTTTTACACATTTTAATGGGGATGGAGTGATCTTAGCCTGAGCTGGTACATTATCATCATCAACCTCCTTTTGCACATTTTCAATGGGGCTGGAGAGATCTTAGCCTGAGCTGGTACATTATCATCATCAACCTCCTTTTTTTACACTTTCAATGGGGATGGAGTGATCTTAGCCTGAGCTGGTACATTATCATCATCAACCTCCTTTTTACACATTTTCAATGGGGATGGAGTGATCTTAGCCTGAGCTGGTACATTATCATCATCAACCTCCTCTTTACACTTTCAATGGGGATGGAGTGATCTTAGCCTGAGCTGGTACATTTTTATCATTGAGCTCCTTTTACACATTTTCAATGGGGATGGAGTGATCTTAGCCTGAGCTGGTACATTATCATCATCGACCTCCTTTTTACACATTTTCAATGGGGATGGAGTGATCTTAGCCTGAGCTGGTACATTATCATCATCAACCTCCTTTTTACACATTTTAATGGGGATGGAGTGATCTTAGCCTGAGCTGGTACATTATCATCATCAACCTCCTTTTTACACATTTTCAATGGGGATGGAGTGATCTTAGCCTGAGCTGGTACATTATCATCATCAACCTCCTTTTTACACATTTTCAATGGGGATGGAGTGATCTTAGCCTGAGCTGGTACATTATCATCATCAACCTCCTTTTTCACATTTTCAATGGGGATGGAGTGATCTTAGCCTGAGCTGGTACATTATCATCATCAACCTCCTTTTTACACATTTTCAATGGGGATGGAGTGATCTTAGCCTGAGCTGGTACATTATCATCATCAACCTCCTTTTTACACATTTTCAATGGGGATGGAGTGATCTTAGCCTGAGCTGGTACATTATCATCATCAACCTCCTTTTTACACATTTTCAATGGGATGGAGTGATCTTAGCCTGAGCTGGTACATTATCATCATCAACCTCCTTTTTACACATTTTCAATTGGGATGGAGTGATCTTAGCCTGAGCTGGTACATTATCATCATCAACCTCCTTTTTACACATTTTCAATGGGGATGGAGTGATCTTAGCCTGAGCTGGTACATTATCATCATCAACCTCCTTTTTACACATTTTCATTGGGGATGGAGTGATCTTAGCCTGAGCTGGTACATTATCATCATCAACCTCCTTTTTTTACACTTTCAATGGGGATGGAGTGATCTTAGCCTGAGCTGGTACATTTTTATCATTGAGCTCCTTTTACACATTTTCAATGGGGATGGAGTGATCTTAGCTTGAGCTGGTACATTTTCATCATCGACCTCCTTTTACACATTTTCAATGGGGATGGAGTGATCTTAGCCTGAGCTGGTACATTATCATCATCGACCTCCTTTTTACACATTTTCAATGGGGATGGAGTGATCTTAGCCTGAGCTGGTACATTATCATCATCAACCTCTTTTCTACACATTTTCAATGAGGATGGATTGATCTTAGCCTGAGCTGGTACATTATCATCATCAACCTCCTTTTTACACATTTTCAATGGGGATGGAGTGATCTTAGCCTGAGCTGGTACATTATCATCATCAACCTCCTTTTTACACATTTTCAATGGGGATGGAGTGATCTTAGCCTGAGCTGGTACATTATCATCATCAACCTCCTTTTTACACATTTTCATATGGGATGGAGTGATCTTAGCCTGAGCTGGTACATTATCATCATCAACCTCCTTTTTACACATTTTCAATGGGGATGGAGTGATCTTAGCCTGAGCTGGTACATTATCATCATCAACCTCCTTTTTACACATTTTCATATGGGATGGAGTGATCTTAGCCTGAGCTGGTACATTATCATCATCAACCTCCTTTTTACACATTTTCAATGGGGATGGAGTGATCTTAGCCTGAGCTGGTACATTATCATCATCAACCTCCTTTTACACATTTTCAATGGGGATGGAGTGATCTTAGCCTGAGCTGGTACATTATCATCATCAACCTCCTTTTTACACATTTTCAATGGGGATGGAGTGATCTTAGCCTGAGCTGGTACATTATCATCATCAACCTCCTTTTTACACATTTTAATGGGGATGGAGTGATCTTAGCCTGAGCTGGTACATTATCATCATCAAGCTCCTTTTACACATTTTCAGTGGGGATGGAGTGATCTTAGCCTGAGCTGGTACCATATCATCATCAACCTCCTTTTTACACATTTTCAGTGGGGATGGAGTGATCTTAGCCTGAGCTGGTACATTATCATTATTGACCTACCTTTTACACATTTTCAGTGGGGATGGAGTGATCTTAGCCTGAGCTGGTATGTTGTCATTATCAAACACCTTTTTACACATTTTCAAAGTGGATGGAGTGATCTTAGCCTGAGCTGGTACGTTATCATAATCAATCTCCTTTTTACACATTTTCAATGGGATTGAGTGATCTTAGCCTGAGCTGTTACATTATCATCATCAACCTCCCACATTTTCAATGGGGATGGAGTGATCTTAGCCTGAGCTGGTACATTATCATCATCAAACTCCTTTTTACAAATTTTTAATTAGGATGGAGTGATCTTAGCCTGAGTTGGTACATTATCATCATCAACCTCCTTTTTACACATTTTTAATGGTGGTGGAGTGATCTTAGCCTCAGCTGGTGCATTATCATCATTAACCTCATTTTTCACATTTTAATGGGGATGGAGTGATCTTAGCCTGAGCTGGTACATTATCATCATCAACCTTGTTTTACACATTTTCAATGGGGATGGAGTGATCTTAGCCTGAGCTGGTACATTATCATCATCAACCTCCTTTTTACACATTTTCAATGGGGATGGAGTGATCTTAGCCTGAGCTGGTACATTATCATCATCAACCTCCTTTTTACACATTTTCAATGGGGATGGAGTGATCTTAGCCTGAGCTGGTACATTATCATCATCAACCTCCTTTTTACACATTTTCAATGGGGATGGAGTGATCTTAGCCTGAGCTGGTACATTATCATCATCAACCTCCTTTTTACACATTTTCAATTGGGATGGAGTGATCTTAGCCTGAGCTGGTACATTATCATCATCAACCTCCTTTTTACACATTTTCAATGGGGATGGAGTGATCTTAGCCTGAGCTGGTACATTATCATCATCAACCTCCTTTTTACACATTTTCAATGGGATGGAGTGATCTTAGCCTGAGCTGGTACATTATCATCATTGAGCTCCTTTTACACATTTTCAATGGGGATGGAGTGATCTTAGCCTGAGCTGGTACATTATCATCATCAACCTCCTTTTTACACATTTTCAATGGGGATGGAGTGATCTTAGCCTGAGCTGGTACATTATCATCATCGACCTCCTTTTTACACATTTTCAATGGGGATGGAGTGATCTTAGCCTGAGCTGGTACATTATCATCATCAACCTCCTTTTTCACATTTTAATGGGGATGGAGTGATCATAGCCTGAGCCTGAGCTGGTACATTATCATCATCAACCTCCTTTTTACACATTTTCAATGGGGATGGAGTGATCTTAGCCTGAGCTGGTACATTATCATCATCAACCTCCTTTTTACACATTTTCAATGGGGATGGAGTGATCTTAGCCTGAGCTGGTACATTATCATCATCAACCTCCTTTTTACTCATTTTCAGTTGGGATGGAGTGATCTTAGCCTGAGCTGGCACATTATTATCATCAACCTCCTTTTTACACATTTTCAATGGGGATGGAGTGATCTTAGCCTGAGCTGGTACATTATCATCATCAACCTCCTTTTTACACATTTTCAATGGGGATGGAGTGATCTTAGCCTGAGCTGGTACATTATCATCATCAACCTCCTTTTTACACATTTTCAATGGGATGGAGTGATCTTAGCCTGAGCTGGTACATTATCATCATCAACCTCCTTTTACACATTTTCAATGGGGATGGAGTGATCTTAGCCTGAGCTGGTACATTATCATCATCGACCTCCTTTTTACACATTTTCAATGAGGATGGAGTGATCTTAGCCTGAGCTGGTACGTTATCATCATCAACCTCTTTTCTACACATTTTCAATGAGGATGGATTGATCTTAGCCTGAGCTGGTACATTATCATCATCAACCTCCTTTTTACACATTTTCAATTGGGATGGAGTGATCTTAGCCTGAGCTGGTACATTATCATCATCAACCTCCTTTTTACACATTTTCAATGGTGATGGATTGATCTTAACCTGAGGTGGTACATTATCATCATCGACCTCATTTTACACATTTTCAATGGGGATGGAGTGATCTTAGCCTGAGCTGGTACATTATCATCATCAACCTCCTTTTTACACATTTTCAATGGGGATGGAGTGATCTTAGCCTGAGCTGGTACATTATCATCATCGACCTCCTTTTTACACATTTTCAATGGGGATGGAGTGATCTTAGCCTGAGCTGGTACATTATCATCATCAACCTCCTTTTTACACATTTTCAATGGGGATGGAGTGATCTTAGCCTGAGCTGGTACATTATCATCATCAACCTCTTTTTACACATTTTTAATGGAGATGGTGTGATCTTAGCCAGATCTGGTACATTATCATCATTAACCTCCTTTTTCACATTTTAATGGGGATGGAGTGATCTCAGCCTGAGCTGGTACATTATCATCATCAACCTTCTTTTTACACATTTTTAATTGGGATGGAGTGATCTTAGCCTGAGCTGGTACATTATCATCATCAACCTCCTTTTTACACATTTTCAATGGGGATGGAGTGATCTTAGCCTGAGCTGGTACATTATCATCATCAACCTCCTTTTTACACATTTTCAATGGGATGGAGTGATCTTAGCCTGAGCTGGTACATTATCATCATCAACCTCCTTTTTACACATTTTCAATGGGGATGGAGTGATCTTAGCCTGAGCTGGTACATTATCATCATTGACCTCCTTTTTACACATTTTCAATGGGGATGGAGTGATCTTAGCCTGAGCTGGTACATTATCATCATCAACCTTCTTAT
>NC_056743.1:1870686552-1870732265 GCF_019279795.1 Protopterus annectens | reverse complement strand
TAAAAAAAAAAGGAGGTCGATGATGATAATGTACAAGCTCAGGCTAAGATCATTCCATCCCCATTGAAAATTTCTAAAAAGGAGGTAGATTATGATAATATACCAGCTCAGGCTAAGATCACTCCATCCCAATTAAAAATGTGTAAAAAGGAGGTCGATGATGATAATTTACCAGCTCAGGTTATGATCACTCCATTCCCATTGAAAATGTGTAAACAGGAAGTCGATGATGATAATGTACCAGCTCAGGCTACTATCACTCTGTCCCCATTGAAAATATTTAAAAAGGAGGTTGATAATGATAATGTACCAGCTGAGGCTAAGATCAATCCATCCCCCTTGAAAATCTGTAAAAAGGAGGTCGATGATGATAATGTACCAGCTCAGGCTAAGATCACTCCATCCATATTGAAAATGTGTAAAAAGGAGGCGGTGATGATAATGTACCAGCTCAGGCTAAGATCACTCCATCACCATTGAAAATGTGTAAAACGGAGGTTGATGATGATAATGTACCAGCTCAAGCTAAGATCACTCCATCCCCATTAAAATGTGTAAAAAGGAGGTGAGATGATAATGTACCAGCTCAGGCTGAGATCACTATTTTCCCATTGAAAATGTGTAAAAAAGAGGTCAATGATGATAATGTACCAGCTCACGCTAAGATCACTCCATCCCATAGAAAATGTGTAAAAAGGCGGTTGATAATCATAACGTACAAGCTCAGGCTAAGATCACTCCATCCTGATTGAAAATGAGTAAAAAGGAGGTTGATGATGATAATGTACCAGTGCAGGCTAAGATCACTCCATCCCCATTGAAAATGTGTAAAAAGGAGGTTGATGATGATAATGTACCAGCTCAGGCTAAAATTACTCCATCCCCATTGAAAATGTGTAAAAAGGAGGTGGATGATGATAATGTACCAGCTCAGCCTAAGATCACTCCATCCTCATTAAAAATGTGTAAAAAGTAGTTTGATGATGATAATGTACCAGCTCAGGCTAAGATTACTCCATCTCCATTAAAATGTGTAAAAAGGAAGTGATGATTATAATGAACCAGCTCAGACTAAGATCACTCCATCCCCATTGAAAATTTGCAAAATTGTAGTCGATGAGGACAATGTACCAGCTCAGGCTAAGATCACTCCATCCCCATTAAAAAAGTGTAAAAATGAAGTTGATGATGATAATGTACCAGCTTAGGCTAAGATCACTCCATCCCCTTGACAATGTCCAAAAAGAAGGTCGATGATGATAATGTACCAGCTCAGGCTAAGATCACTCCATCCCAATTGAAAATGTGTAAAAAGGAGGTTGATGATGATAATGTACCAGCTCAGGCTACTATCACTCCATCCCCATTGAAAATGTTTAAAAATGAGGTTGATAATGATAATGTACCAGCTGAGGCTAAGATCACTCCTACCCCATTATCAACCTCAACCTCCTTTTTGCACATTTGTAATGGGGATAGAGTGATCTTATCCTGAGTTGGTACATTATCATCATCAACCATCGTTTTACACATTTTCAATGGGGATAGAGTGATCTTAGCCTGTGCTGGTACATTATCATCATCACCTCCATTTTACACATTTTCAATATGGATGGAGTGATCTTAGACTGAGCTGATAAATTATCATCATCAACCTCCTTTTTACACATTTTAATGTATCAGCTCAGGCTATGATTAATCTGTCCATATTGAAAATGTGTAAAGAGGAGGTGATGATGATAATGTACCAGCTCTGGCTAAGATCACCCCATCCCCATTGAAAATGTGTAAAACGGAGGTTGATGATGATAATGTACCAGCTCAGGCTAAGATCACTCCATCCCATTGAAAATGTGTAAAAAATAGTTCAATGATGATAATCTAACAGCTCAAGCTAAGATCAATCCATCCATTTTGAAAATGTGCTAAAAGGAGGTGATGATGATAATGTACCAGTTCAGGCTAAGATCACTCCATCCCCATTAAAAATGTGTAAAAAGGAGGTGAGATGATAATGTACCAGCACAGGCTAAGATCACTCCCTTCCTATTGAAAATGTATAAAAAAGAGGTTGATGATGATAATGCACCAGCTCAGGTTAAGATCACTCCATCCTTTTGAAAATGTGTAAAAAGGAGGTCGATTATGATAATGTTCCAGCTCAGATGAAGATCCCTCCATCTCCCTTGAAAATGTGTAAAAAGGGGGTTGATGATAATAATGTACCAGCTCAGCCTAAGGTCACTCCATCCACATTAAAAATGTGTAAAAAGAGTTTGATGGTGATAATGTACAAGATCAGGCTAAGATCACTCCATCCCCATTGAAAATGTGAAAAAAAGTAAGTGGATGATGATAATGTACCGGCTGAGGCTAATATCACTCCATCCACATTAAAATGTATAAAAAGGAGGTCGATGATAGTAATGTACCAGATGAGGCTAAGTTCAGTCCATCCTCATTGAAAATGCTTAAAATGGCGGTAATGATGATAATGTGTCAGCTCAGGGTAAGATCACTCCATCCCCATTGAAAATGTGTAAAAGGAGGTTGATGATGTAATGTACCAGCTCAGGCTAAGCTCACTCCATCCCCATTGAAATAGTGCAAAAAGGAGGTTGATGATGATAATGTACCAGCTCAGGCTAAGATCACTCCATCCCCATTAAAAATGTGTAAAAAGGAGGTCGATGATGATAATGTACCAGCTTAGGCTAAGATCACTGCATCCCATTGAAAATGAATAAAAAAGAGGTTGATGATAATAATGTGCCAGCTCAGGCAAAGATCACTCCATCCCCATCGAAAATGTGTAAAAAGGAGGTTGATGATGATATTGTTCCAGCTCAGGCTAAGATCACTCCATCCCCATTGAAAATATGTAAAAAGGAGGTTGATGATGATAATGTACCAGCTCAGGCTAAGATTACTCACTCCCCATTGAAAATAAGTAAAAAGAAGGTTAATGATGATAATGTAGCAGCTTAAGCTAAGTTCATTCCATCCCCACTGAAAATGTGTAAAAATGAGATAGATGATGATACTATACCAGGTAAGGCTAAGGTCACCTCATCCCCATTGAAAATGTGTAAAATGTAGGTTGATGATGATAATGTTCCAGCTGAGGCTAAAATCACTCCATCTCCAATAAAATGTGTAAAACGGAAGTGATGATGATAATATACCAGCTCAGCCTAAAACCACTTCATCCCCATTGAACATGTATAAAAATGTACCAGCTCTGGCAAAGATCACCCCATCCCCACATTGAAAATGTGTAAAATGGAGGTTGATGATGATAATTTACCAGCTCAGGCTAAGATTACTCCATCTCCATTAATAATGTGTAAAAAGGAGGTGAGATGATAATGTACCAGCTCAGGCTAAGATCACTCCTTTCCCATTTAAAATGTGTAAAAAAGAGGTTGATGATGATAATGTACCAGCTCAGACTAAGATCACTCCATCCCATTGAAAATTTGTAAAAAGTAGGTTGATGATGATAATGTTACAGCTCAGGCTAATATCAATCCATCCCCATTGAAAATGTGTAAAAAGGAGTTCAATGATAATAATCTACCAGCTCAGCATAAGATCACTCCATCCATATTGAAAATGTGTAAAAAGGAGGATGATGATGATAATGTACAAGCTCAGGCTAAGCTCACTCCATCCCCACTGAAAATGTGTAAAAAGTAGGTTGATTATGATAATGTACCATCTGAGGCTAAGATCACTCCATCCCCATTGAAAATGTGTAAAAAGGAGGGTGATGATGATAATGCACCAGCTGAGGCTAAGATCACTCCATCCCCATTAAAAATGTGTAGAAATGAGGTTGATTATGATAATGTATCAGCTCAGGCTAAGAACAATCCATCCATTTTGAAAATGTGTAAAAAGGAGGTGATGATGATAATGTACCAGCTCAGGCTAAGATCACTCCATTCCCATTGAAAATGTGTAAAACGGAGGTTGATGATGATAGTGTAACAGCTCAAGCTAAGATCACTCCATCCCCATTAAAATGTGTAAAAAGGAGGTGAGATGATAATGTACCAGCTCAGGCTGAGATCACTATTTTCCCATTGAAAATGTGTAAAAAAGAGGTTAATGATGATAATGTACCAGCTCACACTAAGATCACTCCATCCCAATTGAAAATGTGTAAAAAGGAGTTTGATGATAATAATGTACCAGCTCAGCCTAAGGTCACTCCATCCACATTGAAAATGTGTGAAAAAGAGTTTGATGGTGATAATGTACAAGATCAGGCTAAGATCATCCCATCTCCATTGAAAATGTGAAAAAAAAGCAGATTGATGATGATAATGTACCAGCTGAGGCTATCACTCCATCCCCATTAAAATGTATAAAAAGGAGGTCGGTGATGATAATGTACCAGATGAGGCTAAGATCAGTCCATCCCCATTGAAAATGTGTAAAATGGCGGTAATGATGATAATGTACCAGCTCAAGGTAAGATCACGCCATCCCCATTGAAAATGTGTAAAAAGGAGGTTGATGATGATAATGTACCAGCTCAGGATAAGATCACTCCATCTGCATTAAAAATGTGTAAAAAGGAGGTGATGATGATAATGTACCAGCTCAGACTATGATCACTCCTTCCCCATTGAAAATTTGTAAAAAGGAGGTCAATGATGAAAATGTACCAGCTCAGGCTAAGCTCACTCCATCCCCATTGAAATAGTGCAAAAAGGAGGTTGATGATGATAATGTACCAGCTCAGGCTAAGATCACTCACTCCCCATTGAAAATTTGTAAAAAGGAAGTTGATGATGATAATGTACCAGCTCAGGCTAAGATTACTCCATCCCCATTAATAATGTGTAAAAAGGAGGTGAGATGATAATGTACCAGCTCAGGCTAAGATCACTCCTTTCCCATTTAAAATGTGTAAAAAAGAAGTCAATGATGATAATGTACTAGCTCAGGCTAAGATCACTCCATACCATTGAAAATGTGTAAAAAGGAGGTCGACGATGATAACGTTACAGCTCAGGCTAAGATCAATCCATCCCCATTGAAAATGTGTAAAAAGGAGTTTGATGATAATAATCTACCAGCTCAGCCTAAGATCACTCCATACACATTGAAAATGTGTAAAAAGGAGGATGATGATGATAATGTACAAGTTCAGGCTAAGCTCACTCCATCCCCATTGAAAACATGTAAAAAGTAGGTTGATGATGATAATGTACCAGCTCAGGCTAAGATCACTCCATCCCCATTGAAAATCTTTAAAAAGGAGGTCAATGATGATAGTGTACCAGCTGAGGCTAAGATCACTCCATCCCCATTGAAAATGTGTAAAAATGAGGGTGATGATGATAATGCACCAGCTGAGGCTAAGATCACTCCATTCCCATTAAAACTGTGTGGAAAGGATGTTGATTATGATAATGTATCAGCTAAAGCTAAGATCAATCCATCCATTTTGAAAATGTGTAAAAAGGAGGTGATAATGATAATGTACCAGCTCAGGTTAAGATCACTCCATTCTCATTGAAAATGTGTAAAATGGAGGTTGATGATGATAATGTACCAGCTCAGGATAAGATCACTCCATCCGCATTAAAAATGTGTAAAAAGGAGGTGATGATGATAATGTACCAGCTCAGACTATGATCACTCCTTCCCCATTGAAAATTTGTAAAAAGTTGGTCAATGATGAAAATGTACCAGCTCAGGCTAAGCTCACTCCATCCCCATTGAAATAGTGCAAAATGGAGGTTGATGATGATAATGTACCAGCTCAGACTAAGATCACTCCATCCCATTGCAAATGTGTAAAACAGAGGTTGATGATGATAATGTAACAGCTCAGGCTAAGATCACTCCATCCCCATTAAAAAATGTGTAAAAAGGAGGTGAGATGATAATGTACTAACTCAGGCTAAGATCACTCCTTCCCCTTTGAAAATGTGTAAAAAAGAGGTCGATGATGATAAAGCAGCAGCTCAGGCTAAGATCACTCCATCCTATTGAAAATGTGTAAAAAGGAGTTTGATGATAATAATGTAACAGCTCAGCCTAAGGTCACTCCATCCACATTGAAAATGTGTAAAAAAGAGTTTGATGGTGATAATGTGCAAGATCAGGCTAAGATCACTCCATCCCCATTGAAAATGTGAAAAAAAGTAGGTTGATGATGATAATGTACCAGCTGAGGCTAATATCACTCCATCCCCATTAAAATGTGTAAAAAGGAGGTTGATTATGATAATGTACCAGATGAGGCTAAGATCAGTCCAACCCCATTGAAAATGTGTACAATTGTAGTAATGATGATAATGTACCAGCTCAGGATAAGATTACTCCATCCCCATTAAAATGTGTAAAAAGGAGGTGATGATGATGATAATGTACCAACTCAGACTAAGATCACCCCTTCCCCATTGAAAATGTATAAAAAGGAGGTCGATGATGAAAATGTACCAGCTCAGGCTAAGCTCACTCCAGCCCCATTGAAATTGTGCAAAAAGGAGGTTGATGATGATAATGTACCAGCTCAGGCTAAGATCACTCCATCCCCATTAAAAATGTGTAAAAAGGAGGTTGATGATGATAATGTACCAGCTCAGGCTAAGATCACTGCATCCCATTGAAAATGTGTAAAAAGGAGGTTGATGATAATGTGCCAGCTCAGGCAAAGATCAATCCATCCCAATCGAAAATGTATAAAAAGGAAGTTGATGACGATAATGTACCAGATCTGGCTAAGATCACTTAATCTCCATTAAAAAGTGTAAAAAGGAGGTTGATGATGAAAATGTACCAGCTCAAGCTAAGATCATTCCATCTCCAATGAAAATGCGTAGAAAGTAGGTCAATGATGACAATGTACCAACTTAGGCTAAGATAATTCCATCCCCATTGAAAATGTGTAAAAAGGAGGTTGATGATGATAATGTACCAGCTCAGGCTAAGATTACTCCATCCCCAGTGAAAATGTGTAAAAAGGAGGTCGGTGATGATAATGTACCAACTCAGGCTAAGTTCACTCCATCCCAATTAAAATGTGCAAAAAGGAGATTGATGATGATAATGTACCAACTCAAGCTAATATCACTCCATCCCCATTAAAAATGTGTAAAAAGGAGGGCAATTATGATAATCTACCTGCTGAGGTTAAGATCAATCCATCCACATTGAAAATGTCTAAAAAGCAGGTTGATGATGATGATGATGTACCAGCTCAGGCTAAGGTCACTCCATCCCCATTGAAAATAAATAAAAAGGAAGTCGATGATGATAATGTACAAGCTCAGGCTACAATCACTCCATCCTCATTGAAAATGTGTACAAAGTAGGTTGATGATGATAATGTACCAGCTGAGGCTAAGATCACTCCATCTCCTTTAAAAATGTGTAAAAAGGAGGTTGATGATGATAATGTATGAGCTCAGGGTAAGATCACTCCATCTTTATTGAAAATGTATAAAAAAACAGGTTGATGATGATAATGTACCATCTCTGGATAAGATCACTCCATCCCCATTAAAATGTGTAAAAAGGTGGTGATGATTATAATGTGCCAACTCAGGCCAAGATCACTCCATCCCCATTGAACATGTGTATAAAGGAGGTTGATGATGATAATGTACCAGCTCACGTTAAGATCACTCCAGTCCCATTGAAAATGTGTAAAAAGGAGGTCGATGATGATAATGTACCAGCTCATGCTAAGATCACTCACTCCAGATTGAAAATTTGTAAAAAGGAGGTCAATCATCATAATGTACCAGCTCAGGCTAAGATCACTCCAACCCCAATGAGAATGTGTAAAAAGGAGGTCAATTATGATAATCTACCAGCTCAGGCTACGATCACTCCATCCCCATTGAAAATGTGTAAAAAGGAGGTTGATTATGATAATGTACCAGCTCGGCCTAAGATCACTCCATCTGCATTGAAAATGTGTAAAAAGGAGTTCAGTGATGATAATGTACCAGCTCAGGCTAAGGTGACTCCATCTCAATTAAAATGTGTAAAACGGAAATTGATTATGGTAATGTACCAGCTCTGGCTAAGTTCACTCCATTCCCATTGAAAATGTGTAAAAATTATGTCGAAGATGATAATTTTCCAGCTCAGACTATGATCAGCCCATCCCCATTAAAATGTGTAAAAAAGAGGTCAATGATGATAATGTACCAGCTCAGGCTAAGATCAATCCATCCCAATCAAAAATGTATAAAAAGGAGGTTGATGATGATAATGTACCAGCTCAGGGTAAGATCACTCCATCCATATTAAAAATGTGTAAGAAGGAGGTTGATGCTGATAATGTACCAGCTCAGGCTAAGATCAATCCATTCATATTGAGAATGTATAAAAAGGAGGTCGTTGATCATAATGTACCAGCTCAGGCTAAGATCATTCAATTCCCACTGAAATGTGTAAAAAGGAGGTTGATGATGATAATGTGCAAGCTCAGGCTAAGATCACTCCATCCCCATTAAAATGTGTAAAAAGGAGGTCGTTGATGATAATGCACCAGCTCAGGCTAAGATCACTCCATCCCCATTAAAATGTGTAAAAAGGAGGTCGATTATGATGTACCGGATGAGGCTAAGATCAGTCCAACCCCATTGAAAATGTGTACAATTGTAGTAATGATGATAATGTACCAGCTCAGGATAAGATTACTCCATCCCCATTAAAATGTGTAAAAAGGAGGTTGATGATGAAAATGTACCAGCTCAGGCTAAGATCACTGCATCCCATTAAAAATGTGTAAAAAGGAGGTTGATGATAATGTGCCAGCTCAGGCAAAGATCACTCCATCCCCATCAAAAATGTGTAAAAAGGAGGTTGATGATGATAATGTTCCAACTTAGGCTAAGATCACTCCATCCCCATTGAAAATGTGTAAAAAGGAGGTTGATGATGATAATGTACCAGCTCAGGCTAAGATCATTCCATCTCCAATGAAAATGCGTAAAAAGTAGGTCAATGATGACAATGTACCAACTTAGGCTAAGATCATTCCATCCCCATTGAAAATGTGCAAAAAGGAGGTTGATGATGATAATGTACCAGCTCAGGCTAAGATTACTCCATCCCCAGTGAAAATGTGTAAAAAGGAGGTCGGTGATGATAATGTACCAACTCAGGCTAAGTTCACTCCATCCCAATTAAAATGTGCAAAAAGGAGATTGATGATGATAATGTACCAACTCAAGCTAAGATCACTCCATCCCCATTAAAAATGTGTAAAAAGGAGGGCAATTATGATAATCTACCTGCTGAGGTTAAGATCAATCCATCCACATTGAAAATGTCTAAAAAGTAGGTTGATGATGATGATGTACCAGCTCAGGCTAAGGTCACTCCATCCCCATTGAAAATAAATAAAAAGGAAGTTGATGATGATAATGTACAAGCTCAGGCTACAATCACTCCATCCTCATTGAAAATGTGTAAAAAGTAGGTTGATGATGATAATGTACCAGCTGAGGCCAAGATCACTCCAACCCCTGTAGAAATGTGTAAAAAGGAGGTTGATGATGATAATGTATGAGCTCAGGTTAAGATCACTCCATCTTTATTGAAAATGTATAAAAAAACAGGTTGATGATGATAATGTACCATCTCTGGATAAGATCACTCCATCCCCATGAAAAATGTGTAAAAAGGTGGTGATGATTATAATGTGCCAACTCAGGCCAAGATCACTCCATCCCCATTGAACATGTGTATAAAGGAGGTTGATGATGATAATGTACCAGCTCACGTTAAGATCACTCCAGTCCCATTGAAAATGTGTAAAAAGGAGGTCGATGATGATAATGTACCAGCTCATGCTAAGACCACTCACTCCAGATTGAAAATTTGTAAAAAGGAGGTCAATCATCATAATGTACCAGCTCAGGCTAAGATCACTCCAACCCCAATGAGAATGTGTAAAAAGGAGGTCAATTATGATAATCTACCAGCTCAGGCTACGATCACTCCATCCCCATTGAAAATTTGTAAAAAGGTTGATTATGATAATGTACCAGCTCGGCCTAAGATCACTCCATCTGCATTGAAAATGTGTAAAAAGGAGTTCAGTGATGATAATGTACCAGCTCAGGCTAAGGTGACTCCATCTCAATTAAAATGTGTAAAAAGGAAATTGATGATGGTAATGTACCAGCTCTGGCTAAGTTCACTCCATTCCCATTGCAAATGTGTAAAAATTATGTCGAAGATGATAATTTTCCAGCTCAGACTAAGATCAGCCCATCCCCATTAAAATGTGTAAAAAAGAGGTCAATGATGATAATGTACCAGCTCAGGCTAAGATCAATCCATCCACATTAAAAATGTATAAAAAGGAGGTCAATGATGATAATGTACCAGCTCAGGGTAAGATCACTCCATCCATATTAAAAATGTGTAAGAAGGAGGTTGATGCTTATAATGTACCAGCTCAGGCTAAGATCAATCCATTCATATTGAGAATGTATAAAAAGGAGGCCGTTGATCATAATGTACCAGCTCAGGCTAAGATCATTCAATTCCCACTGAAATGTGTAAAAAGGAGGTTGATGACGATAATGTACCAGCTCAGGCTAATATCACTCCATTCCCATTAAAAATGTGTAAAAAGGATGTCGATGATGATAATGTACAAGCTCAGGCTAAGATCACACCATCCCCATTAATATGCGTAAAGAGGAGGTTGATGATAATAATGTACCAGCTTAGGCTAAGATCACTCCATCCCAACTGAAAATGAGTAAAAATGAGGTAGACGATGATAATGTACCAGCTGAGGCTAAGATCACTGCATCCCAATCGAAAATGTTTAAAAATGAGGTAGACGGTAATAATGTACCAGCTCAGTGTAAGATCAATCCATCCCCATTGAAAATGTGTAAAATGGAGGTTGATGATGATAATGTACTAGCGCAGCCTAAGATCACTCCATCCCCATTGAAAATGTATAAAATGAGGTCGATGATGATAATGTACCAGCTCAGGCGAAGATCACTCCATCCCCATTAAAATGTGTAAAAAGGAGGTTGATGATGAAAATGCAGCAGCTCAGGCTAAGATTACTCAGTCCCTATTGAAAATGTGTAAAAAGGAGGTCGATGATGATAATGTACCAGCTCAGGCTAAGATCACTCCATCCCCACTGAAAATGTGTAAAAAGAAGTTAGATGATGATAATGTACAAGCTCAGGCTAAGATCAATCCATCCCCATTGAAAATGTGTAAAAAGGAGGTTGATAATGATAATGTACCAGCTCAGGCAATGATCAGTCCACCCCACTGAAAATGTGTAAAAAGGAGGTCTATGATGATAATGTACTAAAGCAGGCTAAGATCACCCCACCCCCATTGAAAATTTGTAAAAAGGAGGTTGATGATGATAATGTACCAGCTCAGGCTAAGATCACTCCATCCCCATTAAAATGTGTAAAAAGGAGGTTAATGATGATAATGTACCAGCTCAGGCAACGATCAGTTCATCCACACTCAAAATGTGTAAAAAGGGATTGGTGATGATAATGTACTAACTCAGGCTAAGATCACTCCATCCCCATTGAAAATGTGTAAAAAGGAGGTCGATGATGATAATGCACCAGCTCAGGCTAAGATCACTCCATCCTCAATGAAAATGTGTAAAAAGGAGTTCAATGATGATAATGTACCAGCTCAGGCTATGATCACTCCATCCCCACTGAAAATGTGTAAAAAGGAAGTTGATGATGATGACATACCAGCTCAGACTACATACAGTGAAGGTTCTGTCAGTAAGCCAGTTGGCAACCCATCATGTGACATAAAGATTTATGCCCAGCTTAGTAAGTTTATCTATGATTCCAGAGTGGGGGATGGTGTTAAAGGCCTTGGCAAGGTCCAGATAGGCTGTGTGGACCACCTTACCCTCATCCACAGCTCTGGAGACTGATTTGAAGAAGTCACTCAGGTTCCGGAGACAAGATTGGCCCTTCTCAAACCCAAACTGGATGGGGTACAGTGTTTCAAGGTTGCCAGTGTCTTTGTTTATATGTTCCATGATAATGCATTCCAAGTCCTTGCAGATCAGGCTCGTCAGACTGATGCAACGGTAGTTCCCAAGATCCAAGGTGTTTCCCCCCTTGTGGAGTGGGATAACTGTAGCTGTGCGCCACTCAGTGGGCATGAAGCCTGAGATGTGGCTATGATTAAACATGACACTTAGGTGAGGTACCAGTTCATTTTGTCATTCATGTAGTACACTGAGTGGGATGTCATCTGGTCCCATGGATTCTGTATTCTTATCTTTGGAGAGTGCAGTTTCTACCTGTGTCGCCGTGATTACTGGAATTTGGCAATCTTTTGGTATTGAGATGGGCCCTTTAGGGGGTGAGAGGGAGTGAAGTTGGCACTTAATCGATCTTCCAGAATATTGGCAATATCCTTGGGATCAGTATATTTAATGCCATTCTGTTGTAGCTCAGAGCAGATCTGAGCATTGCCATTAAGATTCTTGACATAACTATAGAATGCCTCGTGGTTTTCTTTGGAATCTTTGGAAGTTTTATTTTCGTAACTAGCTTTGGAGGATTTTATGAGAGAATCTCAGCTTCTTACTGAGGTTGGTAAGGGAATTTTTTGGATCCTGGGATTTTCCTCTTTTCTGGAACAGTTTCTTCCTTCTGTTGTAGAGTTTGTTTATGGCAGGGGGCCACCAGATTTGGCTTCTTTTTTTGGAGGAGAGGGTCTTGGTTCTATTTGGGATGGCATGATTCATGCATGAGTGGATATGCTCGTACAGTGCCTTAGTGTAGGATTCAGCAGTTGAACTTTCAGCTCCCATCTGCATGGGTGTCATGAAGTTTGTCACTTCTGACTTGAGTAGCATGAAGTTGGCTTTGGAAAAGGTTTTTATGGAGGTTTCCTTACTGGGGGGTGTGGATGGGATGTGGATGTCAACGTTGATTAGCTTATGGTCAGACCTGACCAATGAGGGGGTGACCACTGGTGTGGAGCATCTATCTCCCATGTTGGTAATGACCAGGTCTAAGATATTGGATCCCCTGGTGGGACAATGGATTAGTTGATCCAGGGCAATGGAATTTATGAATTCTAAGAACCATTGGGAAAAGGTGTTGGCACCCGAGTGATTTTCCCAGTTAATGGCATGGTAGTTGAAATCACCCAGTATTAGGGTGTTTGGTTGTATCTTAATATTTTCCAGTATGTTTAAAAAGGTGTAGTGAGAATCTTGGGGGTATGGTGGGGTATCTGTAGCAAAAGCTACAATTTGGATTGCAGACTTACCTAGTGTTAGTTGCACCTGGAGAATTTCAGATGCATTGTGTTGGGCAACTAGCCTGAAGGTATGAATATCCTTGGTGAATATGGTCACTCCTCCACCTTTAGTGTTTCCATCTTGGTTTGGTGGCCGAAAAGTGTGGTAACAGTTGTAGCCTGGTATTGCAGGGGAGCCTTGAACCAGGTCTCAGTTACTGCACAGATATTGATGTTATCCATTTTTAGGAGTGCCTCGAGAGAGTGCATTTTGAGGTTTAGACATCTTGCATTGAGCAGCATTACCTTCAGTTTTTGCATGCTTATATCTGTTACGGTGGTGGTTTTGTCCTTTGAACCTTGCCTAAAAAAGGCACTATAGGCATGGCAAAAGCTTTAGCCAGTAACCTGAATCCCAGGGGTGAGAGGTGCAGACCACCTCTGGCAAAGCATCATGGTTTGTCGATCATGTCATCCCAGGCAGACAGATACTGGATCTCCTTTGAATCACACCAGAAGCTTAGTCAATTGAAGTCAATCATTTTGTCTTTATACTGTGGTATCATTCTGGGTGAAGGCAGGATGCTACTCAGGGCTAGGATCATACCTGCCTGGGCGACATGATCTGAGAGCTCTTCCATGTCTCTTTTCATGTAGTCCAGGGAGGTACATCTCAAGTCATTCACTCCAACATGGACAATGACAGAGTCATATTTGTACTTGTTGTGGAGTGGCTTGATTGCATGCGTTATGTGGCAGATCCTGGCACATGACAGGAAGCTGAATGTAATTTTCTCCTTGTTCAGCCTGGTGAGTGGGACATCAGTGTGCCTGACTATAGAGTCACCTATGACTAAAGTGTTGGGTACGTTGTCTTGCCTTAGGGGCTGTTGTTGGGTGGCACACTGGTGTTGTGAGCTATGTGTCACTGGTTGTGACTGGTATTTGTTTGTGTTTCAGCTTTGGAGGTTCTTGTTGCTTGGGCAGGTTAATGATAAGGGCCTCCGCATATGTGGGTTTAGTGTTGCTATGTTCATTAGTAGTAGTTTACTAACTACTAACTGCCCTTGCGAGCCAGCCATTTTAAGCAGCAAGTTATCCTTTGTGAGACTCAACCCCTGTTGTGTGTGTTTGTGGCAAACACACCTTAATTTCGGGGCTACCCTCCCAACCTGGGTGTTGATGGTGTGGGTTTTGAAGGTCTATGTGTTGCTTGAGGTGTAGTGTAGATGTTAACCTTCTTCTCTTGACTGTCTAGCACAATCTTGGCCAGAGAGAGCTTTGCTTCCAGTTTGGGTATGTAAGTGCATCTCTCACAGGTTGTAGTGTTGGGTGGTAGGAGGAGAGGGTTGTCTGTGTACATGAGGCAGTTTCTGCATTGCCCCAGTATGCCCAGATTCAGCAGGTGGACAGGAGAAATCACCAGAAGCTGGCCCTTGGACATGCCTGTTTAGGTGCTTTTTTTGTAAAGTACAAGAGCTGTTTTCCCTTACCTTTGCAAGGTAC
The DNA here is from genome assembly GCF_019279795.1 of Protopterus annectens. Lineage (NCBI taxonomy): Eukaryota > Metazoa > Chordata > Ceratodontiformes > Protopteridae > Protopterus > Protopterus annectens. The sequence continues at coordinate 1,870,717,499 of NC_056743.1, read as the reverse complement.
TTTGCAATTATAGGCTGTTTAGTGTTTAGTTAATTTATCCTTATTAACAAGGAGAGTTGTGTGCATGTATCAGTTTAAGGCTCCCTAGTGCTTTTCAGCAGGTTCTAGAGTGCGAATCCTATTTCTAAGCTTATTAGCTATCCACCTTCCCCCATATGGGTCAATTTGGAGCCCCTTCTACTTGCTTATAATATTTACATGTGGTGTAGTATAAAATACCTTGGGGTACCAGGGTACACTGTGTGGATAAACTTGTCCAAAGTCTGCAGCCTGAACAACTGTCTCAAAGAAGTTCACAGGATTCGTCAGACAGGATCTACCTTTGAGAAAGCCAAACTGCTGGGGTTCAAGTTTGAAAAGATTTTTGATATCATAGTTAATTAGGTCAATTATAATACTTTCTGTGATCTTTCATATAAGATGCATTAGGCTGCTGAGGCTACCCTTGTGAAGTGACACCACAGCAGCTGTGCTCCACTCATCTGGGACCAAGATAGTTGCTAGTTTCAGGCTAAAGAGTTTGTGTGACTTTATGGAGTCATAGAAGGGGTTCTGTACCTTGCCACTCCTCTAAAACCAAGATAGTTGCTAGGTACAGAGGAAAAGGTTGTGTGATTTTTCTGGACTTATAGAAGGGATTCTGTAGCATGCTGTGAACTCATAGCTGATCTGTTTTAGCATGATATGAATCTCAATAAGCTCTGCTTGAGTGCCACTAGGTATCTATCTTGAGTTAATGTGGTCTCTAACAAACATGGATAAGCCACCAAAACTCCATTCAGGTCTAAATGAGTGCCATGTACAAAACATAGATATTCAGAAGAGTTCTCTTTGATCACTTAAACTAGGTTTATGTAACTACACATACACTGATGTGCTCTAAAAGCAGGAGGGCCTCAAGGTTCAGCAGTTTGTTGTTTAGACATCTAGCAATAAGAAGAGCAATCTTGATATGGTTCAATGGTTGATTTGTTTTGGAAATTAGGTTGGGAGGCTTATCAGCTAAACTCTGCCTAAAAAGGCACAATGGAGGCTGAAAAAGCTTTTGCTGGTATGCCCAAGTCTTTGAATTAAAACTGCCAGCCATTCTTGGTGATGCTAGAAAAGCTGTCAAGCATCACCTCTCATGCTGACACAGGCTGAACTGTTAAAGCCAATAATATTTTCTTTATACCTCAGCATCATTCTTTTTGATGATGGATGGATTCTGCTAAATTCTAGGGTCTTTTCTACATTTGTGATGCTCATAGAGAGGCCTAACATGTCTTTCCTCATATCCCTCAGGGTTCAGTGCACCCCATCATGAACCATCACCATGCTGTACTCATATATGTCTGGTTCAAGGGTCTTAAGGGCCCTTGTTGCATTGGCAATCTTGGCTCATGTGAGACAGCTCACTGTCACCCTGCTATTGTCTGGTCTTGTGATTGTGCAATCTGTGTGTACTATTATGGAGTCAACAATCACTAGCAAATATTTGTGCTTGAAGACTGCTCTTGTGTAACTGGTATAGGATGTTTCCTCACGACTGTCACTTCTGTTGTTGCTAATTGATGTTGCAGTGTGTAGTAAACACTGGACCTTAACCCTACTACTCTGTTGTGGCTTGCACAGTCATTTTTAGTCCCTCAGCATATGATATTTTAGTATGGGTACATGCAGATTGTGCTGCATGTCTCTCACTTCTGTTGTTGCTAATTGATATTACAGTGTTTAGTTAACATGGGGCCTTATCCCTCCTACTATGCTGTGACTTGGACAAAGGTTTTTAGTTCCTCAGCATATGATAATTTAGTATGTGCATGGACAGATTGTGGTGCATGACTCTCAGTTCAATTGTTGCTAACTGATGTTGCAGTGTTTAGTGAACACTGGGCATTATCTCTGCTAGTCTGCTGTGGCTTGGACAATGTTTTTTAGTGCATCAGTACATTATAATTTAATGTGGGTATATCCAGATTGTGGGTCATGACTCTCAGTTATATTGTTGCTAGTTGATGTCGCAGTGTTTAGTGAACACTGCAACTTATCCCTCCTAGTTTGTTGTTGCTTGGACAATGTTTTTTAGTGCCTCAACATATGATAATTTAGTGTGGGTATATGCAGTTTGTGGTACATGATTCTCCGTTCTGTTGTTCCTAATTGATATTGCAGTGTTTAGTTAACACTGGGCCTTATCTCTACTAGTTTGTTGTGGCTCACTGGCTTGGACAATGTTTTTAATGTCTCAACATATGATAATTTAGTAAGGGTATGCACAGATTGTGGTGCATGACTCTCAGTTCTATTGTTGCTAATTGATATTGCAGGGTTTAGTGGACACAGGGCCTTAGCTCTACTAGTCTGTTGTGGCTTGGACAAAGTTTTTTAGTGCCCCAGCATATGACAATTTAGTGTGGCTATGTGCAGATTGTGGTGTGTCATTCTCGGTTCTATTGTTGGTAATTGATGTTGCAGTGTTTAGTTAACATTTGGCCTTATCCCTACTAGTCTGCTGTTTCTTGTACACTGTTTTTAGTGTCTCAGCATATGATAATTTAGTAAGGGTATGTACAGATTGTGGTGCATGACTCTCAGTTCTGTTGTTGCTAATTGATGTTGCAGGGTTTAGTGGACACCAGTGGTCCTTATCTCTACTAGTCTGTTGTGGCTTGGACAATGTTTTTTAGTGGCTCAGCATATGACATTTTAGTGTGGGTATGCCCAGATTGTGGTGCCTCATCCACTGTTCTGTTGTTGGTAATTGATATTGCAGTGTTTAGTTAACACTATGATTTATTCCTACTAGTCTGTTGTGGCTTGGACAATGTTTTTTAGTGTCTCAGCATATGATAATAATTTAGTAGGTGTATGTACTCATTCTGGTGCATGACTCGGTTCTGTTGTTGCTAGTTGATGTTGCAGTGTTTAGTGAACACTGAGCCTTATCACTACTAATTTTTTGTTGATTGCACAATGTTTTTAGTGCCTCAGCATATAATTTAGTATGGTAATGTGCAGATTGTGGTACATGACTGTCAGTTCTGTTGGTGCTAATTAATGTTGCAGTGAGAGGTTAATACTGGGCCTTATCCCTACCAGTTTGTTATGGCACGGACAAAGGTTTTTAGTTCCTCAGTATATTATAATTTAGTATGGGTATGTACTGATTGTGGTTCATGACTCTCAGTTCCCTTGTTGCTAATTGACATTGCAGTGTGTAGTTAATGCTGTGCCTCATCTCTACTAGTCTGTTGTGCTTTGGACAACGTTTTTCTGTGCCTCAGCACAAGATAATTTAGTATGGGTATGTGCAGATTGTGGTGCATTGCTCTCACCTCTGTTGTTTGTGTTTGCTGTTGAGTGTTCAGTGAATACTGGGCCTTTTCCCTACTAGTCTGTTGTGGCTTGAACAATATTTTGTAATGCCTCAGCACATGATAATTTAGTGTGGGTATGTGCAGATTGTGATGCACGACTCTCAGTTTTGTTGTTGATAATTGATGTTGTAGTGTGTAGTTAGCAATGGGCCTTATTCTGACTAGTTTATTGTGGCTTGGACAATATTTTTTGTGCCTCACCATATGATAATTTAGTATGGGTATGTGCAGATTCTAGTACATGAATGTCAGTTATGTTGCTCCTAATTAATGTTGCGTTGTGTAGTTTACACTGGGCCTTATCCCTACTAGCCTGCTGTGGCTTGGACAATGTTTTTTAGTGTCTCACTATACAATAATTTAGTAAGGGTATGTACAGATTGTGGTGCACGACTCTCAGTTCTGTTGTTGCTAATTGATGTTTCAGGGTTCAGTGAACAGTGAGCCTGATCCGTACTAGTCTGCTTGGGCTTGGACAATTTTTTTTGTCTCAGCATATAATAATTTAGTAAGGGTATGTGCAGATTGTGGTGCATGACTATCAGTTCTGTTGTTGCTAAATGATGTTGCAGTGTGTAGTTAACATGGGGCCTTATCCATACTAGTTTGTTGTTGCTCATGCAGTGTTTTTAGTTCCTCAGCACATGATACTTTAGTGTGAGTATGTGCAGATTGTGGTGCATGAGTCTCAGTTCTGTTGTTGCTAACTGATCTTACAGTGTTTACTGAACACTGGGCCTTATCCCTATTAGTCTAATGTGGCTTGGACAATGTTTTTTAGTGTCTCAGCATATGATAATTTAGTATGGGTATGTACTCATTGTGGTGCATGACTCTCAGTTCTATTGTTGCTAATTGATGTTGCAGTGTTTAGTGAACACTGAGCGTTATCCCTACTAATTTGTTGTGGCTTGAACAATGTTTTTAGTGCCTCAATATATCATCATTTAGTATAGGTATGTGCAGATTCTGGTACATGTTTGTCAATTCTGTTGCTCCTAATTAATGTTGCATTGTGTTGTTGACACTGGGCCTTATCCATACTAGTCTATTGTGGCTTGGAGAATTTTTTTCAGTGCCTCAGCATATGATAGTTTGGTATGGGTATGTGCAGATTGTGGTGCATGCTTCTCAGTTCTGTTGCTGCTAATTGATGTTGCATTGTTTAGTTAACAGTGGAATTTATCCATACTAGTCTGCTGTGGCTTGAACAATCTATTTAGTGCCTCAGCATATGATTATTTAGTATGGGTATGTTCAGGTTGTGGTGCATGACTCTCAGTTCTGTTGTTGCTAATTGACGTTGCAGTGTTTAGTGAAAACTGTTCCTTATCCCTACTAGTCTGTTGGGGCCTGAACAAAGGTTTTTAATGCCTCAGCATGTGATAATTTAGTATGGGTATGCCCAGATTGCGGTTCATGACTCCCTGCTCTGTTGATGCTAATTAATGTTGCAGTGTTTAGTTAACACTGGGCCTTATCCATAATGTTTTTTAGTGCCTCAGCATATGATAATTTTATTATGGGTTTGTACAGATTGAGGTGCATGACTGTCAGTCCTGTTACTGCTACTTGCTATTGCAGTGTTTACTGAAAAATGAGCCTTATCTCTACTAGTCTGTAGTGGCTTGAACAATGTTTTAGTGCCTCAGCATATGATAGTTTCATATGGGTATGTACAGATTGTGGTGCAGGACTCTCAGTTCAGTTATTCCTAATTGATTTTGCATTTTTTAGTTAACATTGGGCCTTATCCCTACTAGCCTGTTGTGAATTGGACAATGTATTTAGTGCATTAGCATATGATAATTTAGTATGGGTATGTTCAAATTGTGATGCATGACTCTCAATTCTCTTGCTGCTAATTGATGTTGCAGTGTAAACATGTCCTTATCACTACTAGTTTGTTGTATCTTGGACAATGTTTTTAGTGCCTCAGCATATGAAAATTTCATATCGGGATATGCAGATTGTGGAGCATGACTCTCAGTTCTGTTGATCCTAATTGATGTTACAGTGTTTAGTTAACACTGGGCCTTATTTTTACTAGCCTGATGTTGATTGGACAATGTTTTTAGTGCTTCATTACATAATAATTTAGTGTGGGTATTTACTGATTGTCATTCATGACTCTCATTTCTATTGTTGCTAATTGATGACGCAGTGTTTAGTAAACTCTGCCCAATATCCCTACTAGTCTGGTTTGGCTGGAACAGTGTTGTTTAGTGTCACAGCACATGATAATTTAATATGGGTATGTGCAAATTGTGGGGCAGGACTCTCATTTCTGTTTTTGTTAATAGATGTTGCAGTGTTCAGTTAACACAGGGCCTTAATCTTACTAATCTGTTGTGACTTGGACAAGGTTTTTAGTGCCTCAGCGTATGATAATATGGGTATTTGTAGATTGTGGTGCATGACTCTTAGTTATGTTGGGAGGGTGGCCTAATGGTTAAGGTGTTTGTCTTACAAACACAAGGTGCAGGGTTCAATTCTCACAAGGGATAATTGGCTAGTCTTAAAATGGCTCGCAAGGGCAGTTAGCCTAGTACTAATCTATGAGCCTATGTTGTGGCTAGTTAATGTTGCAGTGTTTAGTGGACACTGGGCCATATCCCTAATAGTCTGTTGTGGCTTGGACAATGTTTTCTACTTTCTCACCATATGATAACTTAGTATAAGTACTGTATGTACAGACTGTGGTGCATGACTCAGTTCTGTCTTTGCAAACTTATGTTGCAGTGTGTAGTTAACACTGGGCCTTATCCCTACTAGTCTGTTGTGGCTTGGACAATGTTTTTTACTTCCTTGCCATATGATAATTTAGTATAAGTACGGTATGTGCAGATTGTGGAGAAGGGCTCTCTTTTCCTAATAGATGTTGCAGTGTTCAGTTAACACCGGGCCTTAATCTTACTAGTCTGTTGTGACTTGCACAATGTTTTTTAGTGTCTCAGCATATGATAATTTAGTATGCGTATGTACAGACTGTGGTGCATGACTCTCAGTTCTGTCATTGCTCAATGCTGTTGCAGTGTGTAGTTACACTGGGCCTTATCCTTACTAGTCTGTTGTGGCTTGCACAATGTTTTTTAGTATCTCAGCATATGATGATTTAGTAAGGGTATGTACAGATTGTGGTGCATGACTCAGTTATGTTGTTGCTAATTGATGTTGCAGTGTTTAGTTAACATTGGCCTTATTTTTACTAGTCTGCTGTGGCTTTGACAATGTTTTTTGTACCTCAGGATATGATCATTTAGTATGGGTATTTGCAGGTTGTGCGGCATGACTCTCAATTCTGTTGTTGTTAATTGCTGTTCCAGAGTGTAGTCTACACTGGGCCTTATTCCTAATACTCAGTTGTGAGTTGGACAATGTTTTTAGTGCCTCAGGGTATGACAATTTATTATGGGTATGTGCAGATTGTGGTGCATGACTCTCAGTTCTGTTGTTGCTAATTGATGTTGCAGTGTTTAGTTAACATTGGCCTTATTTTTACTAGTCTGCTGTGGCTTTGACAATGTTTTTAGTCTTTCTGCATATGATAATTTACTATAGGGTGTTTGCAGATTGTGGTGCATGACTCTCAGTTCTGTTGTTGCTAATTGGTGTTGCAGTGTGCAGTTAACACTGGGCCTTATCCCTACTAGTCTGTTGTGGCTTGGACAATGTTTTTTAGTACCTCAGGATATGATAATTTAGTATGGGTATTTGCAGGTTGTGCGGCATGACTCTCAATTCTGTTGTTGCTAATTGCTGTTCCAGAGTGTAGTCTACACTGGGCCTTATCCCTAATACTCAGTTGTGAGTTGGACAGTGTTTTTTAGTGTCTCAGGGTATGACAATTTATTATGGGTATGTGCAGATTGTGGTGCATGACTCTCAGTTCTGTTGTTGGTAATTGATGTTGCAGTAATTAGTGAACAATGGGACTCATCACTTCTGGTCTGTTTTGGCTTGAAGAAAGTTTTTTAGTGTTTCAGCATATGGTAATTTAGTATGGGTATGTACTGTTTGTGGTGCATGATTTGTCAGTTCTGTTGTTGCTAATTGGTGTTCCCAGTGTTTAGTTAACACTGAGCCTTATTTTTACTAGTTTGCTGTGGCTTGGACAATGTTTTCTCGTGCCCCAGCATATGATAATTTTGTATGGGTATGTACAGATCGTGGTGCATGACTCACAGTTCTGTTCTCCCTAGTTGATGTTGCAGTGTTTAGTGAACTTTGGACCTTATCCCTACTAGTTTGCTGTGACTTGGACAATGTTTTATTGTGCCTCAGCATATGATAATTTCATATGGGTATGTACATATTGTGATACATGACTCTCATTTCTCTTGTCACTAGTTGATGCTGTAGTTTTTAGTGAACTTTGGGCTTTATCTCTACTAGTTTGTTGTGGGTTGGACAATGTTTTGTAGTTCCTCAGCATTTGATAATTTAGTATTGGTGTGTGCAGATTGTGGTGCATTACTCTTCAGTTCTCTTGTTGCTAATTCATGTTGCAGTGTTTAGTTAACATTAGCCTTATATTTACTAGTCAGCTGTGGCTCAGACAATGTTTTTAGTGCACCACCATATGGTAATTTAGTATGGGTATGGCAGAATTTGGTGCATGACTCTCAGTTCTGTTGTTGCTAATTGATGTTGCAGTGTTTAGTGAACACTGGGAGTTATTGCTACTAGTCTTTTGTGGCTTGGACAAAGGTTTTTAGTGCCTCAGCATATGATAACTCAGTGTGGGTATCTACAGGTTGTGGTATATGACCCTCAGTTCTGTTGTTTCTAATTGATGTTGTAGTGTTTAGTTAACATGGAGCCTTATCCCTACTAGCCTGTTGTGGCTTAAACAATGTTTTTAGTGCCTCAGTATATGATAATTTGGTGTTGGTATGTGCAGATGTTGGTGCATGACTCTGAGTTCTGTTGTTCTTAATTGATGTTGCAGTGTTTAGTGAAAACTGAGTCTTATCCCTACTAGTCCATTGTGGCTTGGACAATGTTTTTTAGTGCATCATCATATGATAATTTAGTATGGTAATGATTAGATTGCCGTGCATGACTCTTAGTTCTGTTGTTCTAATTGCTGTTGCAGTGTTTAGTTAACACTGGCTGATATCACTACTAGCCTGTTGTGGCTTGGGCAATGTTTTAATGCTTCACCATATGATAATTTAGTATAGGTATGTATAGATTGTGGTTGATGACTCTCACTTCTGTTGTTAATTGATGTTGCAATGTTTACATTACAATGGGTCTTATCCCTACTACTTTTTTGTGGCCTGGAGAATGTTTTTTATTGTCACAGCATATTATAATTTCAGTTGTGTATGTACAGATTGTGGTGCATGACTCTCAGTTCTGTTGTTGCTCATTGTTGTCACAGTGTGTAGCTAACATAGTGCCTTATCACTAAAAGTCTGTTGTAGCTTGGACAATGTATTTAGTGTCTCAGCATATGATAATTTTGTATGGGTATTTGCTGATTTTGGTGCATGACACTCAGTTCTCTTGTTGCTAATTGATATTGAAGTGTTTATTTAATGCTGGGCCTTATCCCTACTAGTCTGCTGTGGATTTGACAATGTTTTTAGTGCCTCAGTATATGATAATTTAGTGCAGGTGTGTGGTGATTGTGCTGCATCACTGTCAGTTCTGCTGTTGCTAATTGATGTTGCAGTTTTTAGTGAACATTGGGCCTTATCCCTACTAGGCTTTTGTGGCCTGAACAATATTTTTAGGGCCTCAGCACATGATAATTTTGTATGGGTATGTGCACTTTGTGGTGCATGACTCTCAGTTCTGTTGTTGCTAATTGATGTTGCAGTGTTTACTTAACACTGTCCCTTATCCCTACTTGTTTGTTGTGGCTTGGGAAATTTTTTTTTAGTGCCACAGCATATGATAATTTTTGGTTGTGTATGTATGAATTGTGGTGCATGACTCTCAGTTCTGTCCTTCCTAATTGATATGGCAGTGTGTACTTAAAACTGGGCCTTATCTCAAATAGTCTGTTGTGGCTTGAACAATGTTTTTAGTGGATCAGCATATTATAATTTAGTATGGGTATGTGCAGATTGTGGGCATGTCTGTTAGTTCTGTTGATGCTAATTGATGTTGCAGTGTTTAATGAACACTGGACCTTATCCCTACTAATCTGTTGTGGCTTGGACAATGTTTTTTAGTGTCTCAGCATATGATCATTTAGTATGGGTATGAGCAGATTGTGGTGTGTGTCTCTCAGTTCTGCTGTTACTAATTGATGTTATGGTCTTTAGTGAACACTGGGTCTTTTTCCTACTAGTCTGCTGTGGCTTGGACAATGTTTTTTAGTGCCTCCACTTATGATAATTTATAATGGGTATTTGCAGATAATGGTGCATGAGTCTCAGTTCTGTTGCTGCTAATTCATGTGGTGTGTAGTTAACACTGGGCCTTATTTTTTGCTAGTATGTCATGGCTTGAACAATGTTTTTAGTGCTTCAGCATAAGATAATTTAGTATGGGAATGTACGAATTGCGGTGCATGACTCAGTTCTGTTGTTGCTAATTGATGTTGCAGTGTTTAGTGAACACTGGGCCTTATCCCTACTAATCTGTTGTGGCTTGGACAATGTTTTTTAGTGTCTCAGCATATGATAATTTAGTATGGGTATGAGCAGATTGTGGTGTGTGTCTCTCAGTTCTGTTGTTATTAATTGATGTTATGGTGTTTAGTTAACATTGGGCCTTATTTTTGCTAGTCTGTCATGGCTTGAACAATGTTTTTAGTGCTTCAGCATAAGATAATTTAGTATGGGAATGTACGGATTGTGGTGCATGACTCAGTTCTGTTTTTGCTAACTGATGTTGCATTGTTTAGTTAACACTGTAGCTTATCCTTACTAGTCTGTTGCAGCTTGATCAATGTTTTAGTGCTTAAGCACTTGATAATCCTATATGGGTATGTGCAGGTTGTGGTTCATGACTCTCGATTCTGCTTTTGCTAATTGACGTTGCAGTATTAGTTAGCAATGGGCCTTATTTGTACTAGTCTGTCATGGCTTGGACAATGTTTTTAGTGTCTCAGCACATGATAATTTAGTAAGGGTATGTACAGATTGTGGTGCATGACTCTCAGTTCTCTTTTACTGATTGATGTTGCACTATTTAATGAACAGTGGGCCTTATCCCTACTAGTCTGTTGTGGCTTGGACAATGTTTTTAATGCCTTAGCATATGATAATTTTGTATGTGTATGTACAGATTGTGGTACATGACTCTCAGTTCTGTTGTTGCTAATTGATGTTGCAAGGTTTACTGAATGCTGGGCCTTATCCTATTAGTTTGTTGTGGCTTTGCCAATGTTTTTTAGTGCTTCAGTATATGATAGTTTAGTATGGGTTTGTGGTGACTGTGTGGCATCACTCTCAGTTCTGTCGTTGCTAATTGATATTACAGTGTTTAGTTAACACTGGACCTTATCCCTACTAGTCTGTTGTGGCTTGAACAACCATTTTTAGTGCCTCAGCATATGATAATTTAGTATGAGCATGTACAGATAGTGGTGCATGACTCTCAATTCTGTGGTTGCTAATTGATGTTGCAGGGTTTCAATACTGGGCCTTATCTCAACTATTATGTTGTGGCTTGAACATAGGTTTTTTTGTACCTCGGCATATGGTAATTTATTATGGATATGTACAGATAGTGGTGCATGGCTCTCAGTTCTGCTGCTGCTAGTTCATATCGCAGTGTTTAGTTAAGAGTGGGATTTATTTTTAGTAGTCTGCTGTGGCTTAGACAATGTTTTTTAGTGCACCAGCATATGATAATTTTGTATCGTTATGTACAGATTGTAGTGCTTGACTCTCAGTTCTGGTGTAGCTAATTGATGTTGCAGGGTTTAGTGAATACTGTGCTTATCCTTTCTAGTCTATGGTGGCTTGGGCAAACATTTTTAGTGCCTCAGCATATGATAATTTAGTATGGGTATGTGCAGATTGTAGTGCATGACTCTCAGTTCTGTTGTTGCTAATTGATGTTGCAGTGTTTAATGAACACTGGGCCTTATCACAACTAGTCTGCTGTGGCATTGACAATGTCTTCTAGTGTCTCAACATATGATAATTTTGTATGGGTATGTGCAGACTTTGGTTCTTGACTGTCAGTTCTGTTGTTGATAATTGATGTTGCAGTGTTTGGTGAACAGTGGGCATTATCCCTACTAGTCTGTTTTGGCTTGAACAATGTTTTTTAGTGCCACAGCACATGATAATTTAGTATAGGTATGTGCAGATTGTTGGGCAGGATTCTCATTTCTGTTTTTGCTAATAGATGTTGCTGTGTTCAGTTAACAATGGGCCTTAATCCTACTACTTGTCTGCTGTGGCTTGAACAATGTTTTTAGTGCCTCAGCATATGATAATTTGGTATGGGTATTTACAGATTGTGGTGCATGACTCTCAGATATGTTGTTGCTAGTTGATGTTGCGGTGTATAGTGAACACTGGGGCTTATCTCTACTAGCCTGTTATGGCTTGGACAATGTTTTTTACTTCCTCACCATATGATTTAGTATAAGTATGTAGAGATTGTGGTGCATGACTCTCAGTTCTGTCATTGCTAACTGATGTTGCAGTGTGTAGTTAACACTGGGCCTTATCCCTACTAGTCTGTTGTGGCTTGGACAATGTTTTTTGGCGTCTCAGCATATGATAATTTAGAATGGGTATGTACAGATTGTGGTGCATGACTCTCAGTTCTGTTGTTGCTAATTGATGTTGCAGTGTTTAGTTAACATTGGCCTTATTTTTACTAGTCTGCTGTGGATTTGACAATGTTTTTAGTCAGTCACCATATGATCATTTAGTATGTACAGACTGTGGTGCATGACTCTTAGTTCTGTTGTTGCTAATTGACGTTGATGTGTTTGGTTAACATTGGCCTTATTTTTACTAGTCTGCTGTGGCTTCGACAATCTTTTTTAGCCCGTCAGCATATGATCATTTAGTATGGGTATGTGCAGATTGTGGTGCAACACTCTCAGTTCTGTTGATCCTTATTGATGTTGCAGGGTTTAGTTAACACTGGGCCTTATCCCTACTTGTCTGTTGTGGCTTCAGCAAAGGTTTTTAATGCCTCAGCATATGATAATTTTGTATGGGTATGTACAGATTGTGGTGCATGACTCTCAGTTCTGCTGTTGTTAGTTCATATTGCAGTGTTTAGCTAACACTGGTCATTATTTTACTAGCTTGCTGTGGCTTGGACAATGTTTTTTAGTGCAATAGCATATGATAATTTAGTATTTATATGTACAGATTGTGGTGCATGACTTTCAGCTATTTTGTGCATAGATGCATAGGTTCATAGGTGTGTACTAGGCTAATGGCCCTGGAGCCTTTACAAGCCTAGCCCATGGAAGTGCCCTGGTATTGTGCCACCCAACATTAGTTCCCATTGCTTCTATGAAGTAGAGCCATTGGAGTGATCACTGAGGTGAACTTTCTATTTCCCATCCACTCATCAAGATTTTTTTTGAAGAGGGCCAGTGAGGTGCTCTGCTTCACATATATGGAAAGTGCATTCCAGAGCATGGGCAGTCTCTGGGTTATGAACCTGTCCCTGCAGCATGTTCTGTTGATTGTGGTAATGAGGTTGAGGTCTCTGAAGCATGTGGTGCATAGGGATTGGGATTTGTTTAGATGTAGCATTTCTAACAGAGCTGGGTCAGACATGGCTTTGTAAGTCAAGCAGAGATCGCCTCTTAGTAGACGATATGAGACAGAGAATAGCTGGAGTTGTTTTGAGTCTGTCCATGTAGGACATGTGCTTAAGGCTGGGGATCCTCTTCATGAGGTACTTTTGTGGTCTTTCCACCTGTTGCATGTGTCTAACGAGGTACATGCCAAATGGGTCATTATACTCGATGATTGCCCTAATAAGGGTAGAGTAGAGAGAGGTGATGACCTCTTTCTTCCTGGATGCAAAACTCTAGGTAATGAGATGTGCTACATAGGACTTTCTGACCACATTGGCAATATGGTGGTTGAAGGAGAGGTTGGTGTCAACCTGTGTCCCCAGATTTCTGATAACGCCCAGTTAAAAAAATACCCAAATCAGCCAAAGGTCACCCAGTAGGAAAAAAGTAACTGCAGTGGAAAATACAAACCAGGTAACCATCAGGACTGTCAGAATATAAAACGTGTATTCAGAACATAGCACTTTCACACAAACTGTGCTTCATCAGATCCATCAATACAAGAAAACTAAAGCACTTTATATATTGAAAGCAATTAGCAACAATCAATAAGAGCATTAAAACAATTACTGATGCAAACTATGCTTCTTTACAATAGTCTTTAAAGGTACAGCAACATTAATACCACAAAGCTTGTTTGTCTGCAACCTAACAATCCATTTAGTCTCACATATCTCAAGGCTATTATTAAAGTCCCTACCTCTCTTATCCATGCATACAATCTGTAGTACTAAAAACTCAAAACTGTGTCCAGGTTGCATAGAAATATGCTTTGCTTATGCATTAAGCATATTTTTGTGTCTAATGTCACCTTGATGCTGTAATATAAATTCCTTCAGCATCCTCACAGTCTTCCTTACATAAAACGAGGTGCAATTTCTGCACTTAGCTAGGTATATTAAACCTTTAGATTTACAGTCAGCATAGAATCTTGGTGAAAAAAGGTATTCCAGGGTGGGGTGTTTAAATCTTGCCTCATTGGAAATAAAGCTGCAGGCCTTACATAGTCTGCATGGATAGGTCCCAACACAAATAGAGCTTACACTAGACATCTGTGTAGATTTATAACACAGTTGTCTTTTATTTTTAAATGTGAACCTGAGTCTATCACCTACAATATATTTGATCCTGTCATCAGTAAGTAGAATTGGCCAGTAATTGCTAACTATATCACATACCTGATGGATGTTATTCCCATATGTCAATGGTAATCTAAGAATATTATTACCACTATCAGTTCTGTTAGGAGAAATGCTAGTGCTAGATTGATTAAAGAAAGGTTTACCCTTATCACTGCGCATTGCATTAACATCCTTCAAAGTATTATCAAGATCATCTTTCCTATACCCCCTTTCAATAACTCTTTTTCAAGTTTACACGTGGCCTCATGATATTCACTGTAATATGTGTGTAGTTGCGACATTCTTAAATATGGGCCCTTAGTTATATTATTGAAGACATGCTTTGGATGCATGCTTCTATGGTGCAGCAATGCATTTATCCTACATAATTTCCTAAACAAAGAACTAGAGATAGTACCATTGGCTCGTGTTATCTTAGTGTCCAAAAATTCTATGGATGTCAATGAATAGTTCAGAACAAACCTGAAACATTGACTACTGGATTCAATATATTTTACAAGATTCAATAAATCACATACTGGACCTGCCACAACATAAAAATGTCGTCCACAAACCTTTTATAGTAAATAAGCTGTGTTGAATATTCATGTTGGGAAAGGACTACCTTGCACTCCCAACACAAGGTTAGCATAACTGTTAGCACACAGTGTTCCCATCACTGCACCTTTTTTTGCTTAAACAAATTGTTTATAAATCATTATTACATAAAACAATTTCCATTAGTGCACCTACACATTCAATATGTTCAAAAGAATAGCTAGTATTAGCCTGTAAAAAACTTTTAAGAGATGTAATTCCCAGGTTCTGGGGTATAATAGTAAAAAACATTTGAAAATACATAGTCGCCAAGATAATCCCATCAGAAAAATTACCATGCATTCTCACAAAATCACCTAGGGTGCTTAAAAAGTGCTCTGTGTCTTTTAAGACTGCTGTTCCTCTTTCAATGGTTCTTTAAGTTGGTTTTCAATATAAATAGATATAAATTCAGTCTGCCAAGTGCAGAAATTGCACCTCATTTTATGTAGGGAAGACAGTGAGGATGCTGAAGGAATGTATATTACAGCATCAAAGTGAAAGATGCAAGAATATGCTTAATGCATTAGGAAAGAATATTTCTATGCAACCTGAACACAGTTTTGAATTTTTAGTACTACATATAGTATGTATGGATAAGAGAGGTGGGGACTTTAATAATAGGCTTGAGATAGCTGAGACTAAATGGATTGTTAGGTTGCAGACAGACAAGCTACCTGGTATCAATGCTGCTGTACCTTTAAAGCCGATTTTAAAGAAGTGTAGTTTGCATCAGTAATTGTTTTAATGCTCTTATTGGTTGTTGTTAATTGCACAGTTTGTGTGAAAGCACTTGTCCTATATGTTCTGAATAAAAGTTTTATATGCTGACAGTCCTTGTGGTTACCTGGTTTGTATTTTTCACTGCAGTTACTTTTTTCCTACTGGGTGACCTTTAGCTGAGTTGGGTATTTTTGTATCTGGACATTTGCTTTTTTATATACCCTTCAGCACATGGCTGAACAAGCTGACATAGAACTAAGCTATCGACCTGCCAGAGAGATGTATAACCAGCAAGGTTTTAAGCAAATGCTTAATATGAAAGCTAATCCTTTGCTGAGATTTACCTTCTTGGATGAACCATCAGTTTTGGAACCTTGTGACTGGGGTATGTTTAAGAATTTGCTCAGATACTTTGAGAATGGACTGTTTAAATTAAAAAGAATACAGTGGCAACGCCTCCATATGGAGGCTTGCCTGCATTATAAAGTAGTACCAAGAGGCTTGTGGGTCCTCTGCATGCCTACACATGGTAATACTTTTCCTGAATTGCTTAAACAGTGGCAATTGCTTACTATGGAACTGAGGTTCAGCTATACGAGACTGTTGAATGAGTCTTTTGCACCACAAGAGAAGGAGTTGGCAGATAAAATGTATAAACTCCAGAATGAGATACATATGAAGTTTAAGATAAGGTGTTACTGAATGTTTTGGCATATGATGACAGACAGCAGATGGTAAAAAAAAGGAAGCTTGAAAGAGTTATGGCAGATTTTAAGAAAGGCCATATTTTTGTATGGCCTAGAGGGTCTAACTGACAGTTAATATTTCCAATGAGCAAGTGCATGCTGCAGTCACTGATCAACAGCAGCAAACATATTCCCAGTCACAAACAGCTGTACCTCAGGCTTTAGAGACCGATAAGCATGCTACATGGATTATGACTCCCAATATTACAGTTCTGCATGCTCCTATTGATGAATGAGTCAGTTTGTCATCTAGTGGAGCGAGACCTAAGGATACTAATACGGTGATATCCTTAGATACGCCGTGGGATTCATGAAGCTCGGTGCAAGGACTGCGTTAGCCTTGCCCTGACCTTGCAGCATAGAGATGGCGCAGCAGCACAACATGCATATTAATGAAGGCGTGCTGCCGCAACGTCCACGTGCATAAGAAACATACACGAGTGCAGGGGGCATGTCTAAGCGCTGCACAGAGTGTGAACATGTCGGCTGCATACACGCAACCTAAAAGGCTGACTAGTACAGCCTGCCTCTAATAATAATCACTCCTGTCAGTGTCTGTGGATACTGAAATGTATGCAAAGCATACAAGGCAGTTTTGTGAACACCAAAATAAAAAGTAAACACAAAGGCACGTAGCTGAATATTGAGTCCCCATCCCTCGAACAAATGACATTTAAATCCCCGTGCCCGTATTCCATTGTAGTGTTGATTGTCATACCAAGTGGAAGCGAAATGCTGCATGTTAGCGCACCGCTGCCATTTGCTAAGCCTAGCCCAATGGTTAGGGTCACCACCTGTCCCACATTGTGAGGGACAGTCCCCCTCTGGGCAGTTGTGTCCATACCAAAACCATTATAAATGTTAAATGCCCTGCGATTGTAGGACATAAGTATGTCCCATATTTTATGTAATAGTTCCATACAATACTTATTTCTGTATGTAAAATACCGAAATGTTACAAGAAACAGAATAAGCAACAAAACAAAACAGAATAAGCAACTAAACTGCTACAACAATAAGCTTTCGTTTAGGCATAAAATAAAGTACTATCCTTTGTACTGACCGTGGGTATGTGTTGGCCTATAAAATCTGATGTGTGTTCCAAAAATGTCCCATTTTGGTCATATGAAAAGGTAGCAACCCTACCAATGGTCAGAGCATTCGCTCAATATCTGCCCATTCATGGTCCAAGTCATCCTTGTCTGGATGGCCCAAAGATGAACGGGTATTACCCAGGTCTACCTACCATGTCATGAAATATAAGTATTTGCGTGTACCTATGTGCGTGAAGTACAGCATGTGGAAGATCAAAAATGCTAGGATCGTCCTCACAACCATATTGGTACCAGAGATATGTAGTATATGATATGTGTTCTGTTGACTGTGGCATGGGCCATCAACCAGAGAAGGGATGGATGGTGTGTGTGTAATATGGGTGTGGGGGGTGACGGATAATGTAATAATTTGGCAAGGGGAGACTGGGTTGGATGCACAATAGGTGAGCTGGAGGTGTACGAGGGAGCAGTGGGTGAATCAGAAAGAAAACCAAAGAACAAACATTCACATCTGCAATACAACCTGACAGGCCATACTGTAGAACACAATCTCACAAACATATGAACATTAAAATGTGCGATACACATGTACAGAAACGTTACCGGCTCACACCCACATAATGGTCTGGCCTGAACTGAGCCATCCATCCCAAACACACCTGGATACATAATTGAATACCCATCATCCCCTCCACAGCACACCACTCCCCCTTCCTGAACATCCACCAAATCCTCCCACACTCGGGCTGCTAGCTTGGTGCAGCCATATCTGCACATAGTGACCCCTACTCATATCTAGTAGGCAGTCTCACCCTAGGTAGTCTCAGGATTGCAAACTATGTATCCCTTGCATGTATAACCCTACCTCATTTTTGTAAAGCCAAAAGAATCGAGGTCATTGGTCCCCACAATTTTTGGATATTCCTCATGGGTTAAGTATCTGTTCTAAATATTAGACTTGGTGTCACAACACCATGTCCAGTCCTGTAGACATCTGGACACAAGTTTTATGAGCAGTAGTTGTCCACAACCTGCTCAGCCTCCAGCCTGTCCTGCAGAACCTACGACCCGGGATTAAACACATGACTATGATGCACGTCTCCCCATGTGCATTATCGGGAATATATAACTTTCATATTCGCATAGTGGCAGTCAGATATAGGGTGATTAAGGTGCTTTAAAGCAGACGTAAGTAGGGTTACTACCTGTCCCACTTTGTGAGGGACAGTGCCTTTTTTGGGCAGTTGTGTCCTGACCAAAAATAATAAAATGGCAAATGTCCTGAGATTGTAGGAAATAATTATGTCCCATATTTCATGTAACAGTTACATAAAATAGTTATTTTTGTATGTAAAATACTTAAATGTTACAAGAAACAGAATAAGCAACTAAACTGCTACAAGAATAAGCTTTCATTTAGGCAAAAAAGTAAAGTTCTAACCTTTGTACTGACCGTGGGTATGTGTCGGCCTGTAAAATCTGATGTGTGTCCCGAAAATGCCCCACTTTGGCTATTTGAAAAGGTGACAACCCAAGACGTAAGCGGATATGCAAGCATGTATGCACGACGGTAAGTGGCGGTGACTCAGCGGTACTGGAAATGTAAATAAGCATGTAGGTGTATATGCATGTGTATGTACAGACCAATATATATATATATATATATATATGCCAAAAATATACGTCAAATACCCAAAGCAATGTAGTTGTAAAACAAACCCCAAGAGTCCGTAGCAAACAGCAGTAGCAAATTCACAATTCAAATCCACAGTTCACAGTTCGTAACACTGGTAAAAGCGAAACTGGAAATATATCCAAGTAGTCGGAATGCAAATAATCCAAGTTTATTAAAAATACAAAAGGATGTAAGCGCTTTCACAGACCAACTGCCCGCTTCATCAGACGTTGTATTACATCAGTAGTAAAGCCTATATATAGTTGGTATTAATCAAGTTAAGTGCTTACGCACAACAATTAATTAGTTAATCAGTAAATTAGCAATAAATATAAAATTCTAAAAATTGTATATAATATATCATTATGCTAAAAAGGCCAACAAATATAATAGTATAATGCAATATAAACCTATATGAGAAATACATTCATAAAACTAAGAAAATCAATAAAATTAATAATTCAAGTTGATAAAATAGAACATGGGGCTATCTAAGGGGTCTGGCATTCAAAATGGGCTTAATTGAAACAGATTCATTCAGTCCAAGACCCCGATGTGGACCTAATCTAAAAATCCATTTGGTCTCAATACTCTCAGTATCATTCACTATATTATCTAAACGTGGATTAATAGGAACCACATGTAGAATCTGAAATGAAAATGTATGGGATGAACCTTCATGCAAGACATGTTTGGCTATGGCATTATATGTTTCCCCCCTACGTATGCTGTAAATGTGGTCACGGATCCTTTCACGCAAGGATCTAATTGTTTTGCCTAAGTAGTACCGAAAACAGACATTGCAATGAGCAATACAAACTAAATTCCTACTATTGCAGTTACCACAGCTTTTAATTTGCCACAGTACACCCGTATCCAGGTGTCTAAAATATCTGGATTCATCAATATATATACAATAAGGACAGTTACCACATTTCTTAGTACCCCACATAGATCCATTGCTGACACTGTGGGATTCAGATGTACCAGTGGGATAGCAAAGACGCTGTTGTAAAGTCTGACAATTCTTATATACAAAAGTAGGAGTATGTCCAATTAGATTTCTGATGTCATCATCAACTAAAAGAATATGCCAATTGTCACGAATAAGCCGCTGTATTTTATGTATATTATTACAATAGGGCATCACTACAGATACAGTATGTTTAGATATATCAGGGGCTAAATTCTGAGCCGGATAAGCTGATCCAAAATAAGGTTTAGCTCTAGTTTGTCTAAGGTGTCCCATCTGTTTATGCACTTTATCAAATTCATTGTTATTATAGCCCCTATTCATAAATCCTTGTTTCAAATCCCTCATTTCATCGTGAAATACGTCATCATCACAACAAATGCGAGATATTCGCATAGCTTGTCCTTTAATTATGTTAGCAAATAGCGTGGGGTTATGCATACTGTCTCGATGTAAATAAGCGGCACGATAACATGGTTTCCTGAAAAGTTTAGTGTTAATCTTGCCATTTTCAATATATATATTTACATCTAAAAAATCTACATGTGTACACGAATAATTGAGATTAAACTTTAAAAATGGACTAGTAGAATTAACCTATTTTGTAAAATCAGCAGCACAAAATTGATGTTTATTACAAACAAGAAACAGATCATCAACGAAACGCCTGTAAAACAGAACGTTCATATTGTTGACTAAATGAGATTGTTCCCAAGCCACCATAATCAAATTGGCATAGGTATTAGCACAGCTAGTGCCCATCGCTACGCCTTTGTTCTGTTTAAAATATTTTCTATTGAACAGGAAAACATTATTGTCAAGCACAATTTCTAGAAGTAAGCAGATGAATCCTGCTTTTTTGTGTTCCATGCCATTATCAACAGTTAACAAATTGTATAGAATACCAAGACCAAGGTGGTTAGGGATACATGTAAATAAGGATTCAACATCCATAGTAATGAAAGTTAGATTATTGGTATCATTAACATTCAACATAGATGCATATAGATCCCTAATAAACTGTTCTGTATCTTTAAGGACGTATGTATATTTAGACAAAATCTTTTTCATTTCATTGTCTAAATAAATGGAAAGGGGCTCAGTAGCCCACCCAGCGCCAGCAACAATAGGTCTAAACTTGGGTTTATTCGCATCCTTATGAATTTTAGGCAAACCGTGGAGTCTAGGAATAAGAGGATGTTCTACAGTTAAATAACTGAACAAATCATTGGTAACAACCTGCGAAAGCAAACAATCTATTAATGCTGTATGAATTCTAATAATGAAACCTTCAATTTCAGATAGACTAACTTCACTGTAAGCATCCGTATTGAGCATGTCAAACATGGTATCATAGTAATATGTGGAGTCTAACACCACAACAGGACCACCTTTGTCTGATGGTCTGACTATAATGTCATTATTACTTCTAATACTTTGCAAAGCTAAAAGTTCTTCATTGTTCAAATTATTATCAAGGTCAGGTGCACAAAAGCTATCATCGTTATAAATATAATTTTCTATTGCTTTCAAAAACACTTCTAAATTTGAAGGTAGAGGTGGCATATAACTACTTTTCTTTCTAAACTTATAATCATAGCTGTTAACATTAGATTTCAATGACAATTTAAGAGCAACGTCACATTCAAAAGTTCATATAGATATAAGAATATCACTGTAGTCAATGTTAGAAGAGGGTATAAAACCCAAACCTTTATTAAGTAAGCGATGTTCCGCTGAAGTCAAAATATAAGAAGAAATATTCCACACTAGACTTTGTTGTTCCACATTTTCTTCAAAGTCCTTGTTTGTGTATAAGGAGGTGCCTCCTTCCATTTCTGGCCCCTCGGTGTTTCTAAATCCAACAACTTTTTTCTGGTCGGTTTGAATGGCAATGGAAAAGCCGAGGATTCTATCCTCGAGCTACTTTCAGTGATTAGTTTCCTTCTGACATCCGGAGTGGACCTTGTCGAAGTGGTTGGAGGGTCAGAATGGACCTCCATAGGTGTGGAATAAGTAGAAACAGGCTGTTACGGTGATTTTAATCCTTCCATTACAGTTATACATTTATGTGCTATATCCTTGGGCATCTCTTCAGATCTCCCTGTTACTAAATCTTCCGTTACAGCATGACGTATATCCGTGGGTGTCTCTTCAGACCTCCGCAGTCCTGTTTTAATGTCACAACCACCAACTGAATGTACATTACGAGTGCGAGCAGAACCATTGGTGGAAGCGCTCTCAGTACGAGAGCGTAACGGTCGAGCATGCGCATTGTTCTGCAAAGCAGAAACAGTGTTTCTGGGCCATAGAAAAACATGATGATTTTTAAAGTCTTCTAAATCTCGTAGAAGTTTTTTCTTTTTTATTTCCAATAACCTACATTCATATCTAGACACTTTTTCGGTAATGTCATGAATGAATACCTCTGTAGGACCATTGCCATTTAATTGATACAGTTCATTTTGTTGTTGAACAATCAAATCATGTAAGTCAGTTTCAATAGGAAAGAAGAACTCTAATATCAGTTCCATATAGGCTTTACTAGTTTGTAAATTTAGTTGTTGCCATTTTGATAAAAGGTCCGGGTATGTATCGCCATAACTAGGCATGTTCAATACCCGTAACCCATGAGGAACAACTTATATTTAATACTGGCCTCCAGATGATAACGCTGGTTTGGTAAGCGCTTAAACTTATAAATGTTGTTTTCTAAGTTGCGCTTAAGTTCTTTAATAGCAGCATCATCCGTTATAGTACTAATATTCTCAGTTCTTTCAATCAAAAGATTGACATTCAATAGGGGATTAACATCGGTGGATAAAAACCCCCTCAGTCTACTCATATAAGTATCAATGCCATTGGAATTCATAGCTCCTGCTGTTGCTTCCATATGTACCGAGAATAGGCAAAAAATATATGTCAAATACCCAAAGCAATGTAGTTGTATCCGTAGCAAACAGTAGTAGCAAATTCACAATTCAAATCCACAGTTCACAGTTCGTAACACTGGTAAAAGCGAAACTGGAAATATATCCAAGTAGTTGGAATGCAAATAATCCAAGTTTATTAAAAATACAAAAGGACGTAAGCGCTTTCACGGACCAACTGCCCGCTTCATCAGACGTTGTATTACATCAATAGTAAAGCCTATATATAGTTGGTATTAATCAAGTTAAGTGCTTACGCACAACAATTAATTAGTTAATCAGTAAATTAGCAATAAATATAACATTCTAAAAATTGTATATAATATATCATTATGCTAAAAAGGCTAACAAATATAATAGTATAATGCAATATAAACCTATATGAGAAATACATTCATAAAACAAAGAAAATCAATAAAATTAATAATTCAAGTTGATAAAATAGAACATGGGACTATCTAAGGGGTCTGGCATTCAAAATGGGCTTAATTGAAACAGATTCATTCAGTCCAAGACCCCGATGTGCACCTAATCTAAAAATCCATTTGGTCTCAATACTCTCAGTATCATTCACTATATTACCTAAACGTGGATTAATAGGAACCACATGTAGAATCTGAAATGAAAATGTATGGGATGAACCTTCATGCAAGACATGTTTGGCTATGGCATTATATGTTTCCCCCCCTACGTATGCTGTAAATGTGGTCACGGATCCTTTCACGCAAGGATCTATTTGTTTTGCCTACGTAGTACCGAAAACAGACATTGCAATGAGCAATATAAACTAAATTCCTAGTATTGCAGTTACCACAGCTTTTAATTTGCCACAGTACACCCGTATCCGGGTGTCTAAAATATCTGGATTCATCAATATATATACAAAAAGGACAGTTACCACATTTCTTAGTACCCCACATAGATCCATTGCTGACACTGTGGGATTCAGATGTACCAGTGGGATAGCAAAGACACTGTTGTAAAGTCTGACAATTCTTATATACAAAAGTAGGAGTATGTCCAATTAGATTTCTGGTGTCATCATCAACTAAAAGAATATGCCAATTGTCATGAATAAGCCGCTGTATTTTATGTATATTATTACAATAGGGCATCACTACAGATACAGTACGTTTAGATATATCAGGGGCTAAATTCTGAACCGGATAAGCTGGTCCAAAATACGGTTTAGCTCTAGTTTGTCTGAGATGTCCCATCTGTTTATGCACTTTATCAAATTCATTGTTATTATAGCCCCTATTCATAAATCCTTGTTTCAAATCCCTCATTTCGTCCTGAAATACGTCATCATCACAACAAATGCGAGATATTCGCATAGCTTGTCCTTTGATTATGTTAGCAAATAGCGTGGGGTTATGCATACTGTCTCGATGTAAATAAGCGGCACGATAACATGGTTTCCTGAAAAGTTTAGTCTTAATCTTGCCATTTTCAATATATATATTTACATCTAAAAAATCTACATGTGTACACGAATAATTGAGAGTAAACTTTAAAAATGGACTAGTAGAATTTACCCATTTTGTAAAATCAGCAGCACAAAATTGATGTTTATTACAAACAAGAAACAGATCATCAACGAAACGCCTGTAAAACAGGACGTTCGTATTGTTGACTAAATGAGATTGTTCCCAAGCCACCATAATCAAATTGGCGTAGGTATTGGCACAGCTAGTGCCCATCGCTACGCCTTTGTTCTGTTTAAAATATTTTCTATTGAACAGGAAAACATTATTGTCAAACACAATTTCTAGAAAAAAGCAGACGAATTCTGCTTTTTGGTGTTCCATGCCATTATCAACAGTTAACAAATTGTATAGAATACCAAGACCAAGGTGGTTAGGGATACATGTAAATAAGGATTCAACATCCATAGTAATGAAAGTTAGATTATTGGTATCATTAACATTCAACATAGATGCATATAGATCCCTAATAAACTGTTCTGTATCTTTAAGGACGTATGTATATTTAGACAAAATCTTTTTCATTTCATTGTCTAAATAAATGGAAAGGGGTTCAGTAGCCCACCCAGCGCCAGCAACAATAGGTCTAAACTTGGGTTTATTTGCATCCTTATGAATTTTAGGCACACCGTGAAGTCTAGGAATAAGAGGATGTTCTACAGTTAAATAATTGAACAAATCATTGGTAACAACCTGTGAAAGCAAACAATCTATTAATGCTGTATGAATTCTAATAATGAAACCTTCAATTTCAGATAGACTAACTTCACTGTAAGCATCCGTATTGAGCATGTCAAACATGGTATCATAGTAATATGTGGAGTCTAACACCACAACAGGACCACATTTGTCTGATGGTCTGACTATAATGTCATTATTACTTCTAATACTTTGCAAAGCTAAAAGTTCTTCATTGTTCAAATTATTATCAAGGTCAGGTACACAAAAGCTATCATCGCTATAAATATCATTTTCTATTGCTTTCAAAAACACTTCTAAATTTGAAGGTAGAGGCGGCATATAACTACTTTTCTTTCTAAACTTATAATCATAGCTGTTAACATTAGATTTCAATGACAATTTAAGAGCAACGTCACGTGCAAAAGTTCGTATAGATATAAGAATATCACTGTAGTCAATGTTAGAAGAGGGTATAAAACCCAAACCTTTATTAAGTAAGCGATGTTCCGCTGAAGTCAAAATATAAGAAGAAATATTCCACACTAGACTTCGTTGTTCCACATTTTCTTCAAAGTCCTTGTTTGTGTATAAGGAGGTGCATCCTTCCATTTCTGGCCCCTCGGTGTTTCTAAATCCAACGACTTTTTTCTGGTCGGTTTGAATGGCAGTGGAAAAGCCGAGGATTCTATCCTCGAGCTACTTTCAGTGATTAGTTTCCTTCTGACATCCGGAGTGGACCTTGTCGAAGTGGTTGGAGGGTCAGAATGGATCTCCATAGGTGTGGAATAAGTAGAAACAGGCTGTTCCGGTGATTTTAATCCTTCCATTACAGTTATACATTTATGTGCTATATCCTTGGGCATCTCTTCAGATCTCCCTGTTACTAAATCTTCCGTTACAGCATGACGTATATCTGTGGGCATCTCTTCAGACCTCCGCAGTCCTGTTTCAATGTCACAACCACCAACTGAATGTACATTACGAGTGCGAGCAGAACCATTGGTGGAAGCGCTCTCAGTACGAGAGCGCAACGGTCGAGCATGCGCATTGTTCTGCAAAGCAGAAACAGTGTTTCTGGGCCATAGAAAAACATGATGATTTTTAAAGTCTTCTAAATCTCGTAGAAGTTTTTTCTTTTTTCTTTCCAATAACCTACATTCATATCTAGACACTTTTTCGGTAATGTCATGAATGAATACCTCTGTAGGACCATTGCCATTTAATTGATACAGTTCATTTTGTTGTTGAACAATCAAATCACGTAAGTCAGTTTCAATAGGATAGAAGAACTCTAATATCAGTTCCATATAGGCTTTACTAGTTTGTAAATTTAGTTGTTGCCATTTTGATAAAAGGTCCGGGTATGTATCGCCATAACTAGGCATGTTCAATACCCATAACCCACGAGGAACAACATTATATTTAGTACTGGCCTCCAGATGATAACGCTGGTTTTGTAAGCGCTTAAACTTATAAATGTTGTTTTCTAAGTTGCGCTTAAGTTCTTTAATAGCAGCATCATCCGTTATAGTACTAATATTCTCAGTCCTTTCAATCAAAAGATTGACATTCAATAGGGGATTAACATCGGTGGATAAAAACCCCCTCAGTCTATTCATATAAGTATCAATGCCATTGGAATTCATAGCTCCTGCTGTTGCTTCCATATGTACCCGAGAATAGGCAAAAAATATATGTCAAAAACCCAAAGCAATGTAGTTGTATCCGTAGCAGACAGTAGTAGCAAATTCACAATTCAAATCCACAGTTCACAGTTCGTAACACTGGTAAAAGCTAAACTGGAAATATATCCAAGTAGTCGGAATGCAAATAATCCAAGTTTATTAAAAATACAAAAGGACGTAAGCGCTTTCATGGGCCAACTGCCCGCTTCATCAGACGTTGTATTACATCAATAGTAAAGCCTATATATAGTTGGTATTAATCAAGTTAAGTGCTTACGCACAACAATTAATTAGTTAATCAGTAAATTAGCAATACATATAACATTCTAAAAATTGTATATAATATATCATTATGCTAAAAAGGCCACCAAATATAATAGTATAATGCAATATAAACCTATATGAGAAATACATTCATAAAACAAAGAAAATCAATAAAATTAATAATTCAAGTTGATAAAATAGAACAGGGGACTATCTAAGGGGTCTGGCATTCAAAATGGGCTTAATTGAAACAGATTCATTCAGTCCAAGACCCCGATGTGCACCTAATCTAAAAATCCATTTGGTCTCAATACTCTCAGTATCATTCACTATATTACCTAAATGTGGATTAATAGTGATGATTATAAGTTTAGAAAGAAAAGTAGTTATATGCCGCCTCTACCTTCAAATTTAGAAGTGTTTTTGAAAGCAATAGAAAATGATATTTATAACGATGATAGCTTTTGTGTACCTGACCTTGATAATAATTTGAATAATGAAGAACTTTTAGCTTTGCAAAGTATTAGAAGTAATAATGACATTATAGTCAGACCATCAGACAAAGGTGGTCCTGTTGTGGTGTTAGACTCCACATATTACTATGATACCATGTTTGACATGCTCAATACGGATGCTTACAGTGAAGTTAGTCTATCTGAAATTGAAGGATTCATTATTAGAATTCATACAGCATTAACAGATTGTTTGCTTTCACAGGTTGTTACCAATGATTTGTTCAATTATGTAACTGTACAACATCCTCTTATTCCTAGACTTCACGGTTTGCCTAAAATTCATAAGGATGCGAATAAACCCAAGTTTAGACCTATTGTTGCTGGCGCTGGGTGGGCTACTGAACCCCTTTCCATTTATTTAGACAATGAAATGAAAAAGATTTTGTCTAAATATACATACGTCCTTAAAGATACAGAACAGTTTATTAGGGATCTATATGCATCTATGTTGAATGTTAATGATACCAATAATCTAACTTTCATTACTATGGATGTTGAACCCTTATTTACATGTATCCCTAACCACCTTGGTCTTGGTATTCTATACAATTTGTTAACTGTTGATAATGGCATGGAACACAAAAAAGCAGAATTCATCTGCTTTCTTCTAGAAATTGTGCTTGACAATAATGTTTTCCTGTTCAATAGAAAATATTTTAAACAGAACAAAGGCGTAGCAATGGGCACTAGCTGTGCCAATACCTACGCCAATTTGATTATGGTGGCTTGGGAACAATCTCATTTAGTCAACAATACGAACGTCCTGTTTTACAGGCATTTCATTGATGATCTGTTTCTTGTTTGTAATAAACATCAATTTTGTGCTGCTGATTTTACAAAATGGGTTAATTCTACTAGTCCATTTTTAAAGTTTACTCTCAATTATTCGTGTACACATGTAGATTTTTTAGATGTAAATATATATATTGAAAATGGCAAGATTAACACTAAACTTTTCAGGAAACCATGTTATCGTGCCGTTTATTTACATCGAGACAGTATGCATAACCCCACGCTATTTGCTAACATAATTAAAGGACAAGCTATGTGAATATCTCGCATTTGTTGTGATGATGACGTATTTCACGATGAAATGAGGGATTTGAAACAAGGATTTATGAATAGGGGCTATAATAACAATGAATTTGATAAAGTGCATAAACAGATTGGACACCTTAGACAAACTAGAGCTAAACCTTATTTTGGACCAGCTTATCCGGCTCAGAATTTAGCCCCTGATATATCTAAACGTACTGTATCTGTAGTGATGCCCTATTGTAATAATATACATAAAATACAGCGGCTTATTCATGACAATTGGCATATTCTTTTAGTTGATGATGACACCAGAAATCTAATTGGACATACTCCTACTTTTGTATATAAGAATTGTCAGACTTTACAACAGCGTCTTTGCTATCCCACTGGTACATCTGAATCCCACAGTGTCAGCAATGGATCTATGTGGGGTACTAAGAAATGTGGTAACTGTCCTTATTGTATATATATTAATGAATCCAGATATTTTAGACACCCAGATACGGGTGTACTGTGGCAAATTAAAAGCTGTGGTAACTGCATTACTAGGAATTTAGTTTATATTGCTCATTGCAATGTCTGTTTTCGGTACTACGTAGGCAAAACAAATAGATCCTTGCGTGAAAGGATCCGTGACCATATTTACAGCATACGTAGGGGGGAAACATATAATGCCATAGCCAAACATGTCTAGCATGAAGGTTCATCCCATTCATTTTCATTTCAGATTCTACATGTGGTTCCTATTAATCCACGTTTAGGTAATATAGTGAATGATACTGAGAGTATTGAGACCAAATGGATTTTTAGATTAGGTGCACATCGGGGTCTTGGACTGAACGAATCTGTTTCAATTAAGCTCATTTTGAATGCCAGATCCCTTAGATAGTCCCATGTTCTATTTTATCAACTTGAATTATTAATTTTATAGATTTTCTTTGTTTTATGAATGTATTTCTCATATAGGTTTATATTGCATTATACTATTATATTTGTTGGCCTTTTTAGCATAATGATATATTATATACAATTTTTAGAATGTTATATTTATTGCTAATTTACTGATTAACTAATTAATTGTTGTGCGTAAGCACTTAACTTGATTAATACCAACTATATATAGGCTTTACTATTGATGTAATACAACGTCTGATGAAGCGGGCAGTTGGTCCGAGAAAGCGCTTACGTCCTTTTGTATTTTTAATAAACTTGGATTATTTGCATTCTGACTACTTGGATATATTTCCAGTTTCGCTTTTACCAGTGTTACGAACTGTGAACTGTGGATTTGAATTGTGAATTTGCTACTGCTGTTTGCTACGGACTCTTGGGGTTTGTTTTACAACTATATATATATATATATATATATATATATATATATATATATATAGATATATAGATATAGATATATATGAAGAATGAACATGGTCACAATATAGCAATCATAATGAATGTGAAGGGAAACAGCAGCAGAATCCCCCATAATATTTAGTGCTGTTATATCAGGTTGGCCAGAGGTGAGCACACCTCTGCATCCCCAACCACAGATAGGATGCTAAAAGTGGAACTAACGATGTCCCTGTACTAAATCTGACTTTCAGCTAGGTACAGGGCAGTCCCGGTCCCCAGTTGGACAAGCCTAAACCCGGATGACCACATGAACACCCTGACAATCAAATACACGTATGTGCCAAGACTATAGGCTTTGGAGGTCTGAATATACTTTGAGTGAGTCAACACGCAGCAAGGGTCCAGAGCAGTAGGAAATGGTACATGTGTAGTAGTGTGGTTTTCTCAACAGGAAAATGGATGCCTGCTGTGTTAATGAAGTTTTTTGGTGTGTGTTTGGCTAACTATGAACCATGGGTATACATATAAATGAAGCCGAACACCAATAATGTAGTGGTTAGAGCATCCGGCTATTGAGCAGACATTGACGGTTCAACTGCAGCACACACCATTTATGACGTGTAATCCGTATACGAGCATATCTTGCTAATTTTATATAACGATATAATACCAATGAAATGTGAACTGGGGTGACGTATCACAGTAAGAATGTAGAAGGATTTTGCGTGATGTGATTCGGCGTTTAAATGGAAAACCACAGCTGAAAAGTGTTGTACTCACCCTTTGTCCAACAGACCTTGTTCCGCCCAGCAACACAATGTACCGCGTCGGCCAGGACCCTACACATCACAATCAATGTGATTTACCACTAAGCCACGGCAGTTATACCTAACGTTAATGTTATCACAAACATAGACAGCACAGTCATTCAACAGTATGATCAAAGTAATTAAATCATATAGCTGTGTATGCATGTGTACGTACACACACACACACACACACA
>NC_056743.1:1870584052-1870681552 GCF_019279795.1 Protopterus annectens | reverse complement strand
CTTTTGTATCTGAAACACCTAAATGTTATAAGAAACAGTGTAAGCAACTATAATGCTACAAGAATAACCTTTTATTTAGGCAAAACAGTGAAGTACTCTCCTTTGAACTGGCTGTGGGTATGTGTTGCCCTGCAAAATCTGACATCTCTACATAAAGGTCCTATAGGGTTGCCACCTTTTCAAATGCCCAAAGTGGGACATGTTCTGTAGAATTGTCAGACTTTCCAGGGCAAAACATACCTACAGCCGTGCATAGTACAGAATTTTACTTATTTGCACAAATAAAATCTTATTCTAGTAACATTTGAATTGCTTATGCTACTTCACATAACATATAGAATTTTCATATATAAAATAACTGTTTTATGCAACTATTAAAGAAATGTAGAATATAATATTGTTCTGTAATCAGGGCGTTTGCTATGTCTTGATTATTTTTGCAGGACACAACTGCCTAAAGAGGGACTTTCCCTCGCAAACTGGGACAGGTGTTAACCCTAAAGTCCCACCTTGGCCAATTGAAAAGGTGGCAAACCTATAATAGGTATGTGGCAGCATGACTCGGCCGATGGATGTGGCTCCCAAATCCCAATTACTTGTCTGTATTGAAGAGTCCCGGTTCCCATGTATCAGCCAGATGGGAGCAGATTGTATGAGGAACACACAAATAATATGATTAATTCACTGGACTGGCCGCTGATTCCGTACAGTCAAACTCCATGCCATTGCCTAATGGGCAGCCATTCCCAATACTGTAGTCATGTAGTCCAATGTAATAGGCATCACAAGGTAATATTGTGGTCCTTGCTCCCACCCAGGGGTGTGAGTGACAGATGCAAGCACCAATGTTGGTGCGTTTGCAAGTGCAGGAGCGAGCGGGTGTAAGCGTGTTTGGCTACCAGTATGCGAGTATTGCACTGGCAAAGCAATGTAGAGGCTAACCGAGTGTAAGAAGCTGTAACCAGAGGTCAGCAGTGCTTAACACCGTGCAAACCCATGCACAACCGCTTCCAACTGCTTTAATGTGCCTTACTCCCTCCGTATCCAATGGCCTTGTTCTGCCCTGCAACCAAATAAACGTCCCCTGCAAGGGTCAGAACCAGGACCCTGCACACACGGCTAATGTGAATTACCAATACGCCATGGCAGATATACAGACAATGGACAGTGCCACAAACATATCATACAGTGCAGTCATTCAACAGTATAGGAATATATCCCATCATGTAGATGTATATGTGAGTGTTTATGTCTAGCATATAGGTACATACATATATAGAGATATATCAAGAACATACCATGTGGCAACAAAGCATTACAAATGAATGAAATGGGAAACACCAGCGATGCCTGTATTATGTAGTGGTGTTGTTCTATGTGATCTCAAGACTCCCTCAGACAGACATGTGTCATTCGTACACGCAAATAGTTGCACATTGGCCGTATACATCACTCTGTGCATGTAATGTACATTAACACAACAGTACCTGTCCAATCATTATGTGTGAACAGTACTCTTGCAAGGTGCTGTGTGCAACATTATCATCATGATAAAGGTAAATGGGGTAACCATAGAGGGATTGGTAGTGTTGTGAGTACAATGGGGTCGTCCTCATCACGTGTACCTGGACCATGTAGGAATGATGTGCATACCAGGATTGTGCGCCTGAGGGACAGGGTGAGGATAACAGGAGTATGCTGTGATGCATATTACAAGGGTTACATGTGTCCAGTGTGCACGTGTGTGAAATGGACAGCTATGTATATGGCAGATGTTGTCCTAGGAGCCGATTGGCCTTATGTTTCCGTAGGTGAGGGTCAAATGTAGGGGAAAGAGTGTAGGTATGGCCGTGGAGGATAGGTAGGGTAGGATCACAGAAAAAGACAGCATACAGGGGTGGTATATGACACATGTGGGGGGATACACCCTGGATGGGGATGGGTGTTCAGCATTCACAAGCCCAGTGGAACAGTGGGATGGAGGTCCCCAACCATGGGCAACTGCCACTGCACCTAAACAGCTGCAAAGGAGGCAGTACTGGGGGCTGTCCAGGAGGGGCAGCATCACCCTGTAAATGTGACACCCCACCCTTGAGCTTGCGCATCTGGTTTTGGAACCCCTTAGTGAGCCCCCAACGCAACACGTCCAGGACCACATGACAGCAGATATGTACCTATCTGGTCCTGCTACCAGGGGGGACATGCTCCATCCTCAGTGGTGGTTACTACCAGAAGGTGGTGCAGAGCCAACAGAGGTTGGCCTGCCCCAGATGTGCTAGTGCCCGGTGCCATGGTCAGCTGAAGTGAGACAGAAGGTTCTGCTGGGATCTCCCAACCCATTCAGCCTATGGTGTTGTAGTTTAAACCCACATATGGCTTAGTGATAGACAACAGCATACAAGATTAACTACGACGGTATGCATAGATAACACCATCAACCCATCACAACAGCATACAGGATTACCTACAACAGTATGCATAGATATCACCATCAACCCAACACAACAGATGGTATACATTTGCAGAGGGAGCACAACACATGCTAATATACTGCATGCCATCTGTACAATGTGTAGTAGACATGTGACCACAGCTATGAACAGTTGCCCATTATTGGCTTGTCACTGGGAACCCCAGACAATGTCTGTCATACCACTGTCTCATGTGACACATGTCCAGTCAGGGATGCAATGGCAGTAACACATCCTTATCATCATGTACTGTCTGCAATCCTCACACAATGCTTCTGCTGTGCACTGATGTGCGTTCAGTGTGTAACACAGGAAACAGATGGTTGCACACACTGACCAGTTCTCAGATAGCCCTACAGATGGGGGTCCCTCATGAACAGAGTACTGTCATGTCTGTGTTATAACATGCAGAATAGCCATTATCACACACATGTTAAACAGGCAGTAATCTCAATGCAGGATAGCTACACTTACATGCTGTAGTCATGTGTGGCACATCACCCTCCTGTCTTTAGGCTATTTTCCAATGTGTAAAATGTTTGAGGTACATCCAAATATCATCTGTGATGCCGTGTCAGAACACCATATCCAGGTACCACTCACAGCGACTGTTATGGCCAAATACCAACATGTTTTCCCTTGATAGTGTACTGTGTTTATCATGCGGATGGCTATGGGAAGACCATCACAGCTGTTCCACATGCAATCAACTAGAGGAGGACTGCAATAGGTGCAGAGGCCATCACCTGACCATGTCCATCACTTACAATACACATGTTGCTGCTGTCTAGGTGTACTCCTTCACATCCACCAGAGAGTGTGTGGGTGGGACAGGCAAAGTACACCAGGAAGGGCTTGGAGACTTAACCCTAAGCATCGTCTGCCACACACCTAAACAATACAGGGGTCAAACCCCTGACTGACTACTCATTACTATTACATGTACATGACGTTACTACATGTGCCACAAAGGCAACATGTTGCTGTGCTGTAAGAACATATATGTGTGCGTAGGTGAGTGACATCTGCAACAGAGATATAGTAGACATACATTAGGTGTGGCACACATGGCTGTCCATGTGAACATATGCCATTGTCACCGCAACCACACTCTCTAATGGACACGCATTGACACTCTTTGCCAGAGCCACAAATACACAACCTAACTACTTAGTTTGCCACACTGCAGTAATGCACAGGACTACATGTACCACAGGGGATATCTGGAGGTTCTATAGGCTAGGGAATGTGAAAGTGTTTGACATCTGTTGGTCTGTCAACAAGGGTTATACTGGGAGTGACTTCTGGTTGGGAGCATCACAACCCACATGCAGACACAAAGTGCCAGTACTGGCATGCATGTATGCATTGCTTCATGGGTGTGTAGTGGTTGGCTGTGCATGATGGCTGTACAAGGCTGGGTGAGGGGTAATCCTTAGCATCGCGTCACCCGACAATGGTGTGCAGTGCAGGGGTGTAGTGTCTGCAATGTCCCACATAGATGGGTACTGCATGATCTGCCCTGACATCCTGGTTACCAATGTGTATGGCCATAGCTTTGCAATGCATGCCATGTCTGTGTTTGATAGTCTTTCACATGGACATTGCCTGGGATGTGCATGTCCCACAATACTGTACAGTGACATGTACAGGTGTATCTGGTTTGGCAGGCACATGTTGTGTACACAGCCTGTTATCCTTCGATATGCCAATACTGGCTTGGTGTGGTGAAACCTGCTTATAGTGAGCAGGTCAACCCTGCACCTGCATTGATAGTATGATACAGGTATTCTGTGGTGTCAGTGGCATGGGTCCATACAGGGCACATGTGTACAGCATTGTATGGCCTCTGTGGATCACATTTCATGGTACCATATATGTTGCAGGCATTCAGTGTGGAACGTAGTGAAGGCACAATGTCCGCATATATGTGCCTATTGTACCACTGTACAGGGTGCCATGTCCTCTGTAGGCCACTGCATTCACACCATGCCTATCTGTCATCAATGTGCATGGTACTAGCAACATAACGGGATATCATAGGCAAGTTTGTTTGTGCATGGCACATGGGTGTGGGACATATACCAGGTACTAGTAGGGTTGCATACTTTGTTCACCAGGCCTTTTGCCAGATGTAGGGGTATGGCTTGTCAACACAGTCCCGTGGCTGACTGACAGCTGTACTCCTCGTGTGGTGGCCAATGTGTCATAAGACGGACACCATATGGGAAAACTACAAAATCCGCTCCCCAACATGTCCAATGGTAAGACACTCACAGCCACCTCTACACAGGCTCTGACAGACAAACACACACTTGCCATGTCTTGTCAAACCCCTACCTACCATATCACACTGCAGCAATATGCTTTAGGGCACACTAGACAGTAAATACTGGGTTGCAGCACACCTACAGGTGTATACCTAGGTGGGTGACAACAGCAGGAATGACAAAGGTGGTCATGTGATTTGTACAGAGAGTGCATACTCTACAAAGCACTATACTTGTCTCACGCAGGCAGACACACACACACTTGGCATGTCTGGGATTAGAACACTGACCTAACTACTTTATTACACTACAGCATTATACAGTTACAGAACGCGCTACCAAGATTACTGGGACACAGCACTCCCAGAGGTGTATTTGTAGGTGGGTGACATCATCAGCCTTGCCAAAGGTGGGTATAGGAATGGTATGGAGTGTGAGCAGTCTAAAAGCATTATTCAGTCCTTAGCCAGACAGGGACAAACACACACACACACACACACACACACACACACACACACACACACACACACACACACTTGTCAAGTCTGGGATCAGAACACCGACCTAACTACTTTATTACACTACAGCATTATACAGTTACAGAACGCGCTACCGAGATTACTGGGACACAGCACTCCCAGAGGTATATTTGTAGGTGGGTGACATCATCAGCCTTGCCAAAGGTGGGTATAAGAATTGTATGGAGTGTGAGCAGTCTAAAAGCATTATTAAGTCCTCAGCCAGATGGGGACAAACACACACACACACTTGGCAAGTCTGGGATTAGAACACCGACATAACTACTTTATTACACTACAGCATTATGCAGTTACAGGATGTGCTATCGAGATTACTGGGACACAGCACTCCCAGAGGTGTATTTGTAGGTGGGTGACATCATCAGCCTTGCCAAAGGTGGGTATAAGAATTGTATGGAGTGTGAGCAGTCTAAAGACATTATTCAGTTCTCAGGCAGATGGGGACAAACACACACACACACACACACACACACACACACACACACACACACACACACACACACACACACACACTCTTGGCAAGTCTGGAATTAGTACACTGACCTAACTACTTTATTACACTACAGCATTATGCAGTTACAGAACACACTACCGAGATTACTGGGACACAGCACTCCCAGAGGTGTATTTGTAGGTGGGTGACATCATCAGCCTTGCCAAAGGTGAGTATAAGAATTGTATGGAGTGTGAGCAGTCTAAAAGCATTATTCAGTCTTCAGGCAGACGGGGACAAACACACACACACACACACACACACACACACACACACACACACACACACACACACACACACACGCACACACATGCCAGTGGTGGGAACGGAACACCTGCTTATCTACAGATCGCTATTATAATACTACATAGTTATGAGTCGCGCCACACAGACTACACATTTCAAGGCTGTCATTATGACCTTCTAGGAATGCAGACATCAACAGGGATGCTGGCAGTTAAGATGTAGATATCTGTGAACCTGTGTTTAAAGTAGGAATCCATCCTGACCTGGAGTATGCCCATCTGTGGAATGGACGACTACTAACACTATACAGGGTTACAATGGCCATGCCCATAAACAGAGGCACATAACCGACACAAGGTGTCACTGGGCATGCTCACACACATAGTAGCACAGGGCTGTTTGGAATGCACTATGTGTCCATCTACACAAGGTTATACTGGGCATGCTCATACACTTAGTTGCACAGGGCTGTCTGAGATGCACTCTGATTCTAAACACGGAAGGCCACAGTGGCCATGCTATTACTGTGAGACGTAAAGAACACATTGTAATGGGCTCTGGTGTTAGTAGTTGTCATTGTTAGCAGGAATGCTGCTCTACATATATCTGACACCGGTCTTTTACACAATGTCTGCTGCTGTCCATCACCTTAGATGTACCATCCTATACCAAGCACAATACCACCACTTGCAGTGATGTCTTGCTAGGAGTGGAAACTGCTTGACCAACACAATGAGCCTTGCTAGGAGTGGCAACTGCTTGACCAACACAATGAGCCAATGTCCTGCTTAAGTAAGAGTTTGTCCAGTGTTTGTCATTCTGGGATGACATGACTGACAGTAGACAGGCCTTTGACACATATCACATGCATCCATGATTCAAGCGAGTGGGGATAATACCCAAGTCGCATCCGCCCATATAGTGCCATTCCAAGGCAAATGTCCTAAACACAAGATAACAACCTGACACCTAGAGGACAACTGCATTGTATGCTTATGCTAACCAGTGCTAGATGTGTAGCGTCCATAATCACAGCTGCTCACTGTAGATCCAACAATGGGGAGTACTGACGTCTGTGCACTGAAGAACACCTGGATGAAGGCTCTGTAGTGCACAATAGCACTACCACCATATACCTCAGAACCAGATATGTGGGCCATAAGACAGGTACGGTCTGCTCCAGGTGGTGGTGTGCCCACATACATAGAGACCACTCACATGTACTGACCAGTACCCCCACGAAAGGCATCACAGATGAGTCAGGTGCAGGACACAGTGTCAAATGCGGCATTCTAGGATGTAAACCTCAGACACCACCATGCCCTCGGACCACCAACACACATCCATACATGTTGTAGGACATATAAGAGTACACCACCATGTGACCCTTAACCAGTGAACTGTACCAAGCTCTACATCAACTGTAGAGATTACCCATGTACTGACACAGTTGCATCATGTGTTATGCAATGCAATGATACCACTGTCTGCAACCAGGTCAGCTGTACACATACCAGGGGCCCTCAGTTAATTACAGTATTAGCAGATGACTGTTGCTGTACACCAGTACACACGCTCATGTTTGGATATGACATACATGTACCTGCCCTGGGTATGTACATGCCACACACACGCAACATACATGTAAATAGCATAGCTGTTGTTGTCCTTTGTGCAGACAGGTGGCTACAACCATTACACACATGCACATGGAATGTAGGTCCATGGCTGCTGAATGCTAACATTACATAAGGTGTGATATCATTGTTGACAGAGGTAATATTCCCTCTGTACTGGTCACCCATTACACCTATCATAACATACAACAGTCCATGTGTCATGTATGTCATTACACATGTCCACCAATTGCAATGCCTACAAACATGCCCAAATGACAGGATTGTAGGACCTACACACATGTACATGTAGTGGTGTACGTTCAGATACCATGCGTGTGCAGTTGCTGATGTATGCAGGTGATGTGTATCTTAGTACATCATGCAGTCGCAATGCAGCCTCAACATTGATAACTGTATATGATGATATGCTGAATGTATGGAAAGATGTACCTCAGGTATGGACAGATGTGTGGAAACAACTAAGTGGTGGGGCATCTTTACAGATGAATGTTTGCTGAGGACAGCTCACAGGTGTGTCACAAGCGGTCCTACAATAACCTGTGTAACCGGTAAGCAATGGTTTCATTAATTGAAGGACATAACACACAACATAGACAGCGATCAGGGTGACACTGAAGGTAAATCACTTGACACCTGTTAACAGTTAAGATGTCCCGTGTGCATATATCAGCACTGTTGCCAAAGGAAGCATCGGTACACTTTGTAATGCATGCAATACTGCTGTAAGTCTGTCATACATATCATGAGTTAGGCAGGTGTTTGATTCACAGTACTGGCATGTGTGGTTGTGTGTGTATCCATATATGTCACGTATGGTGGGGAATACATCTTAACTGTTATTCACTCTCCTGTACACTAGTGTGGACATCTGATTGACTGCAATGTAGAAAGCAGAACATAGGCAGGGGTGTGTATCTCACACATGTGAGGTATCTATATGTGTGTGACATAGGTGTATTCAATAGTGAATGTCATAGTGTGTGTATGTATGTTTGTGTGTGTGTGTGTGTGTGTGTGTGTGTGTGTATGTATGTATGGCTGTCTGGTCCCTGGAGTGAGGATGTATGTTACCACACTGAACTGATAAGACCCCTCCCCCCATCCAGGCAATGCAATCTACTATCCGTGTTGATGTCCCCGATCTTAGGCCATACTGACTACCTGTACATGTGTATTCTCTGTGGTGCATCATGTAGGTGCACAGTACTGTAATGATGATTTGCACATAGGCATGGGTCGTCACCTCAACAGTAGCAACTGTGTGTAAGTGTGTTTTACTGTGTCAGTGAATCTGTGAGTGTGTGGGTGTGTTACTGTGTCACTGAATACACGTGTGTCAATACCTGAATACATGGGTGGAGTTGTGTGTTGGCATCCTGTCATGGGAACGTGTATTACTGCTTCCCAATGAGGCATCACACTTCCCACTGGCCTCTACCCTTGTAATCAGCTAGACCGCTCTCTTACCTCACCACTCCATGTAACTGTACCTGTGATGTCACCCAGTATGGATGTCACGTCTGTAGCCCCAGTAGCTTAATACACAGCTATCATGCTCTTGGATCAGTAGACGTGTTTGGAACATGGGACATTCTCACTGTTATGTGGCAGCTACACGGTGCATGCTGGTATATTCATACATACCTGTGAGTAGTCCACATTGACATATGGGACACTAACTGCAAACACTGACATCCACCAGCACGTGCAATTACACCTGAAGGAGGAAAGCAGAACATCATGACC
The DNA here is from genome assembly GCF_019279795.1 of Protopterus annectens. NCBI lineage: Eukaryota > Metazoa > Chordata > Ceratodontiformes > Protopteridae > Protopterus > Protopterus annectens. The sequence goes on along the minus strand of NC_056743.1, from coordinate 1,870,672,147 downwards.
AACATGCAGTTACTGTTGCTACACAAGACACATACTGTTAACAGTACGAAATGCATTGTACACCTGTAGTACATGGTATGTCTGCTGCCTGTCAACAGTACTCAACAACTGTAAACTATTCTTATCTTCCTAGTCTGTTCACCCTGTGCATCAGACCATATGAGCACGTCCCTGCACCAATGGTGTGGATGTCAGGGATGCGGCACAGGCATCATCATATGCACAGGGTTATAATGTTTACCAGAGGCCTAGGCTGCACCATTGGATGACATCATGTGTGTGTGGGTTAGGGCCTTTGATCTAATTGGGCATGTGTGGATATTATGCATGTGTGTGTTGCGGTGCCCTACATATGTTTCCAGCGTGTGCGTGTATGTATGCACACAGTTCTGGCATGTGTCTGGCCTACACAGGGGTATTATTGACAGCTGCAGACTGTACAGGCCAGGTTTTACAGTTCACGGTGTCCGGCCACAGACATGTGACCTGTGCCTGCCAGGGGTTGCACGGTCACTGCCAGGCAGAGGTGCAGATTGGGTATTGTCTGATGACACTTGTCCACTGGAACCCTGTCCCTGTTGGGACCACCTAGAGCCACGTGCACATGGCCTGCTGTGTCGTGGTGTGCTCAGCACATCACCAGCTGCACTGCTGCTGCTACTGCCACTATGGGAGTGGACATGTGAGGTAGCTCATTCACGTATACCTGAAACAGGTGATATAGCAGGCCTACATCCACGTGCCCGATGCCTCACTCCTACCAGATGTTCCAACACAGACAGCTAACGCTCGCGGATTGTCATGCCATGGTCAAGGACTCCAACCATATCACCCAACCGTCTATCCAATGCTTCAGCAGTCTGCTGTTGAGCATTTACCATTGCCTGGATGTTGTTGTTTACAGAATGGACAGCAGCCCTCTGAAGCCTCTGATCTTCTCTGTTGTGCCTTTCAGCACGTGCCTGTGCCTCCATCACAGCCTGAAACATGCATCTGGTGACACCAGCTGCTGCGCTCTATCTTGCAGGGGCATGTTGGCCAGAGGTCCTCCTACCAGCAGCACTGGCCACATGCCTGTGTGGGGCATCACCAGTCAGTTGGCTAACACCATGGTGTGCAGGCACACCTTCCATAGCCCCCACACTTTCCTGTTTCAAGCTACCACATGCCAACTGTCCTTCCTCTATGGCCACTAGTGATGGGGCATGTGTAGGCATGGGATCTGTGTGCAGGGATGAGGGGGATATAGGTGGAATGGCAACCAATGGCACAGATTCAGCCCCTGACAACCCTGCCTGTGCCTCAATCATACGTTCATCATCACTGCTAGAGTCTGTGGGGACACTAACATCAGATGGACCGCAGGAGGGCGACGCACCTACATCACCTGTGAGGGGCAGACAATAACTGTACATTACAATCTATACAATAGACACAGACACACACACAGACACACACAGACACACACACAGACACACATGCTATGGCACCCAACATGCATGTGATATGACAGAAGGCATGCAACATGCATGTGATACAGCAGATAGCATGCAGTGAATACAGTAATAGTGGTAGTTATCATACATCACTGGGTTGCACACAACAGCATGCATGTGTCATAGCAGAAGGCATGCAAATTACACAATCATAGTAGTAAGCATACATCCCTATGTTACACCATGTAGACCAACACAGGTTAACAGTACACCTGTCTGATGTGTGGCATATGACCTTGACAATCACATGTATATGACATGTGATCTGCTGATGTGTGCAATGACATGCATACATGTTTAACACAATGGTGTCCTGTCAAATATACAGTGGGGTAATGGTGTCCCAATGCAGTGTTGTCTGTCCGCCCTACAGATATACTGCATATTTAGCTGATGTGCATGGCCATTGCAGGGAATCATGTGGTGTCTCTACTGCTATACATTGTGAGTTACAGGCACAGTTCATAGCCATGACTGTGTTCAGATACAGTACATATATACTGTGGAATGTGACCCACGTCACTGAGGTGTATACACACTAAACCATGATGTGGAATATGTGACACAGGTCACTGAAGGGTATATGGCTGACACCCCTGCACATCTGCAACCATATTGTTGCTGCCTGGCAACTATGGCCAGACTTGGCAAACACGTTGGTACACCATGTCCCACATGACATCTGTGTACCACACACACACACACACACACACACACACACACACACACACACACACACACACACACACATGAGGAGCAAGTATGACATTGATGTCTGACACCAGCAAGGGGAATGTCCTGTATCTGTGAGCTGATGTGGATACTGTACAGGTGACTGCTGTCATGTTATGACACACTCAAGATGTTCAATACATCTTATGTGGTGGATTGATGTCACGTCTACACAAGATGTGCACAGGCTTGTAGGATGTTTAGTGTTCCACATCTGCAATATAACCATTAGACATAGGCCATAGTTGGACCATGTGTAGCCATTGTATGACAGGGTGAACACACAAGCACATCATGTCTACTGTGCGTGCTGCTTCATGTCTCTGGCCATCCTACATGGCCATGTGTGTATATGTGTTGGCCAAATTATTGTGACGGGTGTCTATTTCACATGTCTGTGCTGTCCCATATGACATACACCCATAGATGTCATATGCTCCACTGACGACAGAGTTATGCAGACAAAGGGTGGTATGTTTGGTACGTGGGATATGTTTTCTGGATAGTTAGGCAGTGTTGCAGCCAGGCCACTAGATGTCATGGATATGTCAAGATAGCCCTGCTATGAATGTCACACAATGTGATGTGCTGTGATCCATACCAGTGAATCCTGTGGGCTGGACATACGCCAGCTCACTGTGTAGTACTGTTTGTATTCCCCACATGTGTAGTTCTGATCTGTAGTACATGTCCCTACAGTGAACAGCACCTCCACCATCGTATGCACAGCTGTCCACACATCTGGCAATGACAGTTTGTGAGGATTCATGTCGGTGATTCACATAGTTTGCAAGTGTTGCACATGGGTAGCCATTGTTATGCATTGCAGGTCCAACCTGTATATTGTGACAGGACCATACATTATGTGTACATGTGGTAAATGGCCACATGGCAGATAGATCTGTCCATTATGATGCCTGATAAATAATAACAGTCTCACCTGAAACAGGCTGCTGTTGCAGCGGAATGCCAGAGGTACCTAAATAGGAGTAACACAGCAGTATGAGCATTGCCCATGCCTGTATGATAGCTACAGGGTGCAACGTGCATGTTAATACATACACCAGTACATTAGACTATACTATGGTGTATGCATATGTGTGCATACACAGAGTAGCATACTATAATATGTGGCATGTGTGTATACATGCCTTGCATATGATGTTACATTACATATTGTACAGTGACACATGCAACTATATGGAATATAGTTGTTATAGGTGCAGTAGTGACTTACCAGGCAACTCCAGGCTCGGTGGTTGAGAGACACCCAGCTCCACAATATCGGCTAAGGCTTGTGGATGTTGTTCTGCAGGTGTCTCCAGGTTGGCCAGTAGCTCCTCGGTACATGTGAGTGGGGGCTGGGTTGGTGGTCCACCACCTGTTGCACCTTGTTCCCAGGTGATTGCATTCACATGCTGTTTCACCCATCTAATGAGGTCTGTACAGTGCCTGCACACCTGCTGGTATGTGCGGTTGTGGCCACCCACATCATTGACCCTCCTGTGAAGTTCCATTCACAGGGCATCCCGCTGCTGTGCATGCTGTGGCACATGGCTGAACAAGATATCATGATTGTCATGTAGGTATGGGATGAGGGCCTCATCCTCCAAGCGGGTATAAGGGGGTAGCCTTGCAAGTGGCATACCTGGAAGATATAATGATGGAGACAGGTCACAGTAACTCACAGAGACATACAGAGCTACAGCTGAACATACATGTGTATCGCATTTATTATGATTAAATAGTTGCCTTTACAAATCTACATGACACTGACACCACTGACATGTTTGTGTCACACACATGTGACACACAATGGTGAGTGGATATTATCACCATATATGGGTGTGTGTCACCTGATTACATTGCTCATACTCCATGTGGATGCTGTCTTGATGTGGGCATGTCTGTTTGCCTGTACTGGTGTTCCTACCTATCAGCACATGGCTGGATATGTCCACAATAATGCAGTCAACCTTGATGCTGTGTATATGTCACATATAAAGACTTACACTGCCTTAACGAACATGACCTGTGACCCTGCAGACGTGCTCACGGAAGGTTTTACATGTATGTGTTCTGCCATATACATCTACATGGCACTGTACAGCAATTCAACATCCTGCCATGTATTACATGTGTTGCACATGTGATACACATGGGACACTGGCTAGTCAGATGGTATTTGCAGGGATGGATAGCAACTATAGCATGTACAGTCAAAGTCAACAAGTAGGCTATATGCCCTGGGCCATGTATGAATCTAGGATGAAAAGTTACCTGGCTGTAGCTGACAGGTGGGTCTGTGGGGCCAGGTGGAGCAGTGCCACATAACTGATCCACAGGGTTAATGATACATTTACCATGCGGTCATCACACCATGTCTGAGAGGGGGCGATGTGCAGCTTTGCTGGACAGGAATGCATGGTATGGCAGGACTATGTAAAGTGTATGGGACAAGGATCTGTCCAGCATGTGGTGATCCTAGTACTAGGAAGCTGGACGTTCATGAAGTATGTGTTTGAGATCAGGATGTGTATGTGTAGTATGTCCAACATCACTGGGTTGGACATGGATTTATTCAGCATATGCATCATGCTACATAGTGGAGATGGGGAATGGGAAGGCTGGTGTAGGCCGTCTGAACATGGCCAATACCCCTTAAAGGAAATATGTGATCTGATATGGGTCACTTATATGTTGTGTATGGCTGGACAATGATCTCTATATTCATGGATGGCACCCTGTCATGATTAGGGTTGCCACATATGACTACCTGACAGGTGTGGTGATGTAGGTATCACAGGAAAAACAACTGCCCAGCTGCATCCCTTACACACAGTGTCCATTATGTTGACCGCTGCCTATGTGGTAGTTCATGGGTACAGGGTTATTAACATAGGGGTGACAATGCAATATGTAGCTGTCAGACTGTGGCCATATGTCACACACACCTCACCCACAAAGCCCCTTCTGTATGTTGTCCACAACACTCTGAGTCGGCTATTGCTCCTAGGTCATAGTCATTCGCATATTTCAATAGGCAGATGCCTTCTGTTAGTCTGTGTGGTATGGACTACAATGAGGGAGAATACAATTAATTAACCATATCTTACTGTAGCTGGCACTGGTGTAATGTGCATGTATTATTCAGACACCTTCTGTTGTGTTGGTTCTGCCAGCAGTCCCATTGCAAAACACTCCTGTGACATGGTGAGTGTAGGTGGAACACAGTATGGGTGATGATGTCCTATGACCTGGCAAGGTTATGATATGCAATGTGAAATCAACCTTACTGTCATCTACATCTGTACTGCTGACATCAAATAATTTGATCAAGGTTCATGGCCTTTCAGACCAAACTCAGCAGGGTAGTAGTGCAGTACTTCCCATTATCAGTGGTGTCTCCCCCTTTGTGGGTTGTGATACCTGTTGGTGTGCATCATTCAGTGTGCACACAGCCTGACATGAAGCTATGTTTTACATGATGTGTATGTGGAGAGCAACTTGTTTTGCCATATGTGTATGATACAACCTGGGATGTGGACAGGTCCCATGCAGCCTGAATGCAGCTTGTACCTGCATAGTTGTGGGTACAGGGGCTCTGTGGTGTACATGGATATATGATTGTGTACCTGTTGGGGGGACAGTGTGCTTATGTTATCAAAGACCCTATCTGGATTGCTTCCACTTGTTCAGAACTTGTAAGCACTACGTAAGCTACTAATTACTATAGCACCCAAGGTTTTGTACATACTTTTCTCACTTGCTTAGAGTAAAATAGCTCTTGTACTCACTTTCTTCACCTATCTAGGGGAAATTAGTTTTATATTCAGGCATGTCCAAGGGTCAGCTGCCAGTGTTCTCTCCTGTCTATCTGATGAATCTGGACATCTTGAGGCAATATAGACATTGCCTCATGTACACAGACAACCCTCTCCGCCTACCACCCAACATTACAACCTGTGAGAGATGCACTTATCTAGCCAAACTGGAGGTAAAGCTCTCTACAACCAAGCCTGACCCTGACAGTCATGTGGAGAAGGTAAACATTCGCACCACACCACACTCATCACATAGTCTCACTGAATCTACCCCACCATTAACTGAGAAAACTATTTGTGTACCAACTCATTAGCTCAACACTTTCTGGAATTCATAAACACCAATGCTCTGGATCAACATATCCACACATCCACCAGGGGCAACAATATCCTAGACCTAGGCATTACCAACATGAGTGACCGGTGTTCCACACCTGAAGTCAACCATAAGTTGAACACCCTTGATATCCACATCCCACCCCCCATAAAGGGAACCACAGTATAATATGTCTACAAAGCCAACTTCATGCTTCTTAAGACAGATATGGTGAACTTCATGACACCCATGCAGATGGACAATACTGTTACAACTGCTGAATCCTACACAAATGCACTCTATAAGCATTTACACGAGTGCATGGATTGTGCTATCCCAAACAGAACCAAGACACTATACTCCTAATTAAGGAAGCCAATCTGGTGGTTCCCTGCCATAAACAAGCTGTACAACAAGAGTAAGATACTGTTGCAAAACAGAATACAATCCCATGCGTGGAGGAGCTCCCTGGTCAGCCTCAGTAAGAAGGTGAGATCCATTATAAGATACTCCAAAGCTAGCTACGGAAACAAAACCGCCACTAATTCCAACGACAACCACAAAGCATTCTATAGCTATGTTAAATATCTCGATGTCAACACTCAGATCTGCTCCGAGTTACAGCACAAAGGCATGAACATTACAGAACCAACTGATATTGCCAACATCCTGGCAGATAGGTTCAGTGCTATCTTTCCCCCCTCTCACCCCCTTTAGGGCCCATATCTATACAGGAAGAGTGCAGAGTCCCTGTAATCACAACTACACAGGTAAAAGCTGCACACTCTAAAGCCAATATCACAGCATCCATGGGATCGGATAACATCCCAGGGTGAGTTTTACATGAACTTCAGAACGTACTGGCTACCCACCTATGCACCCTGTTCAATAATAGCCTTGCATCGGGCTTTGTGCCCCCTGAATGGCACACAGCAACAGTTATCCCACTCCACAAAGGTGGTGCCACAATGGACCACGGGGCCTATTTCCCTATAGGCCTGACTAGCCTGGTCTGCAAGGCTATGGAGCACATCATCATGGATCTCAGTCACAGAGACATTGGGTACCTCCAAACATTTGACCCCTCCCAGTTTGGCTTTGTTAAGGGCAGACCATGCCTCCTAAACCTGGTGGACTTCTTAGAGACAGTTACCAAGGCATTAGATGAGGGTAAGGAGGTCCACACAGCTTAATTAGATCTCTCAAAGGCTTTCAACACCATTCCCCATTCTGGTATTATCGACATACCCATCTGCCTGAACATTAACCCCTACGTCATGTGATGGTTTGCAAAGTGGCTCATGGACAGAACCCACACAGTGGGAGTTGCATAGCCTAGGTCCGACTGTATACCAGTTACAAGTGGCATTCCACAGGGCTCAGTCCTAGGAGCCCTCATGTTCGGTATATAATTCTCTGATGTACAGGCAAGCACAGAAGGCCTTTGGCTGAAAAGGTTTGCAGATGACTGCAAACTAGGGGCCATAATTGTTTCCCCAGCTGATACAGACACCCTTCAGAAGGGCCGCACTATGACGGATACCTGGTGTCAATATCATGGCCTCAAGCTGAATGCCAAAAAGTGCATAGTCATCCCCCTTTGGATATAACTAATTACCCATGGACTACCACATAGCTGCTAGTCCCCTACATACAGACAATGTAATAAGGGATCTGGGAACCCCAGTAGGCAGCAATCTCTCCTTCAATACCCATAATGACAAGGTGGTTAGAATATCCTTCTACATGGCCCCCCCTAATCTCTAATGGGTTCGCATCCAGAACAAAGGACGCCATTGTGCCTCTCTACTCATGACTTATTAGACCCATTAAAGGATACAACACCCCATTTGGGATGTACCTTACAAGACAACTGCAACAGCCTGGAAGTCCACAACAGTACCACACCAAGAGGATTACTGACCTCAAACAGATGACCTATGCAGCCCAACCTAAGAAACTCCAGCTGTACTCGGTTGCATACCACATACTCACAGGTGATCTCTGCTTGTCATGCAAGGCCCATGTCCAACCCAGTATTGCTGGATATGCTCCACCTAAACAGAATCCCCTGAGAGCCACATGCTCTAGGGATATACACCTAACCACAACAATGACTAGGATTGCTGGACGTATAGATTCCTGACCCGGAGATTCCCCATGCTTTAGAACATGATTCCAATGTACATCAGGCAAGGCACCTCACTAGCACTCTTCAAGGGAAACCTTGACGGGTGAATGGGAGACACACATGTACCCTGGGGATCACTGCAGTGGCTCTGCTGGACAGAGGCACAGGGAACTAATGGCTCTGCTGTTCAGAGGCACAGGGAACTAACCTAACGGGGTGGCGAAAGCCAACACACTCTAGCTAGGCTTTTAAATACCCTTGGGCAGACAGCCTAGTACCTACCTTTGCACTTATTACATGTCTTATGTGCATGGATAGTTAACTAGCTCTTCCATTTTACTTTGCTATCATGCTGATAAACTGTCGGGTAACAAGTCATATGTATCCTGTTATTGTGTATTGTAAATGCCAATAGACATAACTAATGTTTGCCTAACATAACAGTAATGCTATGTAACTTGTAATACATATCTGCCTTCAATACTGTACATTACACAGTTATTGGTACAATATCCCACAATGCAAATCTTAATTGCACAGTGGGCCAACCTTCGACAGGTTATTCTCAGTAATACACCCATACATATGCCTACTGTTACAATATATCAACATATACTATCCCCTGTTATAGAACATACTTGTTGGACCAGCCCTGCCACTGACAGCGGCTGGTGAGGAATATTTGTGTTCAAAGCCCTTATATAGCATCCCTTGTGGTGTATGCAGTGTTTGCCTTGTGACCTACAGCAGTACACACATAAATACTACAAGCGTTACTATGCTCAACAATACATCACTACAAGATAACTGTTTCCACTATATGGATTGTGTGCACTTTAAATATTACAGAACAGGTACTACATACACAGACATACTGAGAGTTCTACATACCTTATTAGTAACCCGAGGTGCCATTGACTGTTAATTCAATCCTTTTCAGTTTGTGTCTCAATCTTCTTTGTAACATTCTGCTGGTATATACAGATGGTTTGAATGTGTGATAAGCCATCCTTTTCTAGTTAAATATTGGTAACATGTGCTATCCTGACCACCAATTGGTGTTCCAAAGTAGTTAATTAGATGCACATCAGCTGTGCAGCTACTCCATTAGCCAATACCATGGCAACAGTGGTGTATAACTGAGTACTCCACTTGGGCATTGTCCCTTTGCCTTACTTTTGAAGAAGACAGCCTGGATGTGTTGTCTGTGATGTATTTCAATAGCTATATGGAGACAGAGATATCTTAGCTTCATGACTCCAGTAGATTGTGTGTGATGGCTAGCAGATGTTGTTCTACATGTGAGTGTAGCTGTTATATTTAAGAACATTGCTACTTATGCAGGGTTTGCTTGTACCTGATACGTCTGCAGATGTTTCAGTCTGGCAAGGATGTTTGGGCAGCTCAAGGCTGTATGGCTATGCATGAACTGTTAGGTGGTTTACAGTGTGCTCACCAGACATCCTTGGTTTGGTGTACATGTGTATCATACTGTGCTGTTAATCAGTAATTGGTAACACTTCCCGGTGTACACACAACCCTCTGAAATGGGATTAGTGCAAACAAACCCTGTAACATCAGCAGCTGTTCCATTGTATAACAGCAACTATTTCACATAGGGCCATGTTAGTGTGTCTCTGACAAGGTATGTTAAGGCTTCTGCAGATGTCATACAGTGAGTGAATGATTTGTGATGTTATTACAGTTTGTATTGTAATTTGTTTGGGTGTGGGGGTGATGGTGGGTGTACATAGCAGATGCAGGTGTGTAGGAACTGCTTTTATACATAATCGATATGAGCGTGAGGGTTCCTTCCCTATTTGAACATCTATCCTTTATTGGACTAATACTATGGTAATTGCAGGCTGATTCATTAAGGCACTGTAAATTGGTTCCTGTATAGCATGCAGGTGATGTTAGTCCTTGAATCCTTTCGGCAATACATTGGAATGTAATAAAGTGTTGCTACATGAAAGCTGTGTATTTCTGTCATAGGTATTTGCAGTCATTGGAGTTGTGTTGGTGCCTGACCCTCTTTGGCTAGGGTTGCCACCTTTTCATATGGCCATAGTGGGACATTTCGGGACACACATCAGATTTTACAGGCCGACACAAACCCACGGTCAGTACAAGGGACAGAACTTTCCTTTTTTGCCTAAATATAAGCTTATTCTTGTAGCAGTTTAGCTGCTTATCCTGTTTCTTGTAACATGTAGGTATTTTAGATACAGAAAGAACTATTGAATGCAACTATTACATTACATATGGGACATAATTATGTCTTACAATCTCAGGACATTTGCCATGTTTAATATTTTTGGTCAGGACACAACTGCCCAAAGAGGGACTGTCCCTCGCAAAGTGGGACAGGTGGTAACCCTATCATTGACTCATGTCCATAGCACATATTTGTAATAGTGTATAGGCATATTATCTCCATATCCTTTGTTCATAAAATGTGGTCGTGGCGGAATGTGTGATTGCTATGGCCCATGTTATACTCATATATGAACACTTCAACTACTGTATATGGGATACCTATGGAATCCTGAAACCACACAATTCCGACACCCACTGTACCAGGCCCAGACTCCCATACCCCACATTACCGGCAGCAACAGTAATTTGCGAAAGTAACACAAACATGGAACACACACACACGCACACACAGACACACTGCTACCTACCACATCCAAACAAACCATCCTACACTATGTATGAGCAGGTGGGCAAGCCCCCTACACCCCCCATGTGGGTGTCTGCGACCCCCACACCCCCCACTTTAATATTCTACCTCCTAGATCACACAAACAGATGCACAAAGCAAACCCACACCCACACATTACAGTCCCCCAGGAACACACACCACACTCAGAATGCACACTTACACACACTACAGCCCTCAGAAACACACTTACACACAGTAACCTACCTGAACTGCAACACCAGAAGCACTGACTAAATGTCCCTTAACATCGGGATTTTAAACCTCCTGCTTCTGGTGTTTCTGTACTGTGGTCTTTCGGACTTTAAGCCTCGTGATTACGCGCGTTGGTATGTCAAGCAGTTGGTATGTGGTAGGTATCCCATTTCTATGTACCTCCATGGTTATGTAGATGTTGTTAACCTATCTATATCTCTACATGTATATGTATATCCCCATATATCGACATATATCTCTCTCTCTCTCTCTCTCTATATATGTTGATTTATATATATATATATATATATATATATATATATATATATATATATATATATATATATATATATATATATATATAGCATACACCTTTCATTGGGTACATGCTGGTTTGTCCTATTTCCACACATTCCTACCTTTTGTGTTTTATCCTGTCAGTATACACAACTGCCATTGGTACATCTCAGGTAGCTTAGTGGTAGGTTATTGTGAAGATTGTGTACATGGTTGCGTGCTCTAATCCTGGCAGTGGTAATTTTACCTCTCAGAGCAGGCACTGGTAGTGCAAGGGTGATTAATGCACATTTCAGCAGTTGTGTGTTCCAAATGTTTATTATTCTGTGGAATACTACTTATATATGCAAGCTGTGGTTAAGGTATACTATGTAACATGTAAATCATCTGAGAAGATTCCTGACATGGATACTCCCCATTATTTGGAACTACATCCCTGATTACATTACACAAAACCCCTCACTAACACTCCAGGGAATCCTTGCAGAGTGGGTGGGGAGCAGTGTATACACCCCAGGGATCCCACAATTGGCTCTGCTCCACAGAGGGACAGTTAGTTAATCAATGGGATGTCAACAGCAGACACTTTTTGGCTATGCTTATGAGTGGCCTCGGGCAGTTAGGCTATTTACATACCTATGCATCTATGAACCTATACATACAGTATGGACACATGCTGATAGCTTAATTTACTGTTCAGGTATTGACTTACCTTGTGCCAATGGCAGTTGTGTGTACAATAGTTGAAAGCTACCTATGTAGGATGCACACAGTTGACCACCTATACATGGCAATTTACAGGTGGTTGTGTGTGTGTGCCATCCATGTTTGCTGTGTGTGCAGCTGGAGAAGGGTGTCAGTCCATAAGTGCCTACACTGTCAGTGTGTGTGCTATATGTTCCCTCTTTGCCAAGGCATGGGCATACTGGGCACGCCTTAATCTGCCTCCTGGGGCTGGCACTGGGCGTTCATGGTCTGAGTCCCTCTGTGCCTGTTGGGCCCTTGGCAATGGTGGTGGGCTGTGACGGCCTTCACCATTCTGTTCCTGCTGCAGCTGTTTCCGCAGGATCATATTGTGTAGCATGGCACATACTATGAAGATGTGGGCACATGTGCATGGAGAGTACTGCAAGGCTCCACCAGATATGTCCAAGCAATGGAACCATGATTTCAGCATCCCAAACACGTGCTCTATGATGCCTCTGGTTTCTGCGTGTGCCTCATTATGGCGTTCTTGCGTGGCTGAGTGTGCATTTCTGATGGAAATCATCATCCACAGTTCCAGTGCATAGCCAGCATCCCCCACCAGGTGGCCATATGGAATGTTCCCCCTGTTAAATACCTGACACAGCTGTGAAGCATGCCAGATGTGGGAGTTGTGATAGCTTCCAGGGCTGCCAGTACACACATCCATGATAATGCCCTGGGCATTGCACAAGACCTGGCAGTTGATGGAGGGGTATCCCTTGCGGTTTATGTAGTGCCTACCCTGCTCACCGGGTTGTGTCTTGATGTGTATGTGCGTGCAGTCTATTGCACCCAGTACCTCCGGTTAGTCTGCCACATGGTGGAAGAGACGCATATTGCTGGCCATCTCCTCCTGCATTCGGGGGAAGTATATGTGCTTATTGGCATGTGGTAACATGGCATCCAGGAACTGGTGGAGTACCCTGGATGCTGATGCCTGTGAGATCCCCATGATATCCCCAATTGGCCTTTGGAAGGTACCTGTGGCTAGTATTTTCAAGCTTACACATACCTTCGTGTCCACTGGGATGGGTTCCGCTCTGTTACTTCTGGCTTTGAGGTGTGACCGGCACAGCTCAACAAGTTGCTGTATGGTGTCCCTGTCCACCCTGTAACGCTCTACTATCTCCAGATCATGTAGCCCCTGGTAGGTTACCCTGGGTCTGAACACTCTTCTCCTCCTCTGGTGCCTGAGATGGTTGTCAGCATCATCCTCCACACCACCGTCAGTCTCCAACACATGCTGGTGAATCAAAGCTATGGCAGCTCCTAACATGTACATATTATAAGTTCCCCATCTGTATACACCAATGGTGCAGAGTGTCTGGGAATACACAAGTTTGTGTGTGTGGGGCTTTCACACATTATACTATTGTGCAATGGATGATGCTGGTGTAATTTGGTGTGTATGTGCAATTCCAGCTGCAGGGTATCTTAATTATGGGTTTTACAGCAGGTACTGCTATTGTGGGGCCTTCGGTGTTGACTTATCCTTGGCTGTTGTGATTCATCTATTGCCCTTTACTTCACTTTTCAACCTGATTCCCCTCCCATTGTCAGGCATGCATCCAGCTGCCTGCTTTCTTGTTTTGTACTTTCACAACCCAGGATTGTGTTGTGAAATGTGTTATGTAGCTGATCTACTGCAAGTTTGCTTTGATCTGCTGTGACAGTTCTCTTTTCTTTGCAGTACAGCACCTCCCCTTTTTTGTTCTGTAGGCAGCTGCTAGCAGCCTTGTTAGCTGTTGTCAATGGCCCACTGTGATCCTAGGTGTTAATTACTCATTTGTACTCCAATTACCATGCTGCAGCATTTCCTTATTGTCTTCCCATATGCCTGTTTCAGATGTGGTGTGCACCGCTCACAGCCATTTACCGGGTTTTGAGTGTGTTTTCATCCACGTTCACATGCACTTTTGGTTACCTTGTGTGCTCTCAGCTAAGCAAAGCTATGGCTACTTCCACACCACTATCCTGCAGCTTTGCTTAGCAACAGGCAACCCAAATTAGCAATGCTCTAATGTGCTTACAGCTACGGTGGCACACTCCTTTCTTGATGTCATGTTTACCTCCAGGCCACACTTCGGTGTTGTACCGCTATGCCATGTGGTACATCCTTATGCCAGCAGGGAGTTTGCTATTCAGTATTACCTGACTCATTTGCATGGCATTGACTACTAATTCCTAGTTACCACACAGAACACTGTCACAGACCCTTAGCAACCCTTGCGCCATGGTTGTGGTGTAGCATGCATGCCATTGGCTATTATGGGGAATTCATGAATTGTGTTACATTGCAGTTTTATGACATCTAAATACATTTTCATTGTGATCCCGTTTGTGCACCGATGCACTGTGGTTTTACTTTGCGTTAGTGTGGTCATGAAATTAAATGTTATTTTTTATGTGTTGTGCATTTTTTTATGCCACTGGCTATATATTTAGCCATTGGCATATATTAACATTATAATACATAAGTTTGGTCTGCTTTCATGGCTCCGATTTTATGTTTGAAAAAATGTAAACCTTTTTTTTTTTTGGTTTACATTTCTTCATGCTTACGCTACGCTTGTACCACTTCATGAATCACTATATACCTTCATTTGCATGCTACACTGCTGCGCATGGGTTAATTAGCATACATGCGCCAGGAGCTGCGCAGCTCTGGCATACGCTGGTAGTGCACATGGAAACAGCTTGTACCTGAATCACTCGGCGGCCATATTTGGCATTAGATCGCCAATGCTACTCTGGCACCTGGCACAAGCTTCAGGAATCCCAGGGACTGTATTTTTAAACTTCCCAGCCCCTGTCAGGCTACCACAAGAATTGGGCAGGGGGTGGAGCTACAATCAAGGATGCAAGAGGCAGAAGCCATCTCTAGAGAATGAACACATCATGGAGGAATCAAATCGGAAGAAGACAGCACGCAGTATATAATTTATCTTCCTATACTTTAACAACTGCACAAGTAAGTTTGTTAAATAAAGGGCTAAGTTTTGTGCCTTCATGCTCTGTACAATCGGAAGATGTGGTTTTAGACATTAAACTCTTCGCAAGGAACATTGCATTGAAATTAGCATTTGGTGGGCAATGAACAGTTCCAAACAGCATGAAATGCTCCAGCCTGTTTGTTCCACAATTACCATTAATGCTTGATACTTTTATAAGAACTATTGAAAAGGAATGCTTTGAATTTAATTTTAATAAGAATAATAAGAATAATTTTTACAATATAACTAGGGATGAGTTTTTTTGCACTAAAACAATTAAGAATGAATGATGGCTTAGCTATTTGCCCAGCTGATAAAGGGGGCTTTGTTGTAGTTTTGGATGTTGCTTCTTATGAAGCGAATATGCTAGAGATGCTTTAGTGATGCTTTGACTTACGAATGTGTTACACAGGCTGGGTTAAAATCTATTAACAATGGGATACATGGTCAATTATATGAAATGTTATTAGGTGGAGTATTAGATCAACATTTGTATGACTTTATGCTCATGCTAGAACCACTAGTACCAACTATTCATGGTTTGCTGAAAGTGCATAACTCACTCATTAATCCGCCCCTTCATCCTGTAGAATTGGGTAGGGGATGGTTAACTGAATTTATATCTATTTATATTGAAAACCAACTTAAAGAACCATTGAAAGAGGCAACAGCAGTCTTAAAAGACACAGATAATTTTTTAAGCACCCTAGGTGATTTTGTGAGAAATGCATGGTAATTTTTCTGATGGGATTATCTTGGCGACTATGGATATTCAAATGCTTTTTACTATTATACCCCATGACCTGGGAATTACATCTTTTAAAAGTTTTTTACAGGCTAATACTAGTTATTCTTCTAAACCTATTGAATGTGTAGGTTCACTAATGGAAACTGTTTTATGTAATAATGTTTTTATGTTTAATGACAATTTGTTTAAGCAAAAAATAGGTGTAGCAATGGGGACACTGTATGCTAACAGTTATGCCAACCTTGTCTTGGCTGACTGGGAGTGCACGGTAGTCCTATCCCAACATGAATATTCAACACAGCTTATTTACTATAAAAGGTTTGTGGATGACATTTTTATGTTGTGGCAGGGTCCAGTATGTAATTTATTGAATTTTGTAAAATATCTTGAATCTAGTAGTCAATGTTTCAGGTTTGTTCTGAACTATTCATTGACATCCATAGAATTTTTGGACACTAAGATAAGACTAACCAATGGTACTATCTCTAGTTCTTTGTTTAGGAAATTATGCAGGAAAATTGCATTGCTGCACCATAGAAGCATGCATCCGAAGCATGTCTTCAATAATATAACTAAGGGCCAATATTTAAGAATGTCATGACTACACACAGATTACAATGAATATCATGAGGCCGCATGTAAACTTGAAAAAGAGTTATTGAAAAGGGGGTATATGAAAGATACTCTTGATAATACTTTGAAAGAAGTTAATGCAATGTGCAGTGATAAGGGTAAACCTTTCTTTAATTGATCTAGCACTAGCATTTCTCCTAACAGAACTGATAGTGATAATAATATTCTTAGATTACCATTGACATATGGGAATAACATCCATCAGGTATGTGACATAGATAGCAAATACTGGCTAGTTCTACTTACTGATGACAGGATCAAAGATATTGTAGGTGATAGACCCAGGTTCACATTTAAAAATAATTTGTCATTGAAAAGACAACTGTGCTACAAATCTACACAGATGTCTACTGTAAGTTCTATTCATGTTGGGACCTATCCATGCAGACTATGTAATGCCTGCAGTTTTATTTCCAATGAGGCTAGATTTAAGCACCCCAACCTGGAGTACCTTTTTTCACCGAGATTCTATGCTGACTGTAAATCTAAAATTTTAATATAATCTAAAGGTTTAATATACCTAGCTAAGTGCAGAAATTGCACCTCATTTTATGTAGGAAAGACTGTGAGGATGCTGAAAGAATGTATATTACAGCATCAATGTGAAATTAGATGCAAGAATATGCTTAATGCATTAGCAAAGCATATTTCTATGCAACCTGGACACAGTTTTGAGTTTTTAGTACTACAGATAGTATGTATGGATAAGAGAGGTGGGGTCTTTAATAATAGACTTGAGATAGCTGAGACTAAATGGATTGTTAGGTTGCAGGCAGACAAGCTGCTTGGTATTAATGCTGCTGTACCTTTAAAGCCAATTTTAAAGATGCGTAGTTTGCATCAATAACTGTTTTAATGCTCTTATTGGTTGTTGCTAGTTGCTTTCAATTTATAAGGTGCTTTAGTTTTCTTGTATTGATGGATCTGATGAAGCACAGTTTGTGTGAAAGCACTTTTCCTATATGTTCTGACTAAAAGTTTTATATGCTGACAGTCCTGGTGGTTGCCTGGTTTCTATTTTACACTGCATCTTTTATAACGCTTTCAGTGTTCGGTGGGCTCGCATTCATATGGTAATTAGTGGAACATTATTTTTTCCCAAACGGGATGATGACACATTTTTTGGCATTAAGCTTAAGGCCATGTTTTCAACACTAGTCATTGGTCCAAGTAAGGCCTTTCTGTAGGATGTCTACATCACTGCAAACATGGTCAGCCAGAGTCCCCCCGTATTGGCCTGGACTTCTGAGAAGTAGATGCCAAACAGGAAAGGACCTAGGACCGATCCCTGTGGGACTCCACTCATGACTGGTGAGCAGTCTGTCTTGGAGCCCACTACTTTCACACTGTGGGTTCTATCTGTGAGCCAGTTTGCAACCCATCTAGTGATATAGGGGTTGATGCCTAGTTTGCTGAGTTTATCAATAATTCCTGAGTGGGGAATGGTATCAAAGGCCTTGGCCAGATTGAGGTAGGCATTATGAACTGCCTTGCCCTCATCTACAGCTCTGGTGACTGACTCAAAGAAGTCATCCAGGTTGAGCAGGCATGAGCTACCTTTCACACAACCAAATTGAGTGGGATCTAGAGTTTAGAGATTCCCTATATCCTTATTAATTAGGTCTTGATGTGCTCCATAGTCTTACATACCAGACTCTTCAGGCTAATGGGACAATAATTTCCAGGCTCTGTATTCACTCCCCATTTATGGAGAGGGATGACTGTAGCAGTGCACCATTCGGTAGGGACAAAGCCTGAGGTGAGGCTGTGATTGAACAAGGCACACAGATGTGGTGCCAGTTCACTTTTTAGTTTATGTAGAACACATCCAGAGATATTATCAGGTCCCATGGAAGCTATATTCTTGGCCATGGACAATGCAGCTTTAACCTGTGCTGTAGTAATGCTGGGTGCCTGGCTTTCCTCCAGTATTGTGATGGGTCCTTTAGGGGGGAAGAGAGGGGTAACGTTGGCACTGAATCTATCGGCCAGTATGTTGGTGATATCTGTTGGCTCAGTGTAGGAGGTACCATTGTGTAGTAACTCAGAAAAAACCTAGGTATTGCCATGGAGATTCTTGATACAACTATAGAAGGTTTTGTGGTTGTTTTTTAGTGTCTGCCACAATTCTGCCTTCATCGCTGGCTTTAGAGGTTTTGAGGAGGGATCTCAACTTTTTGTTGAGGCTAATAAGGGAGTTTTTCCTCTCCTGGGACATCACCTTTTTCTGCAACAGTTTCTTTTGTCTGTTGTAGAGTTTATTAATGGCAGGGGGACCACCAGATTGGCTTCCTTTTTTTGGAGGAGAGTGTCTTGGTTATGCTGGGTATGGCAAGTTCCATGCATTTATGTATGTGTTCGTACAGTGCATTTGTGTATTACTTTGTAGTCATGCATCTATTTTCCATTGACATGGGTGCCGTGAAGTTAGCCATCTCTGTTTTTAGTAGCCCAAAGTCAGTTTTGGATAAGCTTTTGATGGTGGTTACCTTACCAGTGGGGTGTGGGTGAGATGTGGATTTCCATGGTGATAAGTTTGTAGTCGGATCTAACAAAGGAGGAATTGGCTATTGGTGCACAGCAACAGTTGCCCATGCTTGTGATAACCAGGTCAAGGATGTTGCTTCCTCTAGTGGGGGTAAGAATGAGCTGGTCTGTTGCAGTATGTATTTAACACTGGGCCATATCACTACTTGTATGTTGTGGCTTAGACAATGTTTTTTAGTGCCTCAGCATATGATAATTTCGTATGGGTTTGTGCAGATTGTGGAGCTTGACTCTCAGTTCTGTTATAGCTAATTGATGTTGTAGGGTTTAGTGAACACTGCTCTTATCCATACAAGTCTGTGGTGACTTGAACAAACATTTTTAGTGCCTCAGCATATGATAATTTAGTATGGGTGTTTGCAGGTTGTGGTGCATGACTCTCAGTTCTGTTCTTGCTAATTGGTGTTACAGTGTGCAGTTAACACTGGGCCTTATCCCTACTAGTCTTTTGTGGCTTGGACAATGTTTTTTTAGTACCTCAGGATATGATAATTTAGTATGGGTATGTGCAGGTTGTGGGGCATGACTCCCAATTTTGTTGTCCAAACTTGCTGTTGCAGTGTGTAGTTAACACTGGGCCTTATCCCAACTAATCTGTTGTGGCTTGGACAATGTTTTTAGTGCCTCAGCATCTTATAATTTAGTATGGGTATGTATAGATTGTGGTGCATGACTGTCAGTTCTGTTGTTGCTAAATGATGTTCCAGTGTGTAGTTAACACTGGGCCTTATCCCAACTAGTCTGTTTGGCTTGGACAATATTTTTTAGTGCCTCAGCATATGATAATTTATGATGGGTATGTACAGATTGTGGTGCATAACTTTCAGTTCTGTTGTTGCTAATCAAAGTTGCAGAGTTTAGTGACCATGCGGCCTTATCCCTTCTAGTCTGTTGTTGCTTGGACAATGTTTTTTAGTGTCTCAGTATATGATAATTTAGTATGGGCATGTACAGATTGTGGTGCATGACTTTCAGTTCTGTTGTTGCTACATGCTGTTGCAGTGTGTAGTTAACACTTATCTCTACTTGTTTGATGTGGCTTATACAATGCTTTTTAGTACCTCAGCATATGATGATTTCATATGTTTATGTACAGCTTGTGGTGTATGACTCTCAGCACTAACTGATGTTGCAGTGTTTATTGAACACTGGGCCTTATCACTTCTAGTCTGTTGTGGCTTGGGCAATGTTTTTAGTGCCTCAGCATCTGATAATTTAGTATTGTTATGTACAGATTCTGATGCAGGACTCAATTTTGTTGTTGCTAATTGATGTTGCAGTATGTAGTTAGCACTGGGCCTTATCCCTACTAGTCTGTTGTGGCTTGGACAATGTTTTTAGTGCCTCAGCAGATGATAATTTAGTGTGTGTGTGTGTGTGTGTGTGTGTGTGTGTGTGTGTGTGTGTGTGTGTGTGTGTGTGTGTGTGTGTGTGTGTGTGTGTGTGTGTGCAGATTGTGGTGCATCACTCTCTGTTCTGTTGTTGCTAATTGATGCTGCACTGTTCAGTTAACACTGGGCCTTATTCCTACTCATCTGCTGTGGCTTGGACAAAGTTTATTGTGTCTTAGCATATGATAATTTAGTATGGGTATGTACAGATTGTGGTGCATGACTCTCATTTCTTTTGTTGCTAATTGATGTTCCAGTGCTTAATGAACACGGGGTTAAACAATGTTTTTAGTGCCTCAGCATGTGAGAATTTAGTATGGATATGTACAGATCCTGGTGGATGATTCTCAGTGCTGTTCTTGTTAATTGATATTGCAGTGTTTAGTTAACTCTGGGCCTTATCCTGACTAGTCTGCTGTGTCTTGAATACTGTTTTTAGTGCTTAAGCAAATGATAATTTCGTATGGGTATGTGCAGAATGTGGTGCATGATTCTCAGCTCTGTTGTGGCTAATTGATGTTACATGGTTTTGTTAACACCTGGCCTTAACCCTATTAGTCTGTTGTGGCTTTAACAATGTTTTTAGCGCCTCAGCATATGATAATTTAGTATGGGTATCTGCAGATTGTGGTGCATGGTTCTCAGTTCTGTTGTTCTTAATTAATGTTACAGGGTTTCGTTAATACTGGGCCTTATTCCTCCTGGTCAGTTGTGGCTTCGACAAAGGTTTTTAGTGCCTCATCATATGGTAATTCATTATGGATAATGTCCAGATTGTGGTGCATGACTGTCAGGTTTTTTTTTTGCTTATTGCTGTTGCAGTGTGCAGTGAACACTGGGCCTTATCCCTACTAGTCTGTTGTGGCTTGAGCAGTGTTTTTAGTTCCTCAACGCATGATACTTTAGTGTGGGTATGTGCAGATTGTGATACATGAGTCTCAGTTCTGTTGTTGCTAACTGATCTTCCAGTGTTTAGTAAACACTGGGCCTTATCCCTATTAGTTTGCTGTGGCTAGGACAATGTTTTTTGGTGTCTAGGCATATACCTTACTATGAGTATGTACAGATTGTAGTCTATGGCTCTCAGTTCTGTTGTTCTAATTGCTGTTGCAATGTATAGTTAACACTGGGCCTTATCCAAACTAGTCTGTTGTGAATTGAGCAATGTATTTAGTGCCTCAGCATATGATAATTTATTATGGGTATGTACAGATTGTGGTGCATGACTCTCAGTTCAGTTGCTGTTAATTGATGTTACATGGTTTTGTTAACCCTTAACCCTATTAGTCTGTTGTGGCTTTAACAATGTTTTTAGCGCCTCAGCATATGATAATTTAGCATGGGTATCTGCAGATTGTGGTGCATGGTTCTCAGTTCTGTTGTTCTTAATTAATGTTGCAGGGTTTCGTTAATACTGGGCCTTATTCCTCCTAGTCAGTTGTGGCCGACAAAGGTTTTAGTGCCTCATCATATGGTAATTCATTATGGATAATGTCCAGATTGTTGTGCATGACTGTCAGGTTTTTTGCTTATTGCTGTTGCAGTGTGCAGTGAACACTGGACCTTATCCCTACTAGTCTGTTGTGGCTTGAGCAGTGTTTTTAGTTCCTCAATGATACTTTAGTGTGGGTATGTGCAGATTGTGGTACATGAGTCTCAGTTCTGTTGTTGCTAACTGATCTTCCAGTGTTTAGTAAACACTGGGCCTTATCCCTATTAGTTTGCTGTGGCTTGGACAATGTTTTTTGGTGTCTCAGCATATACCTTACTATGAGTATGTACAGATTGTAGTCT
Source organism: Protopterus annectens (assembly GCF_019279795.1). NCBI lineage: Eukaryota > Metazoa > Chordata > Ceratodontiformes > Protopteridae > Protopterus > Protopterus annectens. The sequence continues at coordinate 1,870,649,578 of NC_056743.1, read as the reverse complement.
ATGGCTCTCAGTTCTGTTGTTCTAATTGCTGTTGCAATGTATAGTTAACACTGGGCCTTATCCAAACTAGTCTGTTGTGAATTGAGCAATGTATTTAGTGCCTCAGCATATGATAATTTATTATGGGTATGTACAGATTGTGGTGCATGACTCTCAGTTCAGTTGCTGTTAATCGAAGTTGCACTGTTTAGTGAATATGGGGCCTTATCCCTTCTAGTCTGTTGTGGCTTGGACAATGTTTTTTAGTATCTCAGCATATGATAATTTAGTATGGGTATGTACTGATTGCGGTGCATGATTCTCAGTTCTGTTGTTGCTAACTGATGTTGCAGTGTGTAGTTGACACTGGGCCTTATCCCTACAATTCTGCTGTAGCTTGGACAATGGTTTTTAGTGCCTCAGCATATGATAATTTTGTATGAGTATGTGCGGATTGTGGTTCATGACTCTGTTCTGATCTTACTAATTGATATTGCAGTGTTTAGTTAACACTGGACCTTATCCCTACTAGTCTGTTGTGGCTTGGACAATGCTTTTTAGTACCTCAGCATATGATTATTTAGTATGGGTATGTACAGATTGTAGTGGATGACTAAGTTCTATTGTTAATTGATATTGCAGTGTGTAGTTAACACTGGGCTTTATCCTGACTAGTCTACTTTGGCTTGAACTATGCTTTGTGTCTCAGCATATGATAATTTATTAAGGGTATGTACAGATTGTGGTGCATGACTTCACATTCTGTTGTTTCTAACTGATGTCACATTGTCTAGTGAACATGGGGCCTTATCACTACTAGACTGTTGTGGCTTGGGAAATATTTTAAGTGTCTTGGCATATGATAATTTAGTTTGGGTATGTACACATTGTGATGGATGACTCTCAGTTATGGTGTTGCTATTTGATGTTGTACAGTGTCGTTAACACATGGCCTTAACCACACTAGTCTGTTGTGGCTTTAACAATGTTTTTAGTGTCTCAGCATATGATAATTTAGTATGGGTATGTACAGATTATGGTGCATGACTCTCAGTTCTTTTGTTGCTAACTGATGTTGCAGTGTTTAGTTAACACTGGGCCCTATTCCTACTTGTCTGTTGTGGCTTGGACAATGTCTTTTAGTTCCTCACTATATGATAATTTACTATGGGTATGTACAGATTGTGGTGCATGACTCTCAATTCTTTTGCAACTAATTGAAGTTGCAGTTTTTAGTTAACACTGGGGGTTTATTTTTACTAGACTGCTGTAGCTTTGACATTGTTTATAGTGTGTCATCATACGATAATTTAGTATGTGTATGTGCAGATTTTGGTGCACTACTCTCAGTTCTGTTGTTCTAATTGCAATTGCAATGTATAGTTAACACTGGACCTTATGACTACTAGTCTGTTGTGGGTTGAGCAATGTTTTTTTAGTCCCTCAGCATATGATAATTTGTATGGGTAAGTGCAGATTGTGGTGCATGACTCTCAGTTCTGTTGCTGCTATTTGATGTTGCAAAGTTTAGTGAACATGGACCCTTATCCCTACTTGTCTATTGTGGCTTGAACAATGTTTTTTAGTGTCTCAGCATATAATAATTTAGTATTTGTATATGCAGATCGTGGTGCATGACTCTCAGTTCTTTTGTTGCCAATTCATATTGCAGTGTTAAGTGAACACTGGGCCTTATGCTACTAGTCTGTTATGGCTTGAACAATATTTTTAGTGCTTCAGCACATGATAGTTTAGTATGGGTATGCATGACTCTCAGTTCTGTTGTTGCTAATTGATGGTGCAGTGTTTATTTAATGCTGGGGCTTATCCCTACTAGTCTGTTGTGCCTTGGCCAATGTTTTTAGTGGCTCAGCATATGATAATTTAGCGTGGGTATGTCCAGATTGTGGTGCATAACTCTCAGTTCTCTTTTTGCTAAGTGCTATTGCAGTGTGCATTGAACACTGGGCCATAGCCCTACTAATCTGCTGTGGCTTGGACAATGTTTTTTAGTTCTTCACTATGTGATAATTTAGTATGGGTATGTACAGATGGTGGTATATGATTCTCAATTTTGTTGTTGCAAATTCATGTTGCAGGATTAGGTAACACTGGGCTGTATCCCTACTAGTCTGCTGTGGCTTCAACAATGCTTTTTAGTTCTTCACCACATGATAATTTAGTATGGGTATGTACCGATTGTGGTGCATGATTCTCAGTTCTGTTGTTGCTAATTCATGTTGCAGGATAGGTAACACTTGGCTGTATCATTACCAGTCTGCTTTGGCTTGGGCAATGATTTTAGTGCTCAGCACATTATAATTTCCTATGGGTATGTACTGATCGTGGTGCATGACTCTCAGCTCTGTTGTTGCTAATTGAGGTTGCTGTGTATAGTTAACATTGGACCTTATTTTTTTTTAGTCTGCTGTGGCTTGGATAATATTTTTAGTCTGTCAGCATATGAAAATTTAGTATAAGTATGTGCAGATTGTGGTGCATGACTCTCAGTTCTGTTGTCATTTGCTGTTGCCTTGTGTAGTTACAACTGGGCCTTATCCCTGTGGCTTGAGCAATGATTTTAGTGCTCAGCACATGATAATTTTGAATTCAGTACTGTTGTTGTCATTTGCTGTTGCCTTGTATAATTAAAACTGGGCCTTATCCCTGTGGCTTGAGCAATGTTTTTAGTGGCTCAGCACATGATAATTTTGTATGGGCATTTGCAGATTGTGGTTCATGACTCTCAGTTCTGTTGTTATTAATTGATATTGCAGTGTTTAGTGAATGTTGGGCCTTATCCCTACTAGTTTGTTGTGGCTTGAGCAATGTTTTCAGTGCTTCAGCATGTGGAAATTTAGTATGGGTATGTGCTGATTTTGGTCCATGGCTCTCAGTTCTGTTGTTGCTAATTAATGTTGCAGGGTTTCATTAATACTGGGCCTTATTCCTCCTAGTCAGTTGTGGCTTTGACAAAGGTTTTTAGTGCCTCATCTTATGGTAAATCATTATGGATAATGTCCAGATTGTGGTGCATGACTCTCAGTTCTGTTGCTGCTAACTGGTGATGCAGTGTGTAGTTAACACTGGGCCTTATCCCTACTTGTCTGTTGTCTCTTGGACATTGTCTTTTAGTGCATCAGCGTATGGTAATTCAGTAAGGGTATGTACAGATTGTGGTGCATGAGTTCCAGTTCTGTTGCTGCTAACTGATGTTGCAGAGTTTAGTGAACACTCGGCCTTATCCCTACTAGTCTGTTGTGGCATTGGACAATGTTTTTTTCCCTCTGTATATGACAATTTTGCATGGCTTTGTGCAGATTGTGGTGCATGGCTCTCAATTCTGTTCTTGCTATTTGATGTGGCAGTGTTTATTTATCGCTGGGGCTTATCCCTACTAGTTTGCTGCAGCTTGGGAAAGGTTTTTTAATACCTCAGCATATGATAATTTAGTGTGGGTATGTCCAGATTGGGGTGCATGACTCACAGTTCTCTTGTTGCTAATTGATGTCACATTGTTTAGTGAACACTGGGCCTTATCCATTCTAGTCTGTTGTGCTTGACTAGTGTTTTTCGTGCCTACGCATATGATAATTTAGTATGGGTATGTGCAGATTGTGGTGCAATACTCTCAGTTCTGTTTATGCTAATTGATGTTGCGGTGCCCTCCCCCCTTTCCTCATACAAGTTAAACTGCTACAACTTGGTAACAGGCATCATTTTCAAATCTAGGTGCTTAGTATTTCCCTCTCTTCCCCCCTTGGCTGACCTGGTGTGACTCAGTGTAAGTTTCTTCATTGTATGGATTTTTTTTGTTTACTTTTTTGTGTGTGTAACTGAATGACCTGATGCAAAATTCTGATTCTGCACAGACTGTTCTATTTTTGTTGGAGAAGGTTTATAAGTAGCTAGTGCCCTTACTGAATTTCTGTGGTAATATTTGTGTTTAAACTGAACCTGTACCTAGAAAAAGTGTATAATGAAAGCTACTACTTGCTGCATATGTTTTTAATGTTTAAACTGCACACACACATTGAAGAAATGTTTTTATTACCTGAATAACTTGTGCTAGCTTTACTTGAATTGCTTTGTGCTAGCTTTACCTGAATTGCTTTTACTGACAATTTTCCAGTTGTACAATTGTGAATGATTGATTTAGTTTTACTGGTATATCTTTAAAATCTGACAAGTATTTATTTACTGCATTGCTCTCTTGCTAAGGTTTCTTAGCTATAAATCCTAATCCATTCTGGTGTGCTACTCCCCCCCCAAAAAAAAAAAAAACCTTTCTAAATGTACTATTATAAAATAACTGCCTGTTGCTGCCTTAATGCTTACCCTAGAATCTCTGCTTTTCTCTTTTCCTAGTTGAACTTCACATTTACCTACACTAACATACTGCAGCTCCTGAGTAATGGAGTCTACAGGATTGCAACTGACTGCCACAACAAAAACTGTTTCTCCCAGCAATTAATCAGAGTAGCTTACATATATAAAAAACATTTGTTAAGCTTTCTCTTACAGTGCTGTGTAATTAAGCAAGTCACCATTTTGGTCAGCCATAGGGCTGTTTTCTACTTGAATGTTTGCCTCCTTCCCCTGTAACTAAAGTACACTGACTTACATTTGTCTCTCTGACCATTTTACAGGTATAATTTGTACCTTTCTAGCTTTCTGACACTCAGGACATAGATTCCTGTTTAAAGTTTTACTTGTCTGACATTTGAACAAGTAACCCTTGTAAAAATCCTCAAAATTGTATACTGTTGGTCTGTCTTTCCTGCTAAACATAAGTTAAAGTGCTGAGTGTAAGTAACATTAAAATGCTGATAGGCATATAAAGGGAGGTTAGAATAGAAGTCACTATGCAGAAAATACTAACACTAATACACAACAGTATATATTTATATTATCACATTGCTTATTGTGCTTTATTAACACTAATCAAGAAATATTTTTACACTTTCAGAAATTATATCTTTAGATTCATGGAACGTTAAAGGAATTTCAGACAAAAGTAAACGGAATCTAGTCATGCATATTATATATCAAAGTAAAACAATGATAACCTTTTGTCAAGAAACTCACCTGATCTCACAACTCTGGGACAGGGAGAGAAAAAGTAAATGGGTCAAGCATATAATAGCTGCTGGACACAATTCTACTTCCAGAGGGGTTGCTATCATTATAAACAAAGCCTATCAGGGGGAAATTGTTTCCATGAAGACTGACTTGAATTGTAGATGGGCTATGTTTACCTCAAATTTCCATAGCATAAATAAACCTTTACTTTTCCTAAATATATATAGTCACTGCTCTAACCAACAAACGTTTATTTATGAAATCTTTAACTTACTTATTGAATTTCCTAATCATTTATATATAATCGGGGGAGATTGGAATGCAGTAATGGAACCTGACAAAGATAGATCCAATAAAGAAACCAAGCAACCGCATATCATAAATATAGCTCTTGGTGAATTACAAAATACTTTTGAGCTATATGATCCATATGAGAATTTCCAACATGACAAAACAATATCCAGATATACCTTCTTTCCTATGTCTCATAAATCTTGGTCAAGAATAGACACCTTCCTAATCTCAAAGTTATTTCGGTCGTATAAGCTAAAATACAGCATTTCACCTAGATCTATCTCGGATCATTCTAAAATTAATATATTCATAAACCTGCTAAATTTCAGTCAAAACATATCTTATTTTAATAAGTGGACTTTAAACCCAAAAATTATTCAGAAACAAGAAGTAGCTAAAGAGATAAACAGTATATTCACTCAATTAGATGAAGAAATCATAATTACTCCAATACCTTATGATAAGCAATGGGAAGCTGCAAAAGCAGTTATTAGAGATGTCATAATTCAAAAATCTGCCTGGTTTAAGAAAAAAATATAATAATACCAAAACCACATTAGAATCACAAATTGCATCAGCAGCACTACAATTACAACAAAAATATTCAAATGTATGGAATGGCAAAAATAACTACATAAGCATTACTTAGAAAATTTAACTTTTTTAGAAAGTAGGTCTTTATATCAATCCTCAGAATGGGCTCAAACACCCTCAAGATTTCTAGCCAGGCTAATAAATACTAAGTGTGGCCCACCAAAAATTAAAGAATTACATTATGAAGGACATAAATTTCAGGAAAACCAAGACATATTAAATGTATTTGAGAACATATATAAAAGGCTGTACAACATGCACTTACCACCCTGAAATGACAAATTTAATGAGTTCATTCAAAATTTTAAATTTCCACAAGTTACACAAGAACTACAAAAAATTTAGGGGCACCACTACACCTAACAGAGATAAAAGAAGCAATAAAAAAACTCAAGCCAGGTAAATCGCCAGGACTTGACGGATTTACCTCTGAATTTTATAAAATATTCTCAGAACCGGCCTCTGAAATCCTACTCAAAGTATATAACTATATAATACAACATGAAATAACAGACTTATATATATAAATAATTCTAAGACCATCCTTCTACTTAAACCAAATTCTGTCCTGATGGATCCCACTAATTATAGACTGATAGCCCTCATAAATACTGATTTTAAAATCTTTGCTCAAATTTTAGCCAACAGGTTGAAAAATATACTTCTCTCTATTATATCGCATAATCAGTTAGGTTTTATGGTACATAGGCAAACAAGTGATAACACTCTGTTACTAGACACAGCTATCAGATTACTAAAAACAGATAAACATCCCAAATACGTTATTGCCACAGATGCTAGTAAAGCTTTCGACAGAGTAAATTTAAACTTTTTATTTAATGTTATGCCGGTACTTTTCCATTATTGGAGCAACACTTTCAATGCGATTGTTCAGCTGTAATCCAGTTCCTTCACGTTTGTTAACCACATATCTGTAAAAATTATTTGTTTTAATAATAAATTAAAAAAAATAGAAGTTATTTTTAATTTTTACACACATCTTGTTAATAGACATGTTAAGGTAGTATATTACTGCTGAACGATCATGTTGAAAGTGCTGCCCTGATAAGTTACAAAGACAGAAAGTAAAAAATAAAAATATATAAAATTTGGAAAACCTGTCTTTTTTTTTCAATAGTCATAATATGCTTGCCCTTGTAAGATAACAATATATGTGTACATCCTAGCAATGGTTATTTCCATTGTCAGTGAAGCCTAGCTAAATCAGTACCTGAGGCTTTAAAAAAAATGCTTAGTGCCGAACAGCTGTTCCGTGATTCTGATTGAATCTTTGTAACTGCAAGATGCCAACTAAGTTTAATTACAGATTTGGATTAGGACTTTATATAGAATATGTTTAATAGTATGCATATTATGGATAAATACATGTTATAGCAAGCAAATCATGGAGAAATTGATTTGTTTTTATTTTGTACTACTCTGTTATCAGCCAACCACTTTAAATGTGGTTGGTGACCTCCAAATCCATTGTCAAATCATGTCTTTTTGATGTTAATCTTAACAGATGTGTGTAAAAGAATTTAATGGATAATATTTAAAAAAAGAAGCTATAACACACCTGTTAAGATTAACATCAAAAAGACATGGTTTGACACTGGACTCAGACCTCCGCAACCACATTTAAAGTGTTGCCCCAATAACGGAAAAGTACCGGTATGCCTTTATTTGCTTTTCCTAAAGAATTTATTAATAAAGTTAAGGTTTATATCAGATGGCCTCAACTTCTATTCAGATTAATAATAATAAAACAAAACCTATCCCCATTTCAAATGGCACGAGACAAGGGTGTCCACTTTCTCTTTACCTCTTTAATTTATACCTAGAACCCTTACTTCTTTATATATCATAGAAATCTTTTCTACACATTCTAAAAGTATTAAATACTAACATTATATATTTGGCATTTGCTGACGACTTAAATATATACTTACAACTCCCCACAACAGATTTCCCTAAAATACTGACAGCCACTTTAAAAAATTCTTAGAGATTTCAAATTACAAATTAAATCCAAACAAATCCCAACTTTTCCCACTAAATCCCATAGGACATATGCACTTTTACTTCCCGGAGAGCAAAATAAAGATAACTTATCAACTAAAATACTTGAGGGTAATATATACTCCCAATTTTAGTGAAATTATTAAAAATAACTTAACCCATACATAGAATACTATTGAAAATGATATGAACAGATGGAAAAATATCAATATGTCTTTGTTATCAAAAAGCAGTATCATTAAGATGAACATGCTAACAAGAATTATTTTCCAAATGAATGCTACCTTCACAATTATACCTCAAAAATTTTTATAGACATGGAAAGAAGTATATCCAGATTTATTTGGTATCCTAAATCTACTAGAATCAAATATGAAAAGCTTATACTTCCTAAATCTAAAGGTGGGTTAGGGTTACCTGATTTTAAATTATACTACCGTATTATCCAGGCATATAGACTATGTCAAATCTTAAATTATGATTCAAACACAAACATATGGTTCCCCCTTATGGTGTAGAATTTGCTATGAACAAATTAAGACACTTGTGTGCAATTCTATGGCTCTCCTATTCTTAAACTTAAACCAAAACTCTGTTTATGTTAGGAATTTACATCCACTTATTAAACAAATGGTTTTAACTACTCAAAAGCTCTTTTTATCTGTACAGTTATTAAATGCCCTCCTTCTACTGCAACCTATACACCTTAATCCTAATTTGCTACTAAATAATAAATTGATAAACGTGCAAGAGTATCCCTTAATAAGAGATATTACAGTATGGGAAATTTATAAATGGAAGGAATGTGATATTACACAATTACAAGAGCAATTAAATCTCCCAAAGAAATAAGTAATTATTATGAACTCACTCAAATACCTTGTAAACACTAAATTTCATACTGAAAAGTTTGATAAACAAGATACTAGTTTGTCCCAGTTAATTCTAAAAAATCTAACTATCAAGAGGTAAACAATCTCTAGAGTCTATAAACTTATAAATGATATAAAACATCAGAATTGTACTTTATTCTCCTCATACTGGCAGAAAAAAACCCCACAAATTACTGAACAAAATAAAAAAGATGCCATCGAAAACATGCTCAAATTCAGCCTGTACAAAAAGTTATTCTACACCCAACTTATGATTAACAATAATGCATACTTTACCCCTCAAAAAAATCAGTAAATTTAATAACAAATACTCACCTGAATGTCTTCACTGCAAGAAACAACCAGCAGACATTCTACATGTTATGTGGGAATGTAATAAAGTTCATAACTTATGTTGTTCATGAAGGGCAAGACTAGAGAAAATGGGCTACCAAAAAAGCACTTTATCCTGTAAAACACTTATACTGCACATAAATATGAATAATCTTCCAAGAGTCTTACAGCATGTCCTCACCACCATATGTTCTCTAGTCAAATTCTATATTACAAAGAATTGGACTATTGCAACCCCACTCACATGGGAAGGTTTTAGAAATGTAGCAATCAAATATATTGCCTTTCACAAGCTACTATATGTTACTAAGAAACGTAAATATTACCAAGAGTATTGGGGATTCTTATTAGATTTCATTCTCAAGAGGTAAAATAATTAAATCTAAAAGTGAAATATGCAATATATGTAAGACAATCAATAAGGATATACTTAGAAGCTTTTTAACATTGTCATTTTATAAATATTTGTGTAGATAAGTTGATTAAAAAAACACATACCCTATATAAAGAGGTTTTAGTTTGACTTTCCCTAGTATATGTAATAAACAACTAATGGTACTGTTTTATTCTTCTTATCACTGCAGAATATGTGGCTAGTACAAAAACTGGATTTTTGAAGTGACTTCTTTACATATATTGTATATAGAATGTTATGTTTTGCTGTATGTTGTGTGTGTATCTTATTGTATAATGTCTTATATGTTGTAACCTAAAAAAACGCAATAAAGAAATTTTTGAAAAAAAAAACATTAAAGTGCTGAATGCAGATTTTAGGCACTTACATTCAAATTACCTCTGGTGTGGTGTCTTGAGTCAATCAAGGTATTTCTCTAACCACTCCTATTGCCATCTCTTTTACCCCACCCCCTTCTTTCCTCATACAGGTTAAACTTCTACAACTTAGTACAGGCATTGGCTCATCCCTGCTCCACTTTCTTGAGTCAATTAAGGTATTCCTCTAACCATACCTACTGCCTTCTCCTTTCCCCCACCCCCTCTTTCCTCATACAGGATAAATGCTACAAGTTAGTACAGGCATTGGTTCATCCCTGCTCCATTTGCCCTCACTCAGGCTTATTTCACACCCCACCCTGCCCCCAAATTCCTCCCACCCCTGGTGCTGCTACATTTATTGGTACTAGACCACACCCCACTTTTTCAAAACCAATCAGTAACAACTTGTCACTCAGCAGCACCACCCTCAACCTGATACCACCAGCCCTCCAACTCTACTATTCCTTTTGCCTAAGTTTAAAGTCTCATTCAGTAGGTATGCTATCACCCAAAATTGTCTTATTAACTCTACTTCTACCACTGTTACTCATCAAGTCTCATTCAGTAGGTATGCTTTCACCCAAAATAGTATTATTAACTCTACTTCTACCCTGTTACTCATCAAGTCCTTTCAGTAGGTATGCTATCACCCAAAATAGTCTTATTAACTCTACTTCTGCCCCTGTTACTCATCAAGTCTCATTCAGTAGGTATGCTATCACCCAAAATAGTCTTATTAACTCTACTTCTACCCCTGTTACTCATCAAGTCTCATTCAGTAGGTATGCTATCACCCCAAATAGTCTTATTAACTCTACTTCTACCCCTGTTACTCATCAAGTCTCATTCAGTAGATATGCTATCACCCCAAATAGTCTTATTAACTCTACTTCTACACCTGTTACTCATCAAGTCTCATTCAGTAGGTATGCTATCACCCCAAATAGTATTAGTAACTCTACTTCTACCCCTGTTACTCATCAAGTCTCATTCAGTAGGTATGCTATCACCCCAAATAGTCTTATTAACTCTACTTCTACCCCTGTTACTCATCAAGTCTCATTCAGTAAGTATGCTATCACCCCAAATAGTCTTATTAACTCTACTTCTACCCCTGTTACTCATCAAGTCCCATTCAGTAGGGATGCTATCACCCAAAATAATCTAATTAACTCTATGTCTACCCCTGTTACTCATCAGCTATCACCCAAAATAGTCTTATTAACACTACTTCTACCCCTGCTACTCAAGTCTCATTCAATAGGTACGCTATCACCCCAAATAGTCTTAGTAACTCTACTTCTACCACTGTTACTCATCAAGTCTCATTCAGTAGGTATGCTATCACCCCAAATAGTCTTATTAACTCTACTTCTACCCCTGTTACTCATCAAGTCTCATTCAGTAGGCATGCTATCACCCAAAATAGTCTTATTAACTGTACTTCTACACCTGTTACTCATCAAGTCTCATTCAGTAGGTATGCTATCACCCAAAATAGTCTTATTAACTGTACCTCTACCCCTGTTACTCATCAAGTCTCATTCAGAAGGGATGCTATCAACCAAAATAGACTTATTAACTCTACTTCTACCCCTGTTACTCATCAAGTCTCATTCAGTAGGGATGCTATCACCCAAAATAGTCTTATTAACTCTACTTCTACCCCTGTTACTCATCAAGTCTCATTCAGTAGGGATGCTATCACCCAAAATAGTTTTACTAACTCTACTTCTACCCCTGTTACTCATCAAGTCTCATTCAGTAGGTATGCTATCACCCAAAATAGTCTTATTAACTCTACATCTACCCCTGTTACTCATCAAGTCTCATGCAGTAGGTATGCTATCACCCAAAATAGTCTTATTAACTCTACATCTACCCCTGTTACTCATCAAGTCTCATTCAGCAGGGATGCTATCACCCAAAGTAGTCTTATTAACTCTACTTCTACCCCTGTTACTCATCCAGTCTCATTCAGTAGGGATGCTATCACCCAACATAGTCTTATTAACTCTACTTCTACCCCTGTTACTCATCAAGTCTCATTCAGTAGGTATGCTATCACCCAAAATAGTCTTATTAACTCTATATCTACCCCTGTTACTCATCAAGTCTCATTCAGTGGGTATGCTATCACCCACAATAGTCTTATTAACTCTACTTCTACCCCATTTTCTCATCAAGTCTCATTCAGTAGGTGTGCTATCACCCAAAATAGTCTTATTAACTCTACCTGTACCCCTGTTACTCATCCCATATCTCCTAACCGCCTATGAATGTCAGGGTCACCCAGGTTTCCCTACCCTAAATTCCAAATATCTATCCCATCTACAACAGATAATAATGCATTCTTATTCATCTCCTTCATGCTTACCTCCTTAACCCCAAAATACCACCATCTTACTAGACCTAGTTACAGTAATCATAAAACTAGACACTATTACAAAACTTTATTCAAAATCTTAAAACTCATACTCAGGATACACTACAACCTCAAAAGTATGGTGACATCCACCCAAACCCTACTCCATCCCCACCTGTTGGCCATAATCCCACTACTATATCCCCTACCACCATAGCGCCAACAGATAGACCTCCTAACTCACTGCTGGCCAGCCATCTAAACATTTGGAGCTTAGATAACAAAACTTAGTACCTGCATGCCCTCTTAGCTGTTCATTCTCCAGATATAGCATGCCTAACAGAAACATGACTAACGCCTGCCACCAAGGACCATGAGATTCTGCCACCAGGGTATAGTATGTTTTGACTAGACTGTACCCCCAGAAAGGGTGGTGAGGTAGTCTACTCTGTCAGCATAGACACCCAACAACGACCCCAGTTCAGCAATACTGAAATTCTTATCTCAAAACTACAAATTAACTAAAACAAACATGTAAACATTGTCTGTGTCTACATTCCTCCAGGGAGGAACACAGAAATCTTCGAAGACTTCTTATATTGGTTATCCAATAACTACCCTGCAGGAACAATTGTTCTTGGGGATTTCAACATTGACTGCAACACTTGCTCTTGTGAAACCCCCACAACCCACATAAACCTCTATGGTTTTACTCAAATCATAACCTCCCCCACCAGAACAGTTAAACCCAATAACAAGGAAGGTACCCTAGACTGGATACTTGTCAATACCCATCTTCAATCTTATAAATCAGGCACTTTGCCTGATGACCTAAATGACCACTGTCTCACCTATGTAATCAAGCTCAAAGTAGACTGCTCCTATCAACCCACCTATAGAACATTAAGAAACAAGAAGACTTTTATTCCCACCAAGTTTCAAAATGAACTTAAGACATGCAACTGGTCAGTACTAAAAAGTATCCACCTAGATTAAGCAGTAGCATATTTAACACCAAGTTCCTTACTATTCTTAACTCCCATGCTTCCAGCTGATCTATTAGAACCAAAGTTAATATTGTACCACGGCTTTCTAAAGAAAACAAAACCAAAATTTCACTCAAAACAAAGCATGGGCCACCTACTGAAAAACAAAAGCCTCTCTTGATCAACTAAGATTCAGACAGCTAAGGAATGACACCATAAAATCCATAACCTTAGACAAAAAGAACCACTACTACCATCTACTGCAAAAACACCATAACAAACCTCAAAAGTTCTGGGCAAGAATAAACAAACTACTTTACCCAGGCCAAACCGTCACTCCACCCCCCTCAGCTTCCCAACAAAAATCCCCAGTAGACATTGCTAATAACTTCAACAGCTTCTTCACATAGACTATCCAGTCTCTATCCAGCCAACTCTCTTCCAATTACTCTAATTCTAATCTGGCCACACCCAGTACCCAAACATACTTTACCTTCCAACCTGTTCCTACTCAACTTATTCATGGCCTACTTAAGAAACTAAGACCCACCACCCTGGCTGCCGACCTCCTCCCAGCAGACTATCTGCAAAAGGCTGCTGACACCATAGCATACCCCATCTCAATCTTGATTACCAGAACTATATCTAAAGCTACAGTACCCACTATATGGAAAATATCCCATGTCATACCTCTCCATAAAGGAGGCAGTTCCACTGAACTGTCAAACTTTAGACCCATAGCTATTCTGTCACCTCTAGCTAAAATTATGGAGAAGTGTGTACACATACAGCTCATGTACTACCTGACAAAGAACAAGCTGTTGTCCAACTTTCAGCATGGCTTTAAGCCACACCACAGTACTACTTCTACCCTCCTCTCTTTCTCAAATGTCATTAACCACAACCACAAAAATAACAAACTACCTTCAGCACTCTTTCTAGATCTATCTAAGGCTTTTGACATGGTTGAACACAAAATGCTTATAAATACCTTGAAGGCCTTCTCTTAAACAACCATGCACTCCAGTGGTTTCAATCCTACCTGCAGGGCAGGCAACAGGCAGTCATATGGCAGGACAAGCTATCATCTCACCTACCCATCACATTAGGAGTCCCCCAGGGCTCGATACTAGGAACCCATCTATTCTCCATCTTTATTAATGACCTTCATTCAGTCATCCCAGATGCTACCTGCATTCAATATGCAGATGACTCCACCTTGATTTGTTCTGACACCACACCAGCTACTTTATTCACATTAACCCAAAATACCTTCAATACAGTGGAAAAATGGCTCTATAATCAACATCTAATCCTAAACCCCAACAAAACTAAGTTGCTCCTCTTCTCCCTCACAAGCAGGAACCCTCCCACCATCCTTCAACATAACCGCTAACAATGGCACTATCATCTCCCCAGAAGCCCAAACTAAACTACTGGGTCTCATAGTTGATAAACAGCAACCAACACCAGCAACAAAATGATGAAACAAACCACAAGAACAGGATGCAGGATACAACTGATTTATTCCGGTACCTCGGCCCAACAGCCTTCAAAGGAATAAACATCAAACCACCAGATGCATTATATATACTGGTGCTACCCAACAATCAATTAAACAATTAAATATAATTAAATATAATTAAGATGGAATTAAACAACTCCAGAGAGTTAAAGGTACAGACAAAATTTGTACAGATATAAGAAACATTTAAAGCTTAAAATACATTGAATTGCCCACACAAGAAAAATACTATTAAATGTTTAAATTTACTTCCAAATTCAAACCTCAAGGTTTTAAAGTGCCATATTTCAAAATGAATCTACTTTCTAGATTTAATAAACTTTGCTGAAAATTACCTCCATAAGAACCATTGGGTTTGGCCAAAGCACAAAAAAATAATGAGTCAAAAGACTCATTATGTACTGTATGAAAATGTTCAAATATAGGGCTATTTATCCTAGCATTACGAACATCGCCAATGTGTTCTAATATACGTCTTTTTAATTGGCGTTTTGTCTGACCTATATAATATTTTGGCAAAGCACAGTCACAACCAATAATATAAACTACACCACAGGAACTGCAATTGAAATTATTTTGTGCAAAATATTTAACCCCATTAATGGTACTACCTGATAGGTTTCTCACCCTCACACATATCTTACATTTGCCACATTTAAACATACCATATTGAATATCAGAATCCAACAAAGAAACATCACTTAACAAATGTCTAGGTTTAAGAATTTCCTTGAGATTTGCATATCTGCCATATGAAAAAGAAACATGTTCAGGTAAAAGATGCCCAATCTCCTCATTTTTATGAACAATAGGCCACAAGAAATTGACAATGTTACATAAAATTTCCGAAAATAAAGAATATTTCGTGACAAAAAATAATCTATCATTAGTATCCACCTGTTTATGAGTTGGATTAATATAAGATAACTTTTCAACATGGTGCTTTAAATTAGAATCAAATCTTGCACGATTCTTCCAAATTGAAATCTTAGAATAACCCCTATCCAATAGTCTCTTACAAACACTGTCAAATTCCAATTTCAAAAGCCTATGTTCAGAAGTGTGTTCATATGTTCGTTTAAATTCACCATAAGGAAGCGCCTCAATAAGATGCATAGGGTGTGCACTAGATGCATGCAAAAAATTATTAGAGGCTACTTCCTTCCTATATGGTTTAAATTGGACAATTCCTTGTTTGTCCACATATAACAAGATATCCAAAAATTGGATTTCATGTTTGTTAATAACATGTGTGAATTCTAAACCAAACCTGTTTTGGTGAAGATCTACCATAAACTTATCAAATTCAGAAACGTCTCCACTACAAATAAAAATTAGATCATCAATAAATCTGTAATAGGAGACAACATTTCTTTGGAAAAATTCCAAAGAATATAAAAAATTAATTTCAAAAAATGACATAAACAAAATTGCATAAGTTGGAGCAAAGCTAGCTCCCATTGCAGTCCCATCTACTTGAAGATATATTTTATTGTTAAATACAAAATAGTTATGACTAAGTGCGAACTCTAAAAGAGAAATAACAAAAGATGTGCGTGGACCTTCACCCAAAATTTTCATTATGGCTTCCAAACCCAATTTATTGCTAATGTTAGTATATAAGGATTTTACATCAACCGTAGCCCAGTAAAAATTGGAGTCCCATTTGAAATTTTTAATCATCTCACAATATTGATTTGTATTGGTAATATGAGAAGCAACATATTTCAAATGGTCCTTTAGTACGCTATCCAAAAAAATTCCTACAAACAACAAATAACCACCACAACAGGACACAATAGGGCGACCCGGGGGGGGTCAGAGATATTTTTATGTATTTTTGGCATGGCATAAAAGGTGGGGTCCTTAGGATTAACCACATATAAACGTTTAACATCTTTGCTACTCAGAAAACCCAACCTTTCACCTCTCTCAAGAATTTCTAAAAGAGAAGAATTATAATCATTAATGGGATTCCTAGGCAATTCTACATAAACGTAATCATTACATAATAAATCATAATTCATTTTTAAATAATGACATTTGTTCATAACTACCCACTTGCCCCCTTTATCTGCAACACAAAAAGCATACTTTTTTGAAGCTCCCTTCAAATTCTTCAAAGCATTCCATTCAGGCTTGCTTAAATTGAAGGAAAAAAATTGCTTCAAAAAACTAGCATATTCAATTTCTGCCTTTTTACATAAGACATTCTCAAATGTCCTCAGAGCTGCAGAATTTTTTGGTGGACAAAAAGAGCTCCGACTAGGTAACTGTGGTAAAATAAATTTACCATAACCAGTAAAAAAACGTTCAGAACGAATGTCAAAGGCCCCTGCCTCACTACTACCAACTGCTAAGCTACTGCCCCTCTGGTTAACACTAGCTGGTATATTTTCAGCCATAATTTCATAAGTAGAAACATCCAATAGAGGATCAAAAAGAACAGAGAAATCATCCAAATCATCCAGATCAATAGAACAAACAGAACTATTTTCAACACTATTAAAGTCTGCAAAAACATTTGAATTATCTTCTGCACCTGCCACAGTAATAGCATTATTAACACAGCCTTTATCAAAAAATACTTTTAAATATAATTTCCTACAGAAGCGTTTAATGTCCAGTAAAATGTCACAAAGTGCTGGAATTTTTGTTGGCACGAACTTACTGCCTAAATTCAGCACCATTAACATTTCGGAAGATAAGACCAAGTCACTTAAATTGACAACATTAATACTGTTCTCATCATTCACATTATTGTCCAAAAAATGGTCTTCAGTAAACTCAACGCATTCATTTTCACGCTCCTGTCCACAAGAAGTGTGAAACACATTAGCGTTGACAAGGGCATTAGCAACAAAACCGATACCTTCATTTTCACGCTCATGTCCATAAAAAGTGCAAGACACATGAGCGTTAGTAAGAACGTTAACACTAGAATCAGTACCTCTTATTGCGACCCTTTTGGCGAGATTTTCATTTCGCCCCTTGCCGAAAATTCCACCTGCCTTGTTCCTCTCCTTCAGTCAGTGAGCCATTATCATCCACCAAATCAATGCGTTCGAAGGATACACTTTTCTTGCTACCACCGGCTGTATCTGATGATGAAACTGAAGAATCACACCCACTGCATGAACTACCCTCTGATGATCTCTCCCGGGATGTACCACTCGTACCCTTCTTACGCTGACGCTGACGCTGCCATGAATAAATGATGTTGCTTTTAAAGTCAGCAATATCTCTGTTCAATTTTTTCTTTTTTCTTGCTATAACTTCACACTCAGCTTTAGAAACAGCACCATTAATATCTTTCATGGCCTGTAAGAAAGAGGGAGATGCATGTGTATCTGATAAACTTGCCTCACCTTCTGCTATTTTAGATTGGATTAGTCCAAGACTTCTCCGATTTCGTTTAATTAGAATTCTCAACCAAGTTAAGGTACAATGAAGAGACGCTGCCTGCCATTCGGCTAAAAATTCATCTTCATCTTCTGAAAATCTGTATGCAGGAAGTTTGTCAATTCTCAAACCTCTCGGTGTAATTGATAATTCAACATATTTCTCCAAAAGGCAAATGTCATAAAATAACGAAGTTTCCTTAATTCTAAGTCTCTTTAAATCTTCAAATTTTTTGTCATGACCATAATTACCAGACGTTGTCCATGGGTCAAATTGAGCCAGCTTTAGATCCCTTTCTTTAGCCAAGCTGGCAAATAAAAATCCATCACTCTCAACGTTGAAATTAGCCATCATAAATCCAGACCCAGCTATAACATTGGAAACAGCAACCAACACCAGCAACAAAATGATGAAACAAACCACAAGAACAGGATGCAGGATACAACTGATTTATTCCGGTACCTCGGCCCAACAGCCTTCAAAGGAATAAACATCAAACCACCAGATGCATTATATATACTGGTGCTACCCAACAATCAATTAAACAATTAAATATAATAAATATAATTAAGATGGAATTAAACAACTCCAGAGAGTTAAAGGTTGTTGGGCCGAGGTACCGGAATAAATCAGTTGTATCCTGCATCCTGTTCTTGTGGTTTGTTTCATCTCATAGTTGATAACAACCTGAAGTTTGATGTGCATATCAATCAGACTATCAAAACCATTGATAAAAGACTTGGCTCTCTCTTTATAGAATCAAACCTTTCCTTACCCCACTTACTAGAACTGCAATTGCCCATTCCCATCTGCTATCAACTCTTCTCTACACCTCACCTCTATTCTCCAACTTAAACAAAACAGATTGTAATAAACTATCATCCTGCTATAACCACATTGCCAGATTTGCTACTGGCACAGTCTATCGGACACACCACTGTCACAACTTAAATCGCCTAGGATGGCCTGAACTGCCAAGCCTACTGCAGTTCAACAAGCTAATAGTGACACATAAAATCCTTTACCAACCAGAAAATACACCTGCACTAAAATATATTATCAGCTCCTACACCAGCACCCGGCCACTGCGATCATCCACTAGACTCCTAGTTCAAACATATACATCCAACTACTCAGCTGGGGACTCTCTGTTTGCCAACTCTGTTAGAAAAATATGGAACAGACTCCCAGCTGACTTGACCCTAGAATCCTCACTAACTCAATTCAAAAGCAAACTCAAGAAATACTTCAAAACTCATTGGTTATGTCCTTGCTCTAACCCTGACTAGTGACCTCTCTATTTCTTAGGCGCCTTACCTTCAACTACTTCTTTTTTCTACCACTACATTTCAGGAAGGGTCAATTGTATAATGTGTCTTAAACCTGAATGCAATGTTATGTATATTTAACTTTGAAAATAATGTTATGTTTTGTAAAGTGTTTTATAATAAGTTAGTACTATATGTGCTAAATGCTGGTATTGCTTATGACTATAATCTGCTTGAAACTAGCATTTACTAAATGTTCAATGTGTATTATTATCTTGGAGCTTTTCTCCCCAGGCCTCCACTGAAAATGGACATATATCCAGTCAGGCTATCCCGGTCAACAAATGTAAAATAAATAAATAAATACAATAATTGATGTTGCATGTTTTCCTTAACACTGGGCCTTAACTCTATTAGTCTGTTGTGGCTTTAACAATGTTTTTAGTGCCTCAGCATATGATAATTTAGTATGGGTATCTGCAGATTGTGGTGCATGACTCTTAGTTCTGTTTTTCTAATTGATGTTGCAGTGTTTAGTTAATGCTGGGACTTATTCCTACCAGTCTGTTATGGGTTGAACATTTTTTTTACTGACTCAGCACATGATAATTTAGTATGTGTATCTGCAGATTGTGGTGCATGACTCTCAGTTCTCTTGTTGCTAATTGATGTTACATGGTTTTGTTAACACTGGTTGTTAACTCTATTAGTTTGTTTTGGCTGTAACTATGTTTTTTAGTGCCTCAGCATATGATAATTTAGTAGGTGTATGTACAGATTGTGTTGCATGACTCTCATTTTTGTTGTTGCTAACTGATGATGCAGTGTGTAGTTAACACTGGGCCTTATCCCTACTAGTCTGTTGTCTCTTGGACAATGTTTTTAGTGCCTCAGCATATGATAATTTTGTAAGGGTAAATGCAGATCGTAGTGCATAACGCTCAGTTCTGTAGCTGCTAATTGATGTTGCAGAGTTTAGTGAACATGCAGCCTTATCCCTACTAGTCTGTTGTCACTTGTACAATGTTTTTGTGCCTCAGCATATGATAATTTAGTATGGGTATGTACAGATTGTGGCGTAAGTGAGTAATGCTCACCAAACGGGTTTATTTGTGAGACTGTGGTCTCCAATTTGACTAAATTGCATCTTTCATGAAGTGAATAGCAGAAAGTTAAGTAAGAGATCCTTTACAATGAGCTTGGACATTTCGTACATAGCCTGACTATACCAAGTGGTATAAGGCTGGCACCAGAGGATAGATAAATAAGTAGACCCTTGGTTAAAACAGAAAGTCTACCAATTAAAGATCATAAATCATCATCTAATGCTTCTTTCTAACTTTTTATGCAAAGACCTAATACATAGTGGAAAACACAGAAGGAATTATGCTAAAATCCAGTATATGGATCGCTAGTAAATTATTACAATTTCCAATACCTCAGGGGATGACCCAGAGTCCACAAGAAAACACAAGCACATCACTCCCTTGCATTGCAAACCATAATTAAAATCATTATATTCTCACATTTACAAATTACAACACATTTACTTTAAGTATCGCTTTTACAAACCTTGCAAGAACTGTTGATATTACAAGCCACTGATCACTCTCTACAATGTTCTACAAATTAAGTTAGAATACTGCTATGTGCATTATACTCACGGTTTCTTTTCATTTATTTATTATTTAAAAGAATATAAAAACATTAATAAAAAAATTAGATTCAGAGCACAAACTGTGGTTAATTTTCAATTGAATGGTGTGTTTTGATAATTTTATAATATATGCAAAAATGTAAAAAGTGAAACAAAACAGATGTTATCACATAACAGTAACATATCATAGCTGTGTAAGCATGTCCTATTTCATCAGACAGGCAAAATCATCTAGCCGAACGAAACACTTTCCCCAGGATTCACGAATCCTCCTTGTAAGACTAAATTAGTCTTACACGGAAACACCAGTCTAAGAGTAAGACGGCAGCGTGCCATGCATATTAATGAGGGTGCACTGCCTCAACTCTAAGGCTAACACGGAGCATGCACGAGTGCAGGGGGTGTGTTGGACTGCCTAGCAGTCCAAAAATCCATGCCTCTGCAAGTCTCTCAATTGGAAAATGTCAACTGACATGATCGAGTCTGCTTAAATGTGTACATACCCAACACTACACTCCCCCACATTCTAAACCCCTGTACAATTATAAAATGTAAAACTTTTATTTATCTTTTTTATTATTCCCAATATAGCTGCCCGTATTTGTGCGTGTTTGCACAGGTTTGCCCATTGCTAAGTTACAGTTAGCAGTTTAGACATCGAAGAGGATAATAAGAAACTTATATGCAAATTAAGAAAAATAGCAATAGCGTAGTGGTAGAGCCTTTGCACAAAGAGGAGGCATTCCTGGTTCGAGTCCCACCACTCCCCTTTCTATTTTCTGTTGGAAATCTGTATATAAAAATAATTCCTGACATTTATCATTTAAATTTTAGTAAAAAGCATTGAAATGGCCTATGTAGTAGTGAACAAATTATATATATATATATATATATATATATATATATATATATAAGAAGGTGAAATGGTTATGCATACTGATGAATGCATAAGTAACGTATCTTAAGCAATGTGAAGCACTGCTAAGCAAAGTTTACCAGTATTAAGCATATTTAAGTATAATTTCTCATAGCTTAGCACTGCTTTAACTAGCGCAATAGCTTTGCGTGGAGCTGCACATCGCGCAAACTAGCGCAAACAGAACATGTTTGCGTGTAGCTGCACACTGCGCTAACTAGTGCAACATCGGGCAATGTAGAGCAACGTAGAGCAACGTAAAGCAACGTTGGGCAAAGTTGAGCAAAGTTGGCTAAACACAGCCACACCTCCCAGCCAGTCTGGCCAGTAGTAAAATAAAAAGTAATGACAGGCCACAAACCTGGGATACTGTGCACCATAATCACAGTACTGAACCACTAAGCATTGACAGCTTTTCATAAGCATGCATTTTCAACACACATCAATGGAAGTTTACTCATTGCTAAGCAGGTGTGCCTTCAGCTGAGTTTTTTCAAAACTGGCCAATCACAAATAAGTGCGGGAAATTATGCATATTTAAGCTCCATAGGTGGGAATACTTGCCATAACTGGTTGTAGCTCCCATCTGCAGGCAGCAATGGCTGGTGCTGGAGAGGGCTCTTGTTTTCGAGTGCAACGTTGGGTCATTGAGGAGTCAAAAGTAATGGTTTGGCTCCTTGTCCATAATCATGAGGATAGACTCCTGTGGGGCCAGTACCAGGGCACCCAATACAAAGCGGAAGCCTGGGACCGTCTAGCTCATGAACTCACCAATGCAACAGGTGTCCCCCGGACTGGTGAGCAGGTCAGAAACCACCATGAAGACCTGAATAGATGCAATGTGGGTCAACTGGACCAGTGGATCCAGGAGGCCCATGAGATGGAAAATGCCCCACTACTGATTAAGTATATATTGAATTAAGTATGTAAGAATTGCTATTCTAGTCTATACTATGGACAGGTATGTCTCAATATCACTTCATTGACTTCACAGCTGCAGGTGTCCGTGCTGCGAATCAGCAAGCCTATGCAGATAGGCTGCGAAGGCTGCGCCACCAGGCAAGTTAGTAATTATCCAGCTTGTACTGTTATGTAAAATAAATGAGAGAGCCTGAAAAAAGTGTTTTAACACAATAAATAAAGGTATAATAATGCTCTAATAATTATTCTGCATGTACTGTTATATAAAATAAATGAGAGAGCCTCTAGAAAAGTGTTATAAGTCTTTAATAAAGGTATAATTCCTGGAGTGTGCCTGTGTTATTTTCTTTGATATGTTGTTGTACTCTTGCATTATAGAAATAGTACTGTTGTATTAAGCGCTGTTAACACACAGTTGGGTAGGCCCATATAAAGTGGATGAAGGGAGTGCCAATAGCTTTTAAGCATATTTACAGTCCTAAACTGTTGGTTCATGCCCAGCATGTACAGGTTAATCTGGCACATGAGTAGCTTGGTATTGTGTTCCCCAGAAATGTCATTGTGCTGGCAGAAATGTAGGGATCTGTTAACATATAACTGATAATTTCACCTAAACATATCTAGATAAGTATAGGAAAGTAGAACTGTCAGCAGTAGTGTGTCTGAGCAATTCACAAAATATGTAGCAGTAACACCTGCATCCCAGACAGTTTGTATGTCAGATACAGCCCATGTATGTAACAATCTAGCAAAACCCATTTCCCAATTTAAGGACAATTGGGTAGTGTAATAATACATGTAGGGGACATATAACTGCAGTTAATAGGAATGTAGTGTAAACTAGAAGGATATATAAGTTGTTAATGGAGCTATCATTTTCCACCCTACTGTATGTGCATAAAAAATGCAATTCCACACCTCAATGGGGTATGTCTAATTTCAAAACATTTGTTGGGACATATTTTCTATTGGTTTATAAATATCTGCATTTATTTTGATGCATGTGCCCTGTTCAAATACCACAATATTGGTGGCCTGTTGCCATCAATTAAACCTGCATGCTGTTGTAATGTCCACTGTTGTTCTATATATGCATGTGTCATGCTTGCTGTTCAACTGTTGGAACTCTGGTGTGTTGGGTTAATGGGAATACTTCTGCATGCTGTTATAACTAATTGAGAATGCTGTTGACTGTTACTAACCCATGTTTTCATTAAATCCTCCTAAACATAGAACGTATAGGAAGGCCGGTCCCAGCGGACCCACCTGTCCCACCTCAGCTGGCAATGACACCTGGCACCAGCAGGTCCGGTGCCCAGCCTGGGACCTCCTCCTCTATTGGCCCTGTGCCACCTTTGGGTGGAAGCGCTGCAGGGGATGAGGCTCACCCCCCCATGCAAGTATGAGTGGAGGATGGCCACCTATCACCCTCCGAACGGTCCGAGCTGTGGTGCGTAGGGAGATCGAGTGTTCTGTTGCTGATCCTCTATGCCAGCTTGAGGCATGAGTGGCATGACTCATGGGTGAGCCTGCCCCTCCTACACAGCCCCCAGCATAGCCACCCTCTGGGCTGTGAAGGTGCAGTGGTGACTGCCCATGGGTGGGGATCTCAGTTCCACTGTTGCCATCTGTGGACTCATGGGCTTGCGATTTCCAAACATCCTTCCCCGCCAATAGTGTTCACCCACCACATGTGTCATATTCCACCCCTGTATGCATCTTGTTTTTCTTGTCTGTTTACCTCCGCAACCTACCTCCCCAAATATACCTACTTCCCCTACCCCACATTCCACTCTCACCTGAAAAAAAAAAAGGGCAATCTGCTCCCAAAAAAATATTACGCCCCATACATAGCTGCCCATTTTGCACACATGTCCGCTGGAGACATAAACTGATATTTAATTGGCAGTACAACATACTTTGTTGTCCTCAGCCCTCTCTCAGGGGTGGAAGGTTTCATATTTCCCTCCAACTTTATTGCATATGCACAGCTGTTGCTGTTAAAGAAATGGGCAGCTATGGACCTTCCCTACACCCGTCCTACACATCCCGAGCTATTTTCCCAACTGTCTTTCCCTCTTTGTGCCTCTTTTTCACCACTTTCCTATCTCCCCATTTTCTTTTCTTTCAAAGAAATGAGCGCGGGGGTTAGCGGGAGTAAGCACTATTAAGCAGTAGTTAGCAGGTTTGCGCGAGTGTGCACTTGTGTGCGCTTAGGGCCCTTGTTCTGCTCAGCAGCAAAATAAAACACCTCTGTCAGTCTCAAACCCTGGACCTTGGACACACTAGACTGCATGAAGTACCACTAAGCCACGGTAGACATACAATAAGTTGGTGCTGACATAAATATATCATGCATCAGAATGCGTGAATGTAAAGGAAAAATAGGAATGCCATAAAGCAAAACTTGTTCTGTGGAACTTTACCAGCAGTTGTTGAGGAATTGCATTCCATGACTGTGATAAGAGAACCAGCCATTCTAGCAAGAAATAATGTTACAGCAGCACTTTACAACCCACACACAGTATCATAGCAGGACAAACAGTGGCATATCTGATTAGGGCAGAGGACATATATCCCAACTGTGACTACTTTTCAGGGATGTCCCTGATTTTGAAACATATATTAGCTGGGTCCCTCTGAATCCCTCTGAAAAGTACTGACGTTAGGCAGAAAAGTGGGGTATTACACTTAATGAATAATGACAATAATAAGAGTTAGACACGGTTGTACTTCAGAAAAGGTGTAGTAATCCATATGCACTGGTTCTCTCGAAGTAAGGTGGGGTGTTACACTTAATGAATAATGACAATAATAAGAGTTAGACACCGCTTGTACTTCAGAAAAGGTGTAGTAATCCATATGCACTGGTTCTCTCGAAGTCTCCACTTACTGTCTGTATTATTTTGAAGGTGTACCTCACTTTTACCTACCTTTCCCTGACTCTGTTCAAATATGTACCTGAGTGTTTAGAGGCCTGGCAGAGGCAGAAACACACAGGCATATCAGCTTTTCTGCTGTTACACACTGTGCAAATAGCTTTAGAAGGAGTTCCACAAGCATACCCTTATGTAGGAGTACAACACTGAAATACCAAAGGATGTAGCCATGTACTGGTAGCAACTGACTGTAACAATGCCATTGTACCAGTGCTGAAAAGACCTGTGTGTTGCACAGACAAAGAATAACAGGCTAACATCTGGTTACCATCTGGATAGGTCCACAGTTGGGAGCTATGCAGACAGACTACTTGCCTTGATAAACTAACAGGTACACAGCAACCCTTTAAGTCCAGCAAGATAACATTCACACAATAATACAAAATGCTCTCTGTATGTCTGCATCCTTACCCAAATTTACAATATACCTGTGTGTTCAGGGTCTACCAAGGATGTAGGTAGGCATACTCAGTACTGGAATTGTCCAGTTTTCATGAGCAGCCTGTGCTAATGTCAACACTAAAAAAGCACAAACTGTTCAGAAGTGAGTACATTCATATTCACAGTATAGCAGTTCACAAACAGTTCATGTGCCAAAAGAATACATCTCAATAACTACTTTTGTATGGCAGTTAATTGTATAAGTAGAAAATAAACTACATACTCCCATGTATCTTGTTTTAGCATTTGCAGGGGTGAGTACAATTCTACACTGACAAGTGTGTACTGGAAGTGGCAACATTCAGGTCTGAGTACAGCATTTAAATCACTGGCTACACCCCTAGCTTCAGATATAAGAACTATACCAACCTTCTGACTTAAACAACGGTGTCCACAGCAAACAAGTATGAGCACCACTTTGGAAAGCTGAAAGGGCTATGCCTACCTGACTTAGCAATTTATAGCAGTGGGTTGCTATGACAGTGAATACTGCAATTACCACACAGCAGGCTGCATGCAATTACCAAATGGTGGCCACCAAATGGTGCAGAGGCCATCACATGCACATGTGCAGATACCTGTAAAAGCAGGCTGTACTTGCTGCCCACACATGCAATCACTCTATTGCAGACACTGAGAGAGAGAGAGAGAGAGACAGAGAGAGAGAAAGAGACATTAACAGCAAAAGCAAACTCAAAAGCAAAAGGAACACATAAATTAATAATACCAACACATACAAAGGAAAAGTATGTAACAGATATGTATTTACTGGCATGTAGTAGATGTTTTTGAAGAGTACTCTACATACTTTGAAACATCCATATGTGGCAGCAGTACGTTCTATGCACAGATGTGCAGCATAACTACTTCCATGGACAAATCAGTGTGTAGCTGTGTGCAGGGGGACATAACTGTGACATATGTAGCTCAGCATTAAATGTCAAACTTCTGATCCATGTTATCTGTGTTCTGTACAGTAGTGTGGACAATGGCTGTTTGGGGGAATAGCGCAAACAGCTATATAAACATGGATGTGACAGAGTAACGCATGCATGATAGTCATATTAGCATGTAGCTTAGCATTGGCAAGTGCTGTACCAGGCTAGTATGCTAATCTAGCATTTGTAGCTATATACACACCCTCTAATATTACTGTGTGCTCACATGTGACACCTGTTCATGTTGCAGCAAGGCCCAAAAGGTCAGCTGTGAGGTCCAGGGACTTACAACAGTGTGGACCTTGTGTGTGTATGGCACACACATATGGAGAGATATATATGTGTCAGATATATTAACATCTGTACATGTGCATAGAGCAAGGGACATACTGAAACTGTATGTGAAGGGTGGACATATATATGTTGGTGAAGGTTGTTATGTGCATATTTGTATGTAGGTTGTAGTGTGTGGCAAACAAGACAGCATATAGTGCTGGTATATGATATGCGGTGGTTAAACACTGTGGGTGTGATTTGTTAAGTTTGCAGTGTTGCAGCCAGTGAGGCCTGCTAAAGCTACATGGGTTGAGAATACCTTCAATGCATTTCTCACAAGACTGTGTGATATCATTACATTACTGTATACCTCACATCTTTTGCATAATTGATATTCCCACCATGAAAGGTGGAGTGTATATGTGCCTATATGTATACGTATATGTACATCAATGGATGTGTATATGTATGTATATACATATATATATGTATATATATATATATATATATATATATATATAGAGAGAGAGAGAGAGAGACATAGTCATATATAGTGAGACAGATGCCTGGTGTCAAAGCCATGGCATCAGGCTCAATGCCGAAAATTGCATTGTCATCCCTTTTGGTAAAAACTCGGTACCCATGAACTACCACATAGGTGGTAGTCTACTTAACACCGAAAGTGTGATAAGAGACCTTGGGACACAGGTGGACAGTAGTCTCCCCTTTGATGATCACAGTGCCACACTAGTCAAGAAACCCTTCTATGTGGCACACCTTATCAAAGATGGCTTCTCATCCAGGGAAAAAGAGGTCATTGTTCCCCTCTACTCTTCACTCATAAGACCCATTATAGAGTACAACGCCCCTTTTGGTATGTACCTCACAAGACATCTACAACAACTGGAAAGGCGACAGACATACCTCACAAAGAGGATTACCGGCCTCAAACAGATGCCTTATGCAGACCGTCTCACAAAATGCCAGCTTTACTTTTTCGCATATCGCCTACCCAGAGGTGATCTCTGCCTAACATACAAAGCTATGTCAAACCCAGAGTTGTTGGACATGCTCCATGTAAAGAAATCCCAATCCCTCCGAGGTACATGCTCTAGGGACCTAAACCTTGTCACCACAATAAACAGAACATGCTGGAGGGATATATTCCTATCTCAGAGACTTCCCATACTCTGAAACAAACTACTTATCTATAGCAAACAAAGCTCCTCAGTAGCACTCTTCATGAATAATCTTGATGATTGGATGGGAGATAAGTAATATACGCCGGGGATCACCTCTGTGGCTCTGCTTGACAGGAGCACAGAAAATTAATTTCCTTGGGTGGCAAAGGCCAGGGTACCATTTGGCTAGGCTTAAAAAGGCCCTAGGGCCAATAGCTTAGTACCTACCTATGACCCTATACACACCCACATGTACTTGCTGCAATACATGCTATGTGAGGTTGACTGAGTGTGATGGTCAATGTGTTGGTGAATGTGTCAAAGTTGTGTATATGTGGGATAGCTTAGTGGGAAACTGTTTCTGACATGGTATTTTGTGTCCTAGCTTTGATCCCAGCAAAAGATGTGTATGCTATTGCTAGGCAGAAAAAGCAGTATGACATATGGTCTGACGTAGTCCCTTGGTGTTGACTGGGGTGTATCATTGGTGGCTAAAGCAATACATGTATGCCTATTGATTGGTACTGCTGGTGAATCCAACTCCTGTATGAACAGTAGTACTTCCTGAAGCTGTACGCCTAAACAGCACAGTATGGTGTATGTCCACATTGCTTGGAACCACTGTTTTGTGTGTTCCCTGTAGTCCTCACAGATTACATACCTCAGGCTTAAGGTTTTGTAAGTACTGACACACGGTACTGTATGGTACACACATAAATCTCATCTGGGTTGCCATAACTTTGTGTCTTGTAAGTATGTCTGATGTGTGTGTGGGTATGCCTGTAACATGCCCTCTGCCATATGTGTGTCACAGGATATAAGTGCATATCTAGCAACATGTATAGTCTAGTACAGCAGTATGCCATCCATATTCACGAATGTGCACATATATTAGGCAGGGGTTTGCCATCAACAAGTAGTGTGGTATAATGGTAATACTGTAACTGGACTATACAATCATTGCGATGCAGGACATATTACGTTATGCATTAGCTTGATCTATACCTTCTGTGGCTAGGTGGTGCATTGTGTCGCATACAGTATGCCATTTACTGTTGTATAGTCTTACATAGTGATTTCACTTTGTTGCTGTGCAGAATATGGTGTAATATACAGAGTGTACCAGGCACTGTCAGGCAGTTGTGGGGTGAGTACTGATATGTGGTATTGAGAGTGTGTATTCTCTGACAGCTAATAGGTTGCTATATATGGCAGTTCAGTGATATCTGTACTGTATAACGTTAAGTGTGCCATATGACTTGCTCAGACATATTGTTTCATTGTCTTTCAGGAATCATGGCCCACTGTCGCAACCCAAGCTATAGTAGTGCTGAGGATGACATCATTAAAAGCAGTCTGATCCAGCACTACAGAGTGCTATTCTCAAGAACCAGCCAGGACCAGCATGAACGGCCTGCACTGTGGCAAGATGTTGTCCGTAGGGTAAATGACATAGGCATGCATAACCGGACATATGAGCAGGTACACCATCACTGCAGTAATTTACTGAGACATGTCCGGCAGCGTGCGTCTGATGTCCGTAGACAACAGCTTGCTACAGATGCTGGGGTTACCATCCATCCCCCCTCACCAGAGTGGAGGAGCTGCTCCTGAGCCTGGTGGTTCCTGGCCAACACCAACAGCAGCAGACATGTATCGTCATGGAGGTTGGAGCCACCCAGCAAGTTCACACGGAGCGTGCAGGTAACATGGCATATCTGTAGACTACTGTTACCTCTATTGGTAGATCATGCATATGTGAGATGTGTACTGTGTAGTTAGAAGATTCGGAGCCTGGTGTTGTGCAATACTGATCATTTGGAACATAATCTGTAGGCCTGTGAATGTAAACAGTTGTACTACTGTAAGATTGCAAACCGACAGTAGCAATGCCACAGTTGTTGCCACTGACAAACTGTCTCATATCCTTGTAGGTCCCTCTGGTGTGACAGCAAGGCAGCAGACTCATGCTGGTGAGTGTGTTCTACATTTATTGTTGCAAATAAAATGTGCACGTCATAGGTAAGGTGTAGGCCATGTACACATGTAACACACCTATGCATAATGCATGCTGTGCATGTTTGCTGTGAGACTATGCACATCTCAGTAATGTGATTAGCTGCCTCAAACACATGCAATACACAGAGCATCCCAAACAAATGTGGCTACATTGTAGTGGCCATTGGATAGGCAGATTAGATACACATGCACACAACATACACAACTATGTCATACACAGAACATGTTAATATACTACACATGACGTATTCACACACAGTCTGTAAAGTCACACTCCAGTATCCCAAATGTCATCCACACAGCACACATAATATACCTGAGGGGTAGAGGCCTATCATGGGGCGGTGAGACACTCTTCCACACACAACACATTCATGTTTGGCAATGCTCCTTATTGAGCACCTTACAAACCCAGGTAACAACTGGCCGTGAAATGGTGGATATGGCCATGGTACTGCAGTTCAGGTACAGCATGATAGGTGCTGGTCTGGCACACATTAGTAGCCTTGAGTGACCACATGATGCTGCATGATGATGGCTTATGGTACTACACCCCATCCAGTTATAGTAACCACAGTACTACACATAGCCTTCATTGCTATACACCTCAATGTTGTGTGTGTGCAAACATATGCACCTATACACAATATGCATAGCAATTTCCATTTGCACAAACTGACACATATATATGTGTCTTGTAATGCTATTGAATGTCTAGGTCACATGACACACATTGGGTATGTGTGATGCTAAATGTTGCAGTTGTGTTGTAGCATGACATGTCATGGCTGGCACTGGCATGTCCACAATATGTTCTACACTCTCCATAACTACTGTACATTGGCTGTGTGGACCAATGGTATTCCAGCAGGTATACATGCACCACTGATCCTGTGTGTATACACAGCATGCATGGGCAAAACCTGTGTCCACAATTATCTGCTAAAGACACAGATGCTCCAATCAGAAATGGATATCTATGTGACACACAGATACACATCCAGCCATGGTATGTATACCTGTGAGTGATGGCACAGGACAGTAAAGAGCTTTTAATACTTGCACAGCAATGTTGTGTCCATGTATACATTGCATTCCAGGGTGAGGCCAATCACCGAACAACAACACACATGCATCAAAGCCATGTATACTGTTAGTAGCAAGGACTGTCTACACTCGCACTGCATACTGTTGAGGAACACACATCCTGCATGCTGATATGAGTGATATGACTGTTTGGCTTGTGATACTGTACCCCACCATCAACTGCTATTGAGTATGTTCTGGATTGCTGGTGGTGTATGTGTGTGTGTGCGTGTGTGTGTCTGCTTTAGTGATGAGTGTATTTGTGTGCATGCGTGCATGTGTTCTTGTGTTCATGTGTTCATGCGTGCATGTGTGCATGTGTTCATGTGTGCATGTGTGCATGTGTTCATGTGTGCATGTGTTCATGTGTTTATGTGTTCATGTGTGCATGTGTGCATGTGCTCTGACATCATGTACAGGTCGTAAAGTGTGTTTCCTGTCTTCCTCTCACAGGTGCTGAGGTTGGGCTGGTTCACTGCAGCAGGGAACCTGATGTCACTGACACAAATAGTGATAATGAGGATAGGTGTGTTGAGGCACAGGCATGTTTGCCAGGGTCTGTTGTTGGGCCACCAGTCGACAGTACACAAGTGTCCACCCCATCCATGCACACAGTCATACTGCCAATACATCCATCATCACCAATGCCCTTAGCTGAGGGACAGTGTACAATCAGAAATGGCCACGACAATGTGGTATCTATGGTACATGCATCTGGACACAGCAGCCATAGCCAGATGTCTGGAACGGTACCACATAGGCAGATGCCCAGGGGTTCTTGTCAGAGCACTGCTGGTCATCATGCCCCTGGCAGACGTGCCACAGGTCTTACAACCTCATGCATTTTCCAGGCTGTCATGGAGACACAGGCACATATGGAACGGTACACCAGACAGGGACTAAGGGCACAGAGGGCACATAACACCAATGTAATTGACAGTATCCATGACCTAGCAGGTGCCATCTGTAATTACACTGAGGTCACTGATAGATGTTGGGGTGAGACATTAGATGTCCTCTGCAATGTCATGTCCATGTGTCAGGACAGTGCGGGACAGTTGAGACATCGATGTAGACGTATGCCAGCAACATCAGCAGCTGGCAGTCACTGTGGGCGTCCATCAAGTCACAGCCACTCCCATAGTGCCAGTACCAGCCCCAGCAATGTTGGGGGTGGGCTGTCCATAGACCATCCTAGAAGACCACATGCACATGGCTCTGGCCAGTCCCAGCAGGGATCTGGATCCAGTGTACATATGTCTACCTCTGAGGATAGTACCCAGTCTGGCTTAGTACCTGATACTGTCTGTAGCACCCCTGCCAGGCACAGGTACCGTATCCATGGCCAGGGATGTTGATCTGTAAAGCCTGGCAGGTAAAGTCTGTGGCTGTCACACAAATCCCCGTATATGGCAACCACATGGTGGAACTGTGTGCATGCAGAAACACACACATAAACCAGACACCTAGGGCTAACACATACCCGCACACATTACATCCACATTGGCCCATACCAGTACTCTTGGCCCACACACACACACACACACACACACACACACACACACACACACACACACACACACACACACACACACACACACACACACACGTCGATTCTATGGCTCAATGTAGGCTTCTGCCAAACCAACAACACACCCTGTGCATATGATGAAACCTGTGCCACCTCCTGTCATCTGTAACATTGATGCAGGAACAGGCTAACATGGTGCTGATGCACAGGGTGACTTTATAGCAGTATAGCAATGTTAGCATGTTGTCAGCAAAAAGTGAAGTAAAGTGTAATGATATCCTTGAAGGTGTAGCTGAGCAGGCATGATGCATTAAAGCTATGATTGTCAATGTAGTATTGTTTGCAGCAGTGTTAATTCCAATAGTATATTGTCTGCCCACGTGCCACTTGGCTGATGTGTGTAGTATTGGCAGCATGTGTTAGAGAGTGTACAGTACGTGTGGGATGTGTGCAGCACAGATTTGCAGGTGTACATTTGTGAACATGGTGGAGGTGCACTGTCTGCATGTACGTGCATAGTGGATACATAGGCAAGATGACATGCCCTGTATTACACAGTGTTAACACTCCATAGTTTCTATTGGTGGCCAGTATGCATTGTACTACACACATTTTGGAACTTGAGTATACATGTGTGTATGACATGGTTTGACACTGTGCTGTGGGTGATACTGTTACTATCTGTCATAGGTTTGCATTCTGGTAGTATGCATAACCTCAACAGCCTGACCAGGAACAATCGTTAGATGATGTCTTGACAACTGACACACAGATGTAGGACACGCAGTAATATTTGGATCCTTCAGGTACTATACTATGCCAGTAACCAGTGGTATTCACCTGCACCCATTCCTGGGACCACTCCTGTTTGGCATATAGCTCTCTTAGGTACAAGCAAACCTGGGTGGAAGCTCCCAGATATGCTCAGAGTTAGTCCAAAATGACACAAAATACACTGAACCCACAGATATTGCCAACATTTTGGCAGACAGGTTCAGTGCAAATTTCTCCGCCCCCTCCCCCCAAAGGAGAAATATCTATCCCAGCAGAGTGTAGCCTCCCTAACATCTCAGATGCCCAGGTGAGAGCCGCCCTCTCCAAAGCTAAAAACACAGCATCAATGAGACCAGACGGTGTCCCGGGCTGCGTGCTACATGAACTCCAAGAGGAACTAAACCCGCACATAAGGCTGCTGTTTAATCTTAGCCTTACTACAGGATACGTACCCAAAGAGTGGCGTACAGCAACAGTGGTCCCACTCCACAAAGGAGGTGCTTCTACGGTCCCTGGAAATTACGGCCCCATAAGCTTGATGAGCCTGGTCTGCAAAGCTATGGAAAGGATCATTATGGAACTCATAAACAAAGACATTGGGGACCTACAAACATTGGATCCTACCCAATTCGGCTTTGTCAAAGGCAGATCCTGCCTTTTGAACCTAGTCGACTTTTTTGAAACAGTCACTAAGGCCATTGATGAGGGTAAGGCAGTTCACACAGCCTACCTTGACCTTGCAAAAGCCTTCGACACAATACCCCACTCGGGCATCATTGACAAACTCACCAGCTTAAATGCCAACCCATATGTCACAAGATGTGTTGCAAACTGGCTCAAGGACAGAACCCACAAGGTCAGAATTGCTGGAGCCATGTCAGACTCTAAGCAAGTCACAAGCGGTGTCCCACAGGGCTCAGTCCTGGGACCCCTCTTGTTCGGCATTTATTTTTCTGAGGTGCAAGCAAACATAGGAGGATTGTGGCTGACAAAGTTCGCAGATGACTGCAAACTGGGTGCCATAATTGATACTCCAGCGGACACAAGCATCCTTCAGAAAGGCCTCATAGAAATGGATAATTGCTGCCAGAGCCATGGCCTTAAACTGAAGGCCAAAAAATGTATAGTCATACCCTTTGAGAAAAACAAGGTACCCACAAATTACCACATAGGTGGTAATCCATTGGCGGAAGAGGTAATCAGGGACCTAGGGACCCAAGTCGACAGTAACCTCTCATTTGACACTCACATTGCCAAGGTGGTTAGGATAACCTTCTATATTTCCCACCTTATCATGAAGGGATTCACATCTAGATCAAGAGAGGTCATTGTGCCCCTGTACTCTTCTCTTATCAGGACAATGATTGAGTACAATGCCCCATTTGGGATGTATCTTACCCGACACCTGCAGCAGTTAGAAAGACCCCAAAAGTTCCTCACCAAGAGGATAAAGGGTCTCAAACATATGTCATATGCTGCCCGGCTGAAGAAACTCCAGCTCTATTCAGTCGCATACCGCCTACTCAGAG
This sequence comes from Protopterus annectens, assembly GCF_019279795.1. Taxonomy (NCBI): domain Eukaryota; kingdom Metazoa; phylum Chordata; order Ceratodontiformes; family Protopteridae; genus Protopterus; species Protopterus annectens. The sequence goes on along the minus strand of NC_056743.1, from coordinate 1,870,613,853 downwards.
GTGATCTATGCCTGACGTACAAGGCCATGTCCAATCCGGAATTAATGGACATACTCCACCTCAGAAAATCCAAATCCATCAGAGCCACGAGAGCAAGAGATTTGAACCTCAACACAGAAATAAATAGGACGTGCTGGAGGGACAGATTCATAACCCAGAGGCTCCCTACACTCTGGAACAGAATCCCAGTCCATGTTAGGCAGAGCCCCTCACTAACTCTCTTCAAGAGAAATCTTGACGAGTGGATAGGAGATCGTAGGTTTACCCCGGGGGTCATCTCTGTGTCACTACTAGACAGAGGCACAGTAAACTAAACCCTAAATGGGCATAGTATTCTCACCCCAAGGGGTGGCGAAAGCCACACACACTCTGGCTAGGTTGGGAGGGTGGCCTAATGGTTAAGGTGTTTGCCTTGCAAGCACAAAGTGCAGGGTTTGAGTCTCACAAGGGATAGTTGGCTAGGCTTAAAATGGCTCGCAAGGGCAGTTAGCTTAGTACTAATCTATGAACTATGAACTATAATTATAAATGCTCTAGGGCAGATAGCCTAGTATGAACCTATGAACCTATGAACCAGTAGGGATATGTCCATCCACGTCTGGAAATGTATACTGTGGGCTATAATGCATTCTCCAGATGACACACACATCCTCCACAAGGGTATTATACAGACAGATACCTGTTGTGAAACCCATGCTGTAAAGCTATAAGCCAACTAAAGCATAGTCATCCACTTTTACAAAACATAGCATCCCCACAGTACCACATAGGTAGTAGTCCCCAACATGTTGAACAGGTACCGATGTGTACATGCAGCCAAGTGTTACGTCATCTCTCCTTTGGTAATCACATTTCCAAAGGTATTTTGAAATCCCACGGTGGATCACATAAGCAATAAGGGGTCTGCATGCATATCCACAAAGGTTGTTGTACACCTATAATGAATAGCCATCATTGACAGACTTTGCTGCATTTGAACAGGTCTGAAATATACCTCAGGCATAAACCCTCACTCACACTACTCAGTAGAAACCGTAATGAGTGTGTGGAACACGGATGACCTAGGCCAGGGATCACTGCAGTGGCTGGGCTTGTCACAAGCATACAGGTGTGACCTAAGGTCTGGAAAGCAGCAGCACACTCTGGCAAAGATAACAGATGTGTTCATGGAGAAAGCAGGGTTCCCACCTATGAAATAATTGAGGTCACATGTACGTATATGTATTTGCCACACAGCTACCTGACATGTGCAATGCACATACTGTTGTCATAGTGATATGTCATACAGTAGTAAAATGCCCAAAAAAAACAAAAAATTCTGTTCCAATAAGGCAGTATGCTTGAGTAGTGGTGTCTGCAAGTGCACCACTAAAAATACATTCGTCAATCCACAAAGGTAGCAGCAAGAACCGTTTTAATAAAACAAGTTAAAAAGACAGGTTGAGCGCTTTCATCTATGACAAATAGACTTCATCAGAAAGTGCTCAACCTGTCTTTTTAACTTGTTTTATTAAAACGGTTCTTGCTGCTACCTTTGTGGACTGACGAATGTATTTTTAGTGGTGCACTTGTAGACACCACTACTCAAGCATACTGCCTTATTGGAACTGAATTTTTTGTTTTTTTTTGGGCATCTGTGTTGCTGTTCCAGTTATCGTTTTTTGTTATTTATACAGTAGTAAAAGCAAAACCCACAACACATTGAGCAACAGTGTCACACACATAGAGCACACACACACACACTCACCAAGTGCAGAATTCAAACCCCTACCTAACTACTTTATGATACTAGAACAGTACACATTAACACAACGTGCTATACACATTACTGGGAGTTCTCCTTTCTACAGGTATATTTGTAGAATGGTGACATCATCAGAATTGACAAAGATGAGTATACCACTTTTAAGGTGTTTCAGTAGTCTTCAAAAAGGTTGCTACTCTCCAAGGAGACACACACACACTCTCACACAGTTGTCAAGTGCAGGATTCAAACCCCTACCTAGCTACTTTATGATACTAGAGGAATACGCATTAACACGACACACTATACACATTACTGGAAGTTCTCTTTTCCACAGGTATATTTGTAGGATGGTGACATCATCAGACTTGACAAAGATAAGTATACCATTTTTAAGGTGTTTTAATAGTCTCCAAAAAGGTTGCTCCTCTCCAAGGAGATACACACACACTCTCATACAGTTATCAACTGCAGAATTTAAACCCCTACCTAACTACTTTATGATATTACAGCAGTACGCATTTACACGCCGCACTATACACATTAATGGGAGTTCTCCTTTCCACAGGTATATTTGTAGGATGGTGACATCATCAGACTAGACAAAGTGGGTTACATTAGGTGGGCTACATAGAAGGAATTTCTAAACACTTTGGCAATGTGATCATCAAAGGAGAGTTTACTATCTACCTGGGTCCCCAGGGCCATAATTACATTCTCCGTACGTACTGAATTGCCACCTATGTGGTAATTTGTGTGCACTTTGTTTTATCCAAAGGTGATGACTATGCATTCTTTGGCATTCTGCTTGAGGGCATTGTATTGACACCAGTTATCTGTCTCTGTAAGACCCTTCTGGAGGATGTCTGTGTCAGCCGTAGAGTTGATTATGGACCACAGTTAGCAGTCATCTGCAAACTTGTTCAGCCATACTCCTCCCATGCTTGCCTGTACCTCTGAGCAGTATCTACTGAGCAGGTGGGGTCCCAGGACCAAGACCTGTGGGATGCCATTTGTGACTGGTTTAGAGTCGGACATGGCACCCACAACTCTGAACATGTGTGTTTGATCTGTGAGCCAGTTGGCCACCCATCCTGTGACATAGCTGTTAATGTTCAAGCTGGTAAGCTTGTCCATGATGCCAGAGTGGGGAATGGTGTCAAAAGGCCTTAGTGAGGTCTAGGTGGGCTGTGTGGACTACTTTCACCTCCATCTATGTCCTTGGTAACTGTTTCAAAGAAGTGAACTAGGTTTAGGAGTCAGGATCTGCCTTTCACAAAGCCAAGTTGGGTAGAGTCCAGTGTCTGGAAGTTCCCAATGTCTCTGTTTATGGGTTCCATGATAATTTGCTCCATAGCTTTGCAGACCAGGCTGAGTAGGCCTATAGGGCAATAGTTTCCAGGTTCTGTTGTGGCACCCCCTTTGTGGAGCTGGATGACTGTTGCTGTATGCCATTCTTTGGGTACATAGCCTGTGGTAAGGTTGAGTCTGGACAGTGAATGTAGGTGAGGGTGTAGTTCCTTTTGGGGCTGGTGTAAGACAGAGCCTGGGACACCATACAGTCCCATTGATGCTTTGTTCTTAGCTTTGAAGAGGGCTGTTTTTACCTGCATGTCCATGAAGTCTGGGGCTCTGCATTCTTCTGGGATGGACACAGGCCCTTTTGGGGGTGATGGGGGTGAGTTTGCACTGAACTTGTCCACCAGGATGTGGGCAATGTCAGTTGGTTCAGTGTATTTTTTGCCATTTAGCAATAGCTGACAGCATATTTGAGAGTTTCCACCTAAAAGTTTGGTATAGCTAACGAAGGCTTTGTGGTTGTTATTCTTATATTCCTTGGCAATTTGTCTTTAGAAACTGGCCTTGGATTATTTTATGAGTGATCATTGTTTCTTCCTAATAATGATCAGTGATGCCTTTCCTTTTGTGAAGTTTGCTCTATCATGTGTTCCTTTCCTCCTTCTGTTGTATAGCTTATTTATGGGCAACGACCACCAGATTGGTTTCTTATTTTTGGAGGAGTGCATCTTGGTTTTATTTGGGATGTCTTGATCCATGCATCCTTGTAGATGCTCATAGAATGCACTTGTAAATGATTCGGCAGATTGTATAGCATTATCCTATAGCAAGGGGGCTTTGGAACTTTCCACATTGGTCTTGAGAAGGGTGCAGTTTGCTTTTGAAAAATGTCTTCACAGTGGTTTCCTTGACTGGGGAAGGGGCGGGATGTGGATGTCCAGTGTGATTACAGTTTGCTTTTGAAAATGTCTTCACAGTGGTTTCCTTGACTGGGGGGGCCGGGATGTGGATGTCCAGTGTGATTACTTTATGATTGCGATGGGTTTATCTCTGTTGTGGAACACTGGTATCCCATGTTGGTGATGATCAGGTCCAGTATGTTGTCACCTCTAGTGGGTGTGGTGACCAGCTGTTCCAGGGCATTTGAGTTTTTAAACTCTAGGAAACATTGGGCAAAGGACATCGTACACGAGTAATTCTCCCACTCAATGTTTGGGTAGTTGTAATCTCCTCATATAATGTTGTTTGGTAGGACTTTTATATTTTCCACTGTTCTCAGGAATACTGGGTGAGGTTCCTGAAACAAGGTAGGTGATCTATAGCAGGCTACAATCTGATATGCCGCTTTGCCCAATGTTAGTTGCACTTGCATGGTCTCCAAGGCCTCATGCTGTGCCACTAACCTGAAGGTGTGGGTATCCATAAGGTAAATGGATACACCCCTTCTTTTTGTATTTCACTCTGGGTTTTGGGGCTGAAGATCAGAGGGATTGTAAGTGTTTTACATGGAGCATGTCCAACAGCTTTGTGTTTGACATAGCTTTGTATGTTAGGCAGAGATCACCTCTGAGTAGACGATATGCGAGAGAGTACAGCTGGAGCATTTTGAGACGGTCTGTGTATGGCATGTATTTCAGGCCACTAATGCTCTTTGTGAGGTATTTCTGCAGGCTCTTGAGTTGTTGTAGATGTCTTGTGAGGTACATAGCAAAAGGGGCATTGTACTCTATTATGGATCTAGTGAGTGATGAGTAGAGGGGAGCAATGTCCTCTTCTATTCTGCATGAGACACCTTTTGTGATGAGGTGTGCCACGTAGAAGTATTTCCTGACTACTGTGGGGATGTGATTATCACAGGTGTGTCCACTGTCCACCTGTGACCCGAGGTCTCTTATCATACTTTCAGTGTTAAGTATACTACCGCCTATGTTGTAGTTCATGGCTATAGAGTTTTTACCAAAGGGGATGACAATGCACTTTTTGGCATTGAGCTTGAGGCCATGGCTTTGACACCAGGCATCTGTCTCAGTGAGGCCCTTTTGTAGGATGTCCACATCTTTAGTATTTACAATTATGGCTCCTAGTTTGCAGTCATCTGGAAACTTCATTAGCCACAGACCTTCCATGTTAAAGTTTACTTCAGGGAAGTAGGTACCAAACAGGACATGACCCAGGACTGAAGCCTGTGGTACTGCATTCGTCACTGGTCCAAAGTCATACTTGGAGTCTGCTACTTTCACAGTGTGTATTCTGTCAGTGAGCCAGTTGGCAACCCATCTTGTGACATAGCAATTTATACCTAGTTTAGTGGGTTTATCTATAATTCCAGAGTGGAGGATGGTGTTGAAAGCCGTGGCAAGATCTAAATAGGCTGTGCGAACCACCTTTCCCTTGTCTACGGTTCTGGTGACTGCTTCAATGATGTCTATCAGGTTTAGGAGGCATGATCTGCAATTTACAAACCTAACATGGTTGTGGTCCAGAGTTTGGAGATTACCAATGTCTTTTTTAATAAGTTGTATGATGATACATTCCATGGCCTTGCAGAGCAGACTCATCAGGCTAATGAGGTGCTAGTTCCTGGGGTCCGTGGTGTCTCCACCCTTGTGTAGTGGGATAACTGCCACTGTGTGCCATTCAGCAGGCACAAGCCTGAGGTGAGGCTATGACTGAACATGGTACATTGGTGTGGTGCCTGTTCGTTCTGTAGTTTGTGTAGAACACAGCCTGGGAAGTTATCTGGTCCCATGGATGCTGTGTTCCTGTCTTTGGAGAGTATTTTAACCTGTGCAGCCATGATGACAGCAACTTTGCAGTCTTCCGTTATAGAGATGTGCTCGTTCATGGGTGAGAGGGGGGGTAAAGTTAGCACTGATCCTATCTGCCAGGATGTTGGCAATATCAGTTGGGTCTGTATATTTAGTGCCAATGTGCTGTAACTCAGAGCAGATCTGAGTGTTGCCATTGAGATTCTTGACATAGCTATAGAATGCTTTGTGGTTGTCTTTAGAATCTGTGTCGATTTTGTTTTCATAACTAGCTTTGGAGGGTTTTATCAGGGATCACAGCTTCTTACTGATGTTGACCATGGAGCTCCTCCACTCATGGGATTTTACCCTCTTTTGCAACATTTTATCCCTTCTGTTGTGCAGTTTGTTTATGGCAGGGGAACACCAGATTGGCTTCCTTTTCTTGGAGGATAGTGTCTTGGTTCTGTTTGGGATAGCACGATGCATGCAGTCATGTAAGTGCTTATAAAGTGCAATTGGGAAGGATTCAGTAGTTGTAACTGTATTGTCCATCTGCATGAGTGTCTTGCAGTTCAGCACTTCTGTCTTAAGAAGTATGAAGTTGGCTTAGGAGACATTTTTTGACATGGTTTCCTTAATGGGGGTGTGGGTCCAGAATGTGGATATGTAAGGTAATTAGCTTATGGTCAGATGGGACCAATGAGGCGCTGACTTCAGGTGTGGAACACCGGTCACACAGGACAAACCAAACGCCATAACCAACACAAATAACCATGAAGTGAGCTAAATGCTACTCATTGCCAGAAGTCTCAGCCTCCAGATGCACACACTCGAGGCACTTCTCATTATGGAGAATATTGATATATGTGCAGTAACAGAAACCTAGTTCAAGGCTCCAGACAGCACACCAGCACTACCAGGATACTATTCGTTCCATACCTTCCAGCATCAGAACCTGAATCATAGCACATAGGGTGAGGATGTATCCATATTCATCAAGGATACTTACACCTCTCTCTACATGCCCTCTGCAGGATATGTACCCATAGAATGTTGCACAGCAATGTTCTTCACACTCCACAGGGGTGGGGCCACAAAAAGCCCTTGGCATTCATGCTCTATGAGCCTGACGAGTGTGTTCTGCAAGGCAATGGAGCCAATCATAATGGAAGTCAACAATACAGAGATTGGGAACCTTCACACAGTTGAGCACACCCAGTTTGGCTTCGTCAAATGCAGAACACAACTCCTGAACTGGGATGATTTCTTTGACAGTTACCCAGGCTACAGATGATTGAAATGAGATCAACACAGCCTACCTATACCTTGCTAAGGCATTTGACACCATTCCCCAGTCAGGTATCATAGATGAACTCACCAACCTGGCCATGAATCCATACATCACAAGATGGATTGCAAACTGGCTCACGGATAGATCCCACACATTACGAGTTGCTGGCTACATGTCAGACTCTACACTGGTAACGGCTGGTGTCCCCAGGGTTCAGTCCTGGGGTCCCTCCTGTTTGGTATAGACTTCTCACATGTACATGCCAACACAGGAGGGTTGTGGCTGACTATGTTTGCTGGGAACTGTAAAGTGTTTGCCATAATAGAGTCCCCGTAAGACAGACATATTCTCCAGAAGGGTCTCTATGAGACAGATGTGTGGTGTCAGAATCATGGCCTCAAGCTCACTGTGGAGGAATGCATAGTGATCCTCTTTGTTGAAAACAAAATACCCACAAACTACCACATAGGTGTCACCCCCTTAAAAATGACAAGGTGATGAGGGATCTGGGGACACAAGTAGATAGTCATCTTTCCTTTGACAACCATGTTGCCAAAGTGATTGGGAGATCCTATGTGGCCCACCTAATCAACAAAGGGTTTGCATCAGTATCCAAAGAGGTAGTGTTGGCACTCTACTGTTACGTCATCAGACCCATCATTGAGTACAGTGCATCATTTTGGATGTACTCGACTTAGCATATCCAGCAGCTGTAGAGACCACATAGGTAACTCACCAAGAGGATTACTGGCCTCAAAAAGTTGTGTTATGCAACACAACTGGTAGAATAAATCTGTTCTTCATTGCATACCACATACTCAGAGACACACACTGCCTAACATACAGATCCATGTCCAACACATAACTGTTGAACATGCTCCATCTACAGATAACAACATTGAGTCACCCTACACATTCCAGAGATATGAACCTCATCACAATGATGAATACAACATGCTGGTGGGATAGAGTACCATCCCAGACACTTGCCTTACTGTGGAACAGAGTCCCAGTGTACATCAGACAGAACCCCTCACTGACACTCTTCAATTGGAACCTTGATGAGTGGATGGGAAACAGACAATTCATTCCAGGCATCACATCAGCAGCCACACTAGAGAGGGGCTTAAGTTACTGACTATTAGAACTAGGCCTTGGGAGACTACCCAATGGTGTGGTGAAAGCTGCACAACTTGCATAGGCTGATATATGCCTTTGTGGCGATAGTCTACTACATACCTATGAACCTATGTGACAGGTACATGTCTACAGATAGTAGATGTGTACTTCATTGTACAGTCATGTTGTACAGCAGGCACATGGACCACATACACTGTAATGCTTACAGATACTGGTGACTGTTATGTACAGTGGCAGAGATGTGCACCTCATGTCTTTCATGCCATTGGGATGTGTGCTGGGTGAGACAGTCCTGGATGGCTCCCTGTCATGGTCACCCTCTTACACATATCTCTGCCCATCCATCTTTGGCTTATTATACTGTGTTCACCCTATACATATATATATATATATATATATATATATATATATATATATATATATATATATATAGGTACATAGGTAGGTAATAGGCTATCTGCCTGAAGGCATATATTAGTATGGCCAGAGTGTGCAGCTATCACCACCCATGGAGTTAGTTCCCTAGGCCTCTGTGTAGTAGAGCTGATGAAGTGATCCATGGTGTGACAGTTCAGTTTCACATACACTCATCAAGGCTCCTCTGGAAGAGTGTCAGTGAGGGACTCGGCTTAATGTCGGTTGGGAGCCTGTTCCAAAGCAAGGGAAGTCTGTGAGTTAGTAATGTATCTCTCCAACATGTTCTATTTAATGTTGTGATGATGATATCCCTAGAGCATGTAGTACAGTGAGCTTGGGTTTACTTCAGATAGCGCATGTACATCAGTTCTGCATTGGACATGGTCCTGTCTGTTGGGCAGAAATCTCCTGAGTAGACAGTATGCAACAGAGTACAGATAGAGTTAAATTCAGTCTTGTTGCATGAGGCAACTGTTTGAGGCCAGTAATCCTCTTGTTGAGGTACTTCAGTGGTCTTTCCAGCTGCTGAAGGTGCCTAGTCAGATTCATCGCACCTGTGTTGTGGTACATTCTGAAGGGTCTGATGACTGATGAGTACAGGGAACCTCTTTTGACCTACATGCAAAGACCTTGGCAGTTTGTGGGAACACATAGCATGATTTTCTAGCCACTTTGTGAATGTGTTTCTGGAAGTAGAGATGACAATCCACATGTGTCCATAGATCCCTTATTATCAACTCCATATTTAGGGTGTTGGCACCTATGTGGTATTTGTATGACTGTAGCTCAAGGCCATAATTTTGACACCACATCTGTCTGACTGAGACCCTTTTTAAGGATGTCTCTGTTGTCCCAAACATCGATTATGACAACTTTTTTGCAGTCATCCACAAACTTTGCTAAACATAGCCCTCGTGTGTTTGACTGTATTTCTGTAAAGTATACACCAGACAGGAGGGGTCTCAGGACTGAGCCATGGGGGACAGCAGTTGTTACCAGCTTGAACAGGAGACAACAATTCTTGCCTTGTGGGATCTATCTGTGCCCTATTTGGCAATCCATCAGATGGCATACATATTTATGCACAGGTTGTTGATTTTGTGGACACGACATGTGTATGGGATGTTGTAGACGGGCTTTTCAAGGTCTATGTGAGACATGTGTAGCCCATTTCTTTGATGTATGTCCTGGGTGACTGCCTTGAAAACAGTCTAGCAAGTTTGGGAACCATGATCTGCCCCTGACCAAACCAAAATGGGTAGGGTTGGGTGTTTGTAGGCTCTCAATAGCTTTGTTTATGAGTTCCATCATGATAGACTCCATGGCCTTGCAGATCAGGCTTAATAGGCTTCTAAGACAATAGTTCCCATGGTCTGTTGTGCACCAACACTTTTGGATTGTGCAGAATGGTTCTGTAACCCATTCAACATTTTCATATTCTGTACAGAGGGTGAGTCTCAACAGACTGTTCAGGTGCAGAGTCTGTTTGTTTTGGAGTTCACATATGACACAACTAGGGAAACCATGTCATCCCATAGACACCATGTTTTTAGGTTTGGAAAGAGTTGTTTAACCATTGTATATGTGATTTCTGGGTTTTCACAATCTCCAGGCATGATAATGGGCCCTTTTGTCGGTGAGAGGGGGGTAAATATGTATGAACCTATCTGACAAGATGTTGGCAATGTCAGTCATTTACAGTCTGCACTGACTCAGAACATATATGAGTTTACATTGGTATTTATGACATAGCGAAAGAAAGCTTCATGGTCCTCTATGGACTCTTTGACATATACTTTTGCCAGAACATGGATTGGATAATGTTAGGAGTGCTCATTGTTTATTGATGATACTGATCGGAGATTTATTGATCTTCTCTGAATTTTCACTTTCTTTGAACAACTTAAGTACTTGTAGTACATAGTTTGATTATGACAGGAGTCCGATATATTATATGGGTCTGTTTTTATATAACTGTGTGCGCAAGGCAGGATTGGTGAATAGTGACAAGTTTCTGGGGTAAGAACTGCAACTGCCAGATATGTGTGGCCCACTGCTGTACTCAGACATGGCCTAAGTGTGTGAGCATGCCCAGTATGACCTTTCAGTATGTTGCTGACTGAAATTTGCTAAATTTGTTGGTGTGTGAGCATGTCCAGTATGACCTTTCAGTATGTTGCTGACTGAAATTTGGTAAATTTGTTTAAGTGTGTGAGCATGCCCAGTATGGACATATATATGTGTGTGAAAAATCAAGTTGGTTTTTAATTCAGGGCTCACCTTTGTGTTGTACATTGACAGGAAGCATGCTGTGCCTGTAGGGCTTCCATGAGTCACTTTGCATAGACTTATAAACATTTCTACATACAGGGGGGACAGCTGTTATTTGTACATTTCTACCCGGGGGCACACCTGATTGTTACTGTGGGTGTACATAGGATGCGGGGTTCACCTGACACTTATACACATTTGCTAGGCCTACACTGCTATGTCAGGTACTCCATTTCAGTCTGTACTGTTGCCTATCGTACTGGCATGAGGCATACTACTGTACTACAGATCTTAGCTTCCAATTTCACGTATATTAGTTTGTGACTTCATAGTCTACCCAACCCACATCACACTGTCTGGCCTGCTGTTATCTGTCTGCATAGGCCTGGGGGAAAGTTCAGAGGGCATGATACAGCATTTGTTTGTGTTTGCTTTAGTCTACAATTGTCCTGCTGTGTCTGTGCCAGTGAAATGCTGTCATGGCTTAGTGGTTCAGTACTGTGACTATAGTACTCAGTATCCTGAGTTCGAGCCCTGTCACTGCTTTTTATTTTCCTGCTGGGCAGACCTGACTGGTTAAGGAACAGTAAAGCAGGTGTGAGCGTGTTTACCCAACTTTGCTCGACTTTGCCTGACTTTGCCCAACATTGCCCAACATTGCCCAACGTTGCCCAACATTGCCCAATGTTGCCCAACGTTGCGCTAGTTTGCGCGTTGCGCAGCTCAATGGAATTGTGCTTAAATATGCTAAATAATGGTAAAATATGCTTAGCACTACTTTCTATTGCTTAAAACAGGGCAATCATGCCTCAGGTGGTGCTGCAGGGCTGCCTATGTCGGATGCACATAGTACATTCCCTATACATGTTTGAAAACATGTAGTGTCAAATTAGGCATCCCTTTTATTGTATGTGTGAGTCAGAGAGAGGTGTCATTTCCAGGGTTCCTACTGAGTCAGTGTATGTGCTATGCGTTGCCTCTTTGCAAAGGCCAAGGCATACTGGGCACGCCTCCTTCTGCCTATTGGGGCAGGCTCAGGTTGTTCCTCCTTCGAGTCATGCTGTGCCTGTGCAGGCCTTGGCAATGGTGGGGGGCTGTTTGGCCCTACCCCATGCTGTTCCTGCTGCAGCTGTTTTTGCAGGATCATATTGTGTAGCATGGCACATACCATGACAATTTGGGTACATGTAGTTGGTGAGTACTGCAAGGCTCCACCAGATGTGTCCAGGCAAAGGAACCATGACTTGAGCATCCCAAACACACATTCGATTATGTTCCTTGTTTGTGTGTGTGCCTCATTATGGAGTTCTTGTTCGGGTGTGAGTGCATTTCTGATGGGTGTCATCAGCCACGGCTCCAGTGCGCATCCAGCATCCCCCACTAGGTGACCGTCAGGGATGTCCCCATTGGCAAATCTCTGGTACAGCTGTGTCAGATACCAGATGTGGGAATCGTGATAGCTTCCAGGGCAGCCAGCACACACATTCATTATTATGCCCTGGGCATCGCACATGACCTGGCAGTTGATGGAGGAGAAGCCCTTGTGGTTGATGTAGACCCTACCCCGCTCACTGGGTGGTGCTTTGATGTGTATGGGCGTGCAGTCTATTGCACCCACTACCTCAGGGTATTCTGCTATTTGGTGGAAAAGACGCATATTGCTGGCCAATGCCTCACGGGAATTGGGGAAATATACATGCTCACCGACATGTGCTGACATGGCATCCAGGAACTGGTGCAGTACCTTGGATGCTGATGCCTGTGAAATCCCCATCATATCACCAGTTGGTCTCTGGAAGGTACCTATAGCTAGTATTCATAGGCCAACACATACCTTGGTATCCACTGGGATGGTTTTCCCTCTGTTGGTTCTGTGTGTGAGGCGTGGCTGGCACAGCTCAAGAATTTGCTGCAGGAGGTCTCTGTCCACTCTATAGCGCTCCACTATTTCCAGCTCATGTAGCCCCTTGTAGGTTAGCCTGGGTCTGTACATTCTTCTCTGTCTCCTCACTGTGGGTTGCTCAGCAGCATTTGCAATATCACCACCCTCAGTATCTTGCACATGTTTGCTTATGATAGCAATAGCAGCCCCTAACATTTTGTCTGACTTAAGCTTTTTAAGTTTTCACTCTTTGTATACTACAGTGTTGCAGAGTTCTTGAGAAAAAAACATGGGGGAATGGTGTTTGGGGAGTTTAAAGTGCTGGGCTGGGCTGGGCTAGTCTGCTGCCTGTGTAATTGGCTGATTCTGATATATTTCACCTGGCAGCTCTGCTAGTTCTCCTTAGTTAACTTCCTACTACTTCTTTTCCTTCCTTTTCACTTTCTGTTTCCACAAGGGGCAGCGCCGTGCAAACAAGCGAAAACACGCACACACACACAGGCTTACACAGGCTTACACAGGGTTAGACGGGTGCACATGCATGCACACAGGTTACACAGGCTTACACAGGCTTAGATGAGTGCACACGCACACAGGCTTACACAGGCTTACAGGCGCACGCACGGTGTAATCACGTTTGCAAGAAATTTCAGATATATCCACGGCGAACACCTTTGGTTTCTGGGTTTCATCTTGGACAACTGTAGACACGCCTCTTGCAATTCTGAGCAACTCATGGCAAACACAAGCCACTTTGCTCCAATAAGCTTACAGTCTTTCAGACATACCCCCTCATGATGTCACCTAGCTTCTACTCTACTACTCCCCTGCTCCTACACTTACACTCTAGGGACATGGCTCACATACCAAGGAAAATTGGGATTCACTATCCTTATCCTCATTTGCATAGGATTGCCTACTAATGCTTGGTTACATCTCTCAGACTGAGCTTCCCCCCCTTAGCAACCACTACTCAGCAGCCATGTTGTCTTCAGCCTGCCATTCACCTGCATGGCAGAATAATCTTTTTATTAAACATGTCTATTTTTGGCTATTTTTTAATTATTTCTGGTTTTTAAAGCACCGCACGGTTGCGTGGCGCTGCGCTATGCTTAAACATCGGAGATCGGGAAAAAAATAAAAATTAATTTTCAGCCTATAAAAATGGCAATGGCCTTATATTTGGCCATTGACATGCTTCCTCAACTAGATGCATCCTTTATTTGGAGCCGTCATAGCTCCGTTTAGTTATTTGCAGAACAGTACTCCGTTACCAGTGGAGTATATTTCTGCAAATAACACTACTCTTCCACGGACAGGTTAGTGTTTCCTGGATCGCAAATTTACCTCATTTGCATAGCTGTCAGCAGCAAATGAGGTAATTTGCATAACGTAACACTGTCCGTGCAAGAGTAGCTTTAGAAGTTCTCATGCACGCCCCTGCCGGCTGTTGCTGGATTGCTCGGCAGACATATTGGCTGTCTGCCGTCTTTCACTACTCTTAGACTCTGTGCAAGCCTTCGTAAATCCGGCCCATTATTATTTAAAATAAATCCATTTCATTAATTCTACAAAGCACAGGCTAACAGTCCAATATTTCTCATATAAAGTTCATTAAAGTTTCAAATGAAATATTTCATCATGTTTAAATAACAAACATGCCATCTTGTGACTCAGCAAAGTCAGCAACTCTGAATATTCACAAAGAATAACATATTTGCTTAAATTTTGTTAAACACCAGTATCAAAATACAACAGAAAATAACTTGTAAAAAATATAAAAAATTAGCACCACATATAATTTGAACAGCTTATAAATTGACAGAAAGTAAAACCAAAGACTTAATTACTTTGGTAATAACGTTTGTCTTTACAATATTTAAGACTTCATAAGACACCATTTGTGAACGCAAGACATTTTCTGAAGTCAAGAGTTTGCTTCTTCTCTCTGGTGATTTCCAGCTTTTTTTTTATCAGAATTATATTTCTATGGCTTTACAGCCTAATCTGACATGCCCAAGGATTCAACAAGATCCCTGATGATGGACGTAGAGGTTGCAGTAAAAAGACAAATTAAAGTGTCTGCTGACTGCAATACAAGTAATTTAGTTTATTTAGCATATTGTATAATATGCTCCTCATATTATATAGGGAAAACAAATCGTAAGTTAAAGGACTGAATGAGAGAACATATTTATGACATCTCTAGGGGAGCAGACAATGCCCTAGCCAAACATGTTGCTATGCATGATGCCACACATAGGTTTAGGTTTATGGTAGTAGAAATAGTAAAAAGTAGTGAAAGAAGGGGGGACACTGTAAATCAAACTGCAACAGTTGAACTTGAGTGGATTATTAGAATGAGAGCCACAATGGGAAAAGGGCTCAGTGATAAGGCTTCTATAAAGCCCGTTTTACAGGCAGAGAACTTGGTTAGATGTTAGTGCTTGTGCTTTTAATATTAAACTGGTCTGCAACTGATTTTGATTGTTTAATTATATTAGAGTTTTTATTGTCTGTTTATGGTTTTAAATATCAAGAGATGTGGTTTTGTGTTGTCTGATGAAGCAGCAAAGTTTGTTGCGAAAGCGTTCACCAGTAAAAGTATTCTTTCTTTGGATATTGGCTGTGGTTTGGTTCTACTACTTTTTTTCATGTTACATTGACTTTTATTGCTTGGGGGAACCATTTGCCTGCACCACATTCTATTTTTGTATTTGTATTGTTTTCATTGGCCTGTGGTGTATGGACATGGCAGAAGGCACTATGCAAGTATTTGAATTGAATTATGTACCAGAGCTGAATGGTGGTCAGAGGTTATGGTCAAGGAGACTGCAACCTTTAGTTCAATCCAATGCTAATCCCCGGCTTGATATGGAAACCATCAACTCAGGGCATTCACAGGAAGAAGTAAGTGAATATGACTCCTTTCTGTTAAGGAAGGAAATGTTCAAATTAGAAAATGATTTACGCAAACTGAAAAGACTGCAAATCCAAAGGTACCATTTTAAATAATGTATAAAGCTTCAAATAGTTCCTCGTGGATTATGAGTTCTTAAAATGCCCACTTATGGAAAAACCTATAAAGATTTGCTAACTAAATGGCAGCAACTTAATTTAAACATTAGTTTTAACTGTATGTGCCTTTTAATTGAACATTTCCAACCAGAAGAACAAGTATTAGTCTCTAATGTTAACAAAAAGCAAACTGAGCCTTATGAGCATTATCCTGCTTCAGTCATAGACTCCAAATTAGATTACATTATTGAAACTATTACCCTGTATGAACAACAACCTTTAGCACATAAAAGAAGGAAAATCCACAGGGATATGCAGGACTTTTCTCAAGGCAGAGTGTTTTCTTGGCCGAAGAATAAAACATCTATGGAATCTATTACTTTACCTGGAAATAGTGTTGCCACTTTAACAACCAAGAGTATAAAAGTGACTTTCAATAAGGAAACTCCCACTATGTCATCTGAAGATGGTAACATCATCAGAGAGGCATCACAGACAGTCAAGGTGAATGGGAGAGCATGTAGAAAGAACAGTGCTGGTGTGACAACTTTAAACTCCTCTTCCTCTACTTTTAACTTTGTTTTAAATGAAAATAATACCTCAGATTTGAAAGTTAACTTACCCTACCCAATTAACACGCATTGTTAGGAGCGCTCATACGCCAGGGGGCGAACGAAAAGGAAAACTTCCTTGGAGAGCGAGAATGGGTTAACGTTGAAGAAAATGTGGCAGCAGAACAGCAATCACTAATATGGAACATTTCAACTAAAATACTGTCAGCAGCTGAAGACAGACTTTTAAGTAGAGGTATGACCTTTATACCCTCAAGTACAATGACTGTGACTGAAAATATAATTGAATTGAAAACGTTCACTCGTAATTTAATGCTAAAGTCTATGTTTAGGATTCTAAACAAGACAAAATGAGTGGGAATGAAATGTTCCATAAAGAAGCTGTTTTTTTACCTAAAATGTATGCTATAATAGAAACTTTTTAAAAAGTATGTGAGAAGGAAATACATAAGTTATATGACAATAGAGTGGTAGGGGAAAGGTTTGTGAACTTGGATAATGAAAATGAAGCACTGAGAAATCTGCACCATGATATGCAAGTAATATTTAGGCCGGCCAATAAAGGTGGCCCGTTAGTCATTATGGACAGAAGTTATTATATACAAACAATGGAAGCAATGTTGAATGATGTGACTGTATCTGAAAGAATTGATGTGAAACCATTAGATAAATATATTTTAAACATTGAATAGAATAAGAACCTGCTTGAAGTAAATATGCTCTCCGAACACGCTAAAATCCAGATAGGGTAACCAAAAATAAACGCCAAGAGCAAAACAGAGTAGGTAGTCCTAAACAGCATATAAATGTCCTCGATACTTCAATAGTTGCAGTATATCCAAAAGCAGCAAAAAATGAAGCAGCAACGAAGCAGCAACTAATTCAGTATAAAAATTTGTGTACTATCATTACATTTTTATACTGAATTAGTTGCTGCTTCGTTTTTTGCTTCTTTTGGATATACTGCAACTATTGAAGTATCGAGGACATTTATATGCTGTTTAAGACTACCTACTGTGTTTTGCTCTTGGCGTTTATTTTTGGTTACCATATTTTAAACATTAATGATAGCATATATGACTGTTTGCTATGTCAAATAATAACATAAACCTTATATTTGTACTTTTTAGTAAAGGAACCACTTATACCTATTATTCAGGGAACTCTGAAAATACATAAACCTCTGACACTACCACCCATGTGACCTATAGTCGCGGGGAGGGGATGGTGCATGGAACCACTTTCATTATCTGTTGAAAAACATCTTAAATCAGTGTTAGCTAGAAATCAGTATGTACTACATGATACACAAAATTTTTAAAGGATCTTTATCAGTTCTTGAAAAATAGAGACGGGAGAAATTAGTGACATTGGATGTCCAATCTTTATTTACAGTCGTACCCAATGGACAAGGTATTGACGTATTTAGACAATATCTATTGAATGATGGGCAGTTTGAACCTAAATTTATAGATTTATTATCTTTACTGGTAGAATTTATATTAGAAAATAATATATTTTTATTTGAACATGTACTATACAGACAATTGAATGGTGTAGCTATGGGCACTTCATGTGCCAATAGCTACGCCAACATTATAATGGCCTGTTGGAAAAGGCAGTATCTGTTAAGTTGTGAAGCTAGAGGCAATATAGCATTTTACCGTAGGTTTGTATATGACCTCTTCCTATTATGGGAGGGGGACTCTACTACTGTGTAAAAATTCCTTGACAGCATTAACATAAGTACCAGCTTCTTAAGGTTCATTATGAATTGGGCCCATGACACTATAGATTTTTTAGTTGTGAGCATCAATCAAGATGCAAGTGGCATGTTTAATACACAAATACATAGGAAAGGGTGCTACAGGAACAGTTATCTACATAGACAGAGTATGCATCTGAAACATATATTCAAAAATATTGTAATAGGACAAGGACTGAGGACTTCAAGATTAACTACGAATGAAGAGACTTTATGAAAGGAGTTAATATGATTGAAGAGTAAATTTATTCATAGAGCTCATACAGAGTCTGAGGTAAATAGTGAACTTTCCACTATTCTACAACTTAGGAATAATATAGGGAAGCCCTATTTTTCTGATTGTATGAGAACCACTTCACTGAGGAAGGAACAAGTTAAACTTGAGCCAATGAGAATACCTATTATATTTTCTAGCAATGTGAACCTAATGCAGGAGATCTATAGGAAGAATTGGTCGATATTATGCTCAGATGATAGAATCAAGCATATTGTTGGGGACAATCCTACTTTTGCACATAAAAACAAAAAAATCTTTAAAAAGATAATTATGTCATCATAGGAATCCACCAGATAATTTTAATAATAGCAGCAGAGGTACCTTTCCTTGCTCTAAGTGTAATTTCTGCCAATATGCTGACAACAGTAATAGATTTGTCCATCCTGATATGGGCAAGACACTAGAGTTTAAACTGTATACTGACTGCAATACAAGCAATTTAGTTTATTTAGCATATTGTATAATATGCTCCTCATATTATATAGGGAAAACAAATCGTAAGTTAAAGGACCGAATGAGAGAACATATTTATGACATCTCTAAGGGAGCAGATAATAATGCCCTAGCCAAACATGTTGCTATGCATGATGCCACACATAGGTTTAGGTTTATGGTAGTAGAAATAGTAAAAAGTAGTGAAAGAAGGGAGAACACTGTAAATCAAACTGCAACAGTTGAACTTGAGTGGATTATTAGAATGAGATCCACAATGGGAAAATGGCTCAATGATAAGGCTTCTATAAAACCTGTTTTACAGGCAAGGAACTTGGTTAGATGTTAGTGCTTGTAGAATCCGCCACATAACACAAGCACTCTGGTCACTCCACGGCAAGTACAAATATGACACAGTCATTGTCCATGCTGGTGTGAATGACCTGAGACGTACCTCCCTGGACTACATGAAAAGAGACATAGAGGAGCTCTCTGATTATGTAGCCCAGGCAGGTATGACCCTGACCCTGAGCAGTATCCTTCCTTCACCAAGAATGATGCCACAATATAGAGACAAGACAATCAGCTTTAACAATTGGCTTAATGTCTGGTGTCATTCAAAGGGGATCCAGTGTCTGTCTGCCTGGGATGACATGCCTGACAAGCCACGCTGCTTCGCAAGGGACAGCTTGCACCTGTCACCCCTGGGATTCCGGATATTGGCTAAGGCTCTTGCCACCCCCATAGTGCCTTTTTTAGGCAAGGCTCAAATTCTAAACCTACCACCCTAGAAAACAAAAATGGGAAGAAACTGAGGGTAATGCTGCTCAATGCCAGAAGTCTAAATCTCAAAATGCACGCACTCGAGGCCCTTCTCAGTATGGAGAACATTGATGTCTGTGCTGTAACTGAAACCTGGTTCAAGGCTCCTGAGAGCACCCCGGCACTATTAGGTTTTACCTCATATCATGCGTTCTGGCCCCAAAACCCGGACCACACCACAAAAGGAGGGGGTGTATCCATATTCACAAAGGATACCCACACCTCCAGGTTGGTGGCAACGCATGAAGCTTCGGAAACCATCCAGGTGCAACTAACCATAGGCAAAACTGCTCTACAAATTGTAGCATGCTACAGGCCACCCTCTCAAACTCAGGAACCCCACACAGCCTTCCTGAAGACACTGGAGGGTATAAATGTATCTCCAAACACCATCATATTGGGTGACTTCAACTACCCGAATATAGACTGGGAACATTACTCAAGCCCTAACTTTCTAGCCCAACGGTTCCTGGAGTTCATAAATTCAAATGCCATGGAACAGCTAGTCACTGTTCCCACGAGAGGAGAAAATATACTAGATCTCATTATCACAAACATGGGGACAAAATGCTCCACACTGGAAGTATATCCCTCATTGGTGAGATCTGATCATAAACTAATCTCACTGGAAATCCACATCCCGCCCCACCCCAAACAAAAAAGACCACAGTGAAGAACTTCTCTAAAGCAAACTCCACACTACTCAAGACTGGTGTGGTATCCTTCAAGGCCCCTGAGCCAGTGAAAACCACAACCAAAGCTGCAGAAGCCCTTACAAATGCCTTCTATGAACACCTCCAGGACTGCATGGATCAGGCAATCCCAAATAAAACCAAGACTCTTTCCACAAAGGGCAAACGTCCAGTCTGGTGGACCCCAGCCATTAACAAACTTTACAATAAGAGGAGAAAGCTATTACATGATAGAACAAAATCCATAAAAGGGAAGTCACCCCTGATCATTATTAGTAAAAAAATACGAGCACTCATAAAATCAACTAAGGCCAATTTTGAGAGAAAAATTGACATGGATTCAAAGGACAATCATAAGGCCTTTTTCAGCTATGTTAGGAACCTGGGTGGAAACTCCCAGATATGCTCAGAATTAGTCCAAAATGATACAAAAATCACTGAACCCACAGACATTGCCAACATACTGGCAGACAGGTTCAGTGCAAACTTCACCCCCCTCCCCTAAAGGAGAGATAACTATCCCAGCAGAGTGTAGCCTCCCAGACATCTCAAATGTGCAGGTGAAAGCTGCTCTATCTAAAGCTAAAAACACAGCATCAATGGGACCGGATGGTGTCCCCGGCTGTGTGCTACACGAGCTAAATGAGGAATTAAACCCGCACATAAGGCAGCTGTTTAATCTCAGCCTTACCACAGGATACGTGCCCAAGGAGTGGCGTACGGCAACTGTGGTCCCACTCCACAAAGGCGGTGCCTCTACGGACCCTGGTAATTACTGCCCCATAAGCTTAACAAGTCTAGTCTGCAAAGCTATGGAGAGGATCATAATGGAGCTCATAAACAAAGATATAGGGGACTTGCAGACATTGGACCCGACCCAGTTTGGCTTCGTCAAGGGCAGATCATGCCTTTTGAACTTGGTCGACTTCTTCGAAACAGTCACCAAGGCCATTGATGAGGGAAAGGCAGTCCATACAGCCTACCTTGACCTTGCAAAGGCCTTCGACACAATACCCCACTCGGGTATTGTAGAAAAACTTACCAGCTTAAATGTAAACCCATATGTCACAAGATGGGTTGCAAACTCTCTTAAGGACAGAACCCACAGGGTTAGAGTTGCTGGCGCTATGTCAGACTCCAAGCCGGTCACAAGTGGTGTCCCACAGGGCTCGGTCCTTGGCCCCCTATTGTTCAGCATTTACTTCTCAGAAGTACAGGCCAACATGGGAGGACTTTGGCTGACAAAGTTTGCAGACGACTGCAAACTGGGCGCCATAGTGGAAAGTGCATCGGACAAGGATATCCTTCAGAAGGGACTCACGGAAACAGATAGCTGGTGCCAGAGCCATGGCCTGAAGTTAAACGCCAAAAAATGTATAGTCATACCCTTCGGGAAAAACAAGGTAACCCCAAGCTACCATATAGGTGGCAATCCACTAAGCACAGAAGAGGTCATCAGGGACCTGGGGACCCAGGTTGACAGTGGCCTTTCTTTTGACACTCACATTGCTAAAGTGGTTAGAAAGACCTTCTACATTGCCCACCTGATCATGAAGGGATTCACATCCAGATCTAGTGAGGTCATTGTTCCCCTGTACTCTTCACTTATCAGACCAGTGATCGAGTACAATGCCCCATTCGGGATGTATCTCACCCGACATCTGCAGCAATTGGAGAGACCCCAAAAGTTCCTCACCAGAAGGATAAAGGGACTCCAAAATCTGTCATATGCTGCCAGATTGAATTAACTCCAGCTCTATTCAGTTGCATACTGTCTGCTCAGAGGTGACATGTGCCTGACATACAAGGCCATGTCCAACCCAGAATTAATGGACATGCTCCACCTCAAAAAATCCAAATCCACCAAAACCACTAGAGCAAGTGACTTAAACCTTAGCACAGATATAAATAGGACGTGCTGGAGGGATAGATTTATCACTCAGAGACTCCCTATGCTGTGGAATAAAATCCCGATCCATGTGAGGCAGAGCACCTCGCTGGCTCTGTTCAAGAGAAATCTTGACCTGTGGATGGGAGATCGTAGGTTTATCCCGGGAATCATCTCTGTGTCACTGCTGAACAGAGGCACAACAAACTAATGGGCACAGTATTTTTTCATATAAGGGGTGGCGTAAGCCACAAAAATTTGGGCTACGCTTATAAATGCCTTAGGGCAGATAGCCTAGTATAAACCTATGAACCTATGAACCTATTAATTGGTCTGCAATTGATTTTAATTGATTTTTTAATTATATTAGAGTTTTTATTGTCTGTTTATGGTTTTAAATATCAAGAGATGTGGTTTTGTGTTGTCTGATGAAGCTGCAAAGTTTGTTGCGAAAGTGCTACCATTAAAAGTATTCTTTCTTCGGATATTGGCTGTGGTTTGGTTCTACTGCTTTTTTTTTGTGTTACATTGCAGTGAAAAGAGCCTGCTTGAGCTATGCTGCTATTTGCAATTCATAGACACATTAGGCACAATGAGGAAAGTCCTCATTATCAGATAATTTGCATGTCTCTGAATCACAGTTAGAGTGCAGATCAACATTTCTCCTAGTTGTTAATTGTATCGTCTACATTATGTAAGCACAGGCACCCCTCCCCCTCATCACTGTCCCCTACACACAAGCACAAAGTAAAACACCCACAGACACATAATTCACATACTCTGTAAAGGTCTCGGTTGTCAGAAAGTCAATAATGTTTCTTTTTATTTTGCTCAGATAAATCACGTATTATTGCAATCAGTCCTTAATTTAGGCATTCAGATTTTGCACTTCATATCCTTCAGTAAATGCATGCTAGGGCAAACGCAGCTTGTGAGGCAGAGACGTATGTCTAACATTTAGTCTAGGGATGTGTGGAAGTAGGACTGCACTCCTACCCACACAAATGCACACTCCCATGCATGCAAACACACATGCACACACACACACACACACACACACACACACACACACACACACACACACACACACACACACACACACACACACACACACACACACACACACACACACACATACACACACACACACACACACACACACACACACACACACACACACACACACACACACACACACACATCCTAACCTAACTCATGACTACCACCCTACTGCTTTCTCCCATGGAGTCACACACTCACACATTCACTAACGCATGCAGCTCCTCACCTACACTCACATAGTCACCTCCTAACGCTGCCATAACACTAAACTCCTCAACACTTACCTCTGCCACAATGGATGAACACCGCCTTCTAGCTGTGTTCACAGGAAGACACACACGCACACATTCACTCGCACATACAGCTCCTCATCTACACTCAGACAGTCTCCTCCTAATGCTGCCATAACACTAAACTCCTCAACACTTACTTCTGCCACAGTGGATGAACACGGCCTTTTAGCTTTGTTCACAGGGAAACACAGATGCACACATTCACTCACACATAAAGCTCGTCTACACTCACACAGTCACCTCCAAACTGTGACATAACACTATACTCCCCAACACTTGCCTCTGCCACAAGGGATGAACATGGCCTTTTAGCTGTGTTCATAGGGAGACACACACACACACACACACACACACACACACACACACACACACACACACACACACACACACACACACACACACACACACACGCACCCCCCCCAAAACCTGACTCCTGACTACCACCCTACTGCTGTCTCCCAGGGAGATGCACACTTGCACATTCTCTCACACATGCAGCTCCTTACCTACAATCACAAAGTCACCTCCTAACCCTACCATAACACTAAACTCCCCAACACTTACATCTGCCACAGTGGATGAACATGGCCTTTTAGCTTTGTTCACAGGGAAACACACATACCCACATTTACTCACACATAAAGCTCATCTACACTCACACAGTCACCTCTGAACCATGACATAACACTAAACTCCACAGTACTTACCTCTGCCACAATGGATGAAGACAGCCTTTTAACTGTGTTCACAGGGAGACACACATGCACACTTTCACTCACACATACAGCTCCTCACCTACACTCACACAGTAACCTCCTAACCCTGCCATAACACTACACTCCCCAACACTTACCCATGCCACAATGTATGAACACGGCCTTCTAGCTGTGTTCACAGGGAGACACACACTCACACATTCACTCACACATATAGCTCCTCACCTACACTCACATAGTCACATCTTAACCCTGCCATAACATGAAACTCCCCAACACTTACCTCTGCCACAGTGGATGAACATGACCTTTTAGCTGGGTTCATCACCAAGGCATACAAGGAATGGCTGCAATCTAATGTATATTTATTTATTGGCATTTGTTTACCAGGAAAGTACAAATAGGCACAGGTGCCCTTTTTCTGTGAAGGCCTGGGGAAAAAAGCTCCATGATGACAATTTTTAAAGCAGTCAATATTTGCTATAACAAACCTTATAATTCAGTTACAGTGAATACATAGCATAGTAGACAGTATAATAAAATTTGTATTAATGTTCATAAACAATGTACAAGCATTGTATTGATAATTTACAGATATAAGGGTGGTGTATAATATAGGGAGGGGTAAATTTGGTTATGCTAATTAGATGTAGGTATAGTAGTTTAAGTAGTACAATAAAGTTAAGTATTACAGGTGGATATAAGAAGGTGAATGAAGGATGTTAGGAGAAGCTATGCCCAAGATGAGGGGCAGGAACAAAGCAAGTATCCAGAGAGGAGGTCTTTTAGTAATGGTTTGAAAAAAAAGATGGTGGGAGATAGACCTGATTGATATAGGAATTTTATCCAATGTTCTATATATATTATTGGAACACAGACTGACCCCAACAGCCCTTTTTTGGTTTGTAGATAGTAAGCAGTTGTTTATCATTTGACCAATGGGGGTGGTTTGGTAGATAGTCTTGATGTATGGGGCTAATTGCTGGGCAGGCAAATGGTGTATAGATGTCTTTGTGGGTTAAGATAAGTTGGATATAAAATAGGTGCTGAGAAAGTTCGAGCCAGTCAATTTTTTTTCTGCTGAACAGTGGTAGGTCTGGCAAGGATTTTTGAAAGAAAATCTGGCAAATTTGTTGCAGCATTGTTCAAATTTAGAACTAAGTGAAGCTTGTAGGTTGGTTGTGATAGGGGTACCCTATAGGAGAGAGGGTAAGAGATAAGTAGTTGCTAGAGTTAACTTGTCAAAGTTTAAGGGATTTCTTTACTTTATGAAGAGTACTAGATTTTGATTTTTGTTTTATGCTGTGTGGATATGTAAATCAAGTTTGTCATCCATGGTCATGATAAGTAGCTTTGAATGTGAGGTCAATTATGGCATTATTTAAGGAAGACATTTTAAAGTTGTTTTTCCATGGAAATGGGATTTTGGAAAAAAGGGAAGTAATTTAGTTTATTGGGACTAGGTAGCAAGTGATTATCATGTAACCAAATATCAAAAGAGTAAAAGGCTTCTTGAATAATTCCCTGAAAATATATGAGGTTATCTGAAGTGAATAATAGAGTAGCATTGTCAACGTATTGGATGAGGTAAATTTACTGAGAGGATTTACAGAGATTGTTAGTGAATATATTGAAGAGCAGAGGGCCGAGAATGGATCCCTGTGGCATGCCAGTACTGACACGGAGGCAGTTCTGAGGGGAGAGTACATGGCTGATTAGCATATGCTCATTTGCATGTAGCACAGCTATGAGGAGCTGCATGACTTCTTGCAAAAGCACCATTTTAGGGCCTTCCATATACACTTTTTCCAAAATCCCAAAAAGAAGGTCTTCATAAATAGGAACAACATTTGCATCACTTGCAGTACCTAGTAGCATTAGATAATCTGATCCATAAAGGAAACCATATTTTATCAGCCAATTTATGACTAAACTCCTTAAATTCTGGCAAACGCAAAAGGATTGGCAAGTCAAATAAGTCAAGCTTGTGTAAGGATTATGTTTTTTCAGGTAGCTCCTCAAGTTTAACCAAGACAGAGTCCAATGGCAACTCAAGCAGACTACCCAGTTAATAAAGGCACCTACCCCTTTGGGGTCAAGAAACAAAGAAAGGACTGTCATACACATTAAGCTCAACAAAATATTTACTTCTATGATGGAGAAGGCCAAATGGGTATGACATTATTGTGAAGGTTTCCTATTAACAGCTTTCTGAAACTGATAAATGTTTGTTGAATAAGGGGCTTAATTGTCTCTTGTTTTATGCTTCTGAAAATCAAACTATACTTGAATTAAACCATATTAACACACTGTTGAACTTAAAATGTTATCAATAAATAAAGGTAATGTTTCTAGTGAGGCAGAAAGTTTGATATAAAAACAAATCTGATTTTCAGCCTAGATATAACAGTAAAGTAAAACTCCTTATAGAAATAGTTATGAAGGAATTGCATGAAAATCTTGGTACTATTTTCAGACCCTTCGGTAGTAATATGAATACAATAAAGAACATCCCTGGAAGTATTAAAAGAATCATTGGATGTATTTAAGAAGGCAGACAAAAGGTGTGGGAGTTGTAGTTTGGGATAGGTCATTATACCATGCTGGGGCATTAAGCCAGCTTGGAAATTCTGGATTTTATGTGAAGCTAGCTTATTACCCTACAGTCAAGCTTAAAAATGAAACAGATGCATTTTTTTAATAGTACGTTGCACAATCAATAATTATATCTGAAAGAAACTGATAGTAACAGATCCCAAACAAGAACATTTTTATTTGCTCTCTAAAGTAAGAATATAACAACTCCCCCAGGAAATGTGGAGGGGGGCTTCTTACAGAACCTGCATGTTATTACTTGAAAGAGTATATGAGATCCCTGTTATTAACTTTAGTTAAGGCATGGCTTAAAGATACCATAGATGTTTTGAATAATATACAAGGAGTTAAATAAGAACAAGGATGGTATTCATGTACATTCAATATCCACATTCTCTCTCTCTCTCTCTCTACACACCTATTCTACATGAATAGGGCTTACCGACATTGAGATTTTGGTTAGAAAAAGCTGATATTTATACATTTGAATTTAATGATTTTTTGGTACAGATAACAGAGCTGTTCTTAACAAAGAATGTTTTTTTCTTATGACAATCCAATATATCTCCAGTTAAAAGGCACAGCAATGTGTATGGTGTTTGCGACTTTGTACCATGGAATACTTGGAAGACATTTATGTCCTGGACAACAGGGTCTATTAACTATTTTATTTGATTGTGAACAGGTTAAAGTTGTTTGATAACTGTTGGCTGGTGGAGAAAGGAGGCAGAGAAAATTCTATTTATTTTCAGAATTTTGTTTTAAATTCAAATGCATCTGAAATTTATTTTACTTTCAAAGCGGATTTATTTGTGCTGCATTTTCTGAATGGGGTGGTCACAAAACTTATGGATTCATAAATTCATAGGTGATTATTGGGCTAATATCCCTGGGGGGGGCTTTTGAAGCCTAGCCATGCTTCCAAAAGGTACATGGCAAGTTTTGATACCCTTGAGTTATTTTAATTGGCATATGTAGAATTGGGAATAGGTGGTCAATCATTTATAGGCTGCATCTGTCTACTAGAGACATAAGATGCCAGACCAGGATACATTTCTAAATCCCCATCCACTGGTCCAAGTTACACTTGAATTGGATTAGGAAAGAACTCTGCTTCACATAGATGGGAAGCCTGTTCCAGAGAATAGGTGATCTCTGAGACACATACCTATCTCTCCAATATGCCCTATTTATGTTGCAGATGAGTTTTATTTCCCTATATTGGGTAGTTCTGATAACATTTGTTTTGCAGATGTAAACCAGATCAATCAGCATGAGAGCAGAGGATCATCTCAGTGATTTGAGATGTAAGAGAAAAAGATGTGCTCTTTTTAAACCTTCTAAACATCATCATGGAACCTTATTTGTATTCATTGGAATAGATAAAATAGTTCAGGACTCAAAGAGTACTATTCAATGTCAAGAGCTTCTGAGCATTAAACAGAAATATTGGATACTAAATACATGGGATCTTGTTTAGACACAGTTTAAATGAACAAATATAAAATGGATAGGATTACACTGACATTGGATGGCAAGTATCTCACTGGGGGAATGGAGTCATAGGACCTGTGATAGTTGTTCTAAGATGCAGGTTGATATACAGATATAAATGTTCTGGGTTTTGGTTACTGAATGTTATAGAATGTTTTAAGGTCTTTTGAACATGATTTAGAAATGTCAAATAAAAACAAAAAATATAAAAAAATCTAGTTCTTAGTTCTTTAGACCTGATTCAAATTAAATACAGGTATAATGGATGTATTATATGGCTATTGGATGGCATGAATCTGATTGATGCAATAATGTCATGTGACATTTTGAATTTGTTATTATAAGAAGACCTCTTAACCTAGTTTATGAAATAATAAGCACTGAAAATACATACATGAAGTGAGTAAAATGCCTCTGGTCAAACACACACATTGGCAATAGTTATATGAAGTGTCAGTAATAATCATCATCAGAGCTTGTCAATCAGTGCTGCAGGCAACTCACATACACTTGACTAGAGGACAGTACATGGTGTTTCAGTGTGGCAGTGGTTGCACAAACATGGAATTTGTATATATGAGCAAGGGGCTCTGGGGACAGAGCGCCTCCATGTAAATTGTTTAACAAAATGTTTACAAACTGTAAACTGGACTGATTTCTTGTTATAGCTTAAACACCATTGGAGTTTTTATCTTGCAGTGACTGATACAGAATATTAGTAGAACATGTTATACCTTATAGGACTCGACTGACTTTCCTCATGCTGTTGAGTATCAGACTACAAATGTAATGAGTGATGGACTGTGGTGGGTAGGGGTGTGAAACACACAGGAGTATGTTGAAGTACTGATGGAGATGTGTGTGTATATATATATATATATATATATATATATATATATATATATATATATATATCTATAGGTCTACCTGATAATGCCGAAACTGCAAAACGCTGACGACGAGAACATCGACACCGGAAGATCGACAATGGAGATGATCGACAGTTGAAAATCCCAATGATGAGAACACCGACATGTTAAGTTAAGTGTGGGCTTAGGGTTAGGGGCGGATTAAGTGATTTAGGGTTAGGGCGCGGGTTAGGCCAGTGTGCAATAGTGACAGCCTGTAGGGTTAGGGGTAGGTTAAGTGAGTTAGGGTTAGGGCGTGGGTTAGGTGAGTGTGCGATAGTGGTGGACCTTAGGGTTAGGGTTTGTGTTAAGGTTAGTGAATAGATAGTTGTGTATGTAAGGTTTGTAAGGTATTTTGGTGTGCTTGTATTGAGTGTGTGCTTTTTGGACAGGGAATTTGTTTTGTTTGTTGATTGTCGGGATTGTGGTTTGTCGGGCATGTAAAGTTTTGTGTTTTAAAACTTTTGGTTTTG